>NC_057940.1:24628505-24928505 GCF_018555375.3 Anguilla rostrata
GCTGGAGTAGATGGGTTGTGTGTGTGTGTGTGTGTGTGTCCATGTGTGTGTGTGTGTGCGCAATCACATGGAATAGATGAGTTGTGTGTGTGTGTGTGTGTGTGCAATCAGCTGGAGTAGATGGGTTGTGTGTGTGTGTGTGTGTGCGTGTGTAATCACTCTTCTGAGTATGGGACTCATGACCAGAGTGTCTCTTCTGCTTGTGACTCTAGTGACCCCAGTCTGGGTAAAACACACACAATCAGCAGTGCTGCTCACCGGGACAACTCTTACACCTGTCATAGATTTGGAGGGGGGGAGGGGGAGTGATTGGGCATTTGGGAGGTGAGGTTTGAGGGTAAACAGCTGCTGCAAGGTGCTGAATGGGTTGATGTTAATGAGACAACCAAGATGCCTTCTGCTGACACTTTTAGGGCTTCTCTGGCAATTAGGGACTGAGGGAACCCCACTTGCCCTGCTCCCTTTCCCCCTCTCTCCGTGTCTCTCTGCAGCTCTGAGACCCGCTGGCCCTTGGGCCTTCAGCCTATGACGCAGGGAGAATTCCTGACCGTGAGCCACGCTGGCCATGAGCGCAGCGCTCACACCAGCAGGGGGACACATTAACAGCAGCGTTCAGGCACAGGCAGCTAACGTCTCACAGGCCAGCCAGGTGCACTCACACTCGTGCACAAACAGACCTCCGCAGCGCCGCCCGCCTCATTTCCAAACCCAGGGTATTTTGGGATGAGGACTGAGCCGTTTTCTGCTGCTCTCTGAGAGTTTCAGAGTAGAAGCCTCGAGCTGAGAGGTAAGCAAGGACAGATGGGATAGAGTGCATGTGAGCGTGCATGTGAGCGTGCATGTGAGCGTGCGTGAGCGCACGTGTCAGCGCGTGTGCGAGTGCACGCCTGTTCGCAGGTCAGCATCGCGGGCCACTGACGCTGCCGCTGTCGTTTTATAAAATAATTCTCGGCGACTCTCGCTGAAAGCGCAAACCGAACGAAGCCGCAGACAGCGAGCCGCGCTACTCCGCCCCCCCCCGCGCCACTTATCTCAGGAGCAGACAGAACACACGCAACGCCACAACCGCCACTCCCATTCATCTTAATAAACATGACACAGAGGACACGGATGGCTAGGTCATATTCTAATGGTAATGAGTGGAAGGGGGGAATAATTGAATGTAGTGGCTGCACGTTTAATCAGTTTGAACGATAGCTGTGTTTTTGAAGATCATTAGAACTGGAGCGGCTGGCCATTACAGGCGCACATCCCCGGAGACGCCGCGTCCTCAAAGAGTGGCAGGAGCGCGGAGAGCGCGGAGAGCGCGCGCTACTTATCCCGTCCCGCCCGGCGGCGCCTGGGGCCGTCCCGGCGATAAAGCGCACACAAAGAGCCCTGACGCCAGGGTAAAGAGCGTCTGCAGGAAGCCTCTCTCCCAGGGCCGGGTTCTCCTGCTTCGTCCCGGAGCACCCTAACACCCTGTAAGCCCAATCCATCACAGGCCCGTACGCTGGACCCCACTGGGAGCGCGGCTACCCCTCGGAGCAAGGGTACGGCTAAATGGCTTTACTGCACCACGTGGCCACGGAAAATCTACATGAAGGGCAGAGATTTGAGTTCTTCAGTCTAGAGGGGCAAATGAAAGAAAATTAATATTCACCTTCAATGTCCAAGGGCACATCAAAGCAGTTGTTTGAAGGGGAACAAAAGGTAAGCCTATTTGGGTTGAGGTTTTCCACCATCAATTTAACTCCCACACCTTTTCCTTCTTAAGGTAGTGTTAATGCATCCATAATAAAATACGGATTAACAATTTATGCTGGGCAAACAGCCGTTTCACACACTCGGGTGGTGATCTCCGAAGGTACAGTAACCAGTTAAACATGCAGTAACCATGGTAACCCATTTGAGGGCAAGGGCAGAGTGGTTGTT
The DNA here is from genome assembly GCF_018555375.3 of Anguilla rostrata. Taxonomy (NCBI): domain Eukaryota; kingdom Metazoa; phylum Chordata; class Actinopteri; order Anguilliformes; family Anguillidae; genus Anguilla; species Anguilla rostrata. The sequence goes on from NC_057940.1 coordinate 24,630,420, forward strand.
TTTTCAGACCTCATATATCTGCATTTGGGCTGCTATAGACAGGCTTTCAGAGAAACCCCATTATGCAGAGAGGAATATTTTACTTATTAATATCTCAGAAATATTGCACAATTAATAGATAGTGTGTATCATCCAATATTAAGTCATCTTCAGTAGTACTTAAGCCAAGAGTTCTCAAACACAATACCTCAGTTATTCAAGAGCAGGGTGTTTGCTCATAATTTTTCCTTAAACAGAGCAAATGTTTATGCATAAGTTGAACTGCGCTTGTAATCCATTACATTTTGTGATTGGTAATATTACTATACATTTATGTAATCTTACCATAAAATTCACTTCAATTTATCTTCTGAAAATAATTTAGGTGTAATGATTCAAGTTGTTTCACATTCTGAACTGGGCGGTGCAATGACCTTCATTGCGTCAAGTACTCATTTTGAGGCGCCGTGCAGAGTGCGTGTGTAAGATATCCACAGCGCGCGACCCACCATCCATTACCATACCATCGTAGCTGTCACGCGATTTAGACAGACAAAGGCCTACTCATTTCGCTTTAATTTATTTATATTTCGGGGAAACGCTATCAAGACCAAAACAAACAAGGTCACCTTGTGTCACCCTAATTTGCCAATACCGTTGCTGCAGCACTAAGATACGTTTCCCGTCAGAATGTTTAACTCCGAGCATCAGTCACGATAGGTTAAAACATGTATAACAAACACCTGGCTCGTATTTAAATAGGCGTGTTCCACACAGGTGTAATGATACGCCTATGTAAATGTTTGTTCGTATTATGCAGGTTTGCCACATGACAGTTATTTAGAATTGTGTGTAACCTACATTTGTTGGTAATTTTCTTTTTTCCCAGACCAACAAAAATATGAAATTACAGAAGTGGTGTCAACGAATTGGTGTAAAACGTGTTCTGGGGAAATTGTTGTGGTCGGATTTTCTTTTCTAAATATAGCTCTATTCATTCGTATACGCTCTTCATGCGTGTTACACTTTGATCATGATGTCACGCGTGAACCCTCACAATCAAAGATTGCAGTAGAGCTGATTGACCTAAATCAACGACCATTTAAACTGGACTTTTCATACACTACTACGGATAAGGGGAATGTAAGAATAAGCTTAAGAAATAAGCAGTGAGTGTATGAAGAGAGGATTGTTTGAATAATGAAATTTTGTGATTTAGCCTATGGGTAGCCATTATTTGCAAGTATTGTCAAAATATGTTTCATAATGCCGTCAAGAAAAACACCCTGCGCTGCAAGTACGGACACAGTTAATAGTGTTTTCTTTCGATACATTTCGGTTTCAAAGTAATGATGGCCAAACTCATTACCTTGCTTCCAGGGAAGGACTCTGGAAGACATGAGGCCAAACTCATTTATTCCATATAACGCTGACATTCTTTCAAACAGCAAATTCGTGAAGCTGCGCCTGCACAGGGACGAGACGTCTGAGTCGCGTAATTCCATTCGTTTCCTTAGAAACGAATCCTGGCGCCCAATCGCAAAACCTAATTAAGTCACCTGTTGTGATAGCCTAGCTGTTGAACTTTCCTGTAATCATTCGATCCGTCGATGCCATCTAGGCATTCGTCCCGTAGCCTCCTGACATACGCCGTAACGACGGGCGTTATGACCCTGAATATGCTAGTAGCCTAAAACAGAAGCCTTACTTTCCTATCTAGGAAACGCTGCAGAGCTCCTTCATGTGTTTAAATCCCACGAGAACGTTGTGCTCGAGCTTCATTACTTGTATCCGCTATGACTGGAAGCGATCTTGCAGGTTTTCATAAAATAGCATAAAGAAAAATCCAGCAATGACAAAGGGCCTTCATTTCTCAAAGCTTGCAGTCAGTAGGCTTACTATTATTACTTCTTTTATTTAATTTTCTTGATTCGACTAAGAGTAAATAAATATTTTATTGCCAAGAATCTCTGGCAGATGGACGCAGCTGCGCAATACTCCCTATTTAAATCCGGGGAGAACGGAGAAGAAATAAGGAAGTTGTGTGAAGGTGCAACATTTAGCATTTTAGAGAAACGTAACAGTATGCATGGTTACACTCAGATGTAATCTACTACGGGGGCACACATAAAACAGAACCACATATGTATTCAATTCACCGAAAATGTATTTAGATGCAAATGGGGTATTCCATGCTGCACGAATTCACCTCCGGAACCTGGAATGAATACAGAAAAGCAGCCTGCCCTGTAGGATTTTAAGGTGTGAATAAAAAAGACAGGCCATTTCCATATACTTATTGAAAATAATACACACAGGATTTCCTGCCGTTGATCTGAACTGAGCCACCTACTAAAAGAAATAGTAGTGCCTGAAATACCTTTAAAATGTCAGGTGACAGGTGAGCCAGTAGTAAGCTCGCCTGCGGATGGAGTGTAGCACAGTGGGTAAGGAACTGGGCTTGTAACCAAAAGGTCGTAGGTTCGATTCCCGGGTAGGACACTGCCGTTGTACCTTTGAGCAAGGTACTTAACTGAAATTGCTTCAGTATATATCCAGCTGTATAAATGGATACAATGTAAAAAAAAAAAAAAAATGCTATGTAAAAGTTGTGTAAGTCGCTCTGGATAAGAGTGTCTGCTAAATGCCTGTAATGTAATATAATTCAAATTTGAAGCCACCACTTTGCATGCAGGCATTTTTTTTTTTTCAAATCTTACAACCCAGAGAGTAAAACCTGGAATTTAGATGTCTAGAGGGATGGAAATCTACAGAGACATTTTGACATAAAAGAATTTGGTTATCCCCAATATAACATAGGTTTAACATCGCTACATCCTAGTCGAATATTTTCGACTAAATGTAGTCAGGTTTTCACCAGAACAGTTAGATGGCGTTTCACCAACTTTTCACCACAAATATATTCACTGGGAAGAAAAGTAGCTACTCTCTTTCGCTAAACAATAGATCAGGGATTGGTTTACCAAGTTCTCATCAAATGTAACCAAAACAGAACATAACCATTACGTTAATTTGTTATGTGTCTGCACATACAGACTCTTATATCATAAGGCATCTGCATACAAGCAGTGTATATAAGTAAATAAAATCTGAAATTTCTTCAGTTTTATGTTTTGTGTATTTAAACGAAAAGCTCATCGGATAATGTCACCAAAAATTATTTTGGCAAATCATATACCTAATTACATAGGCAAAAATTACCCCACACATTTAATACTTATTATCATTACAATAAAAAAATCTGGGTACTTAGCCGTTGTCATTCAAGCAAGCTGATGTATCAATATGCTGATGTTTATCGTTATACTTTATCTTGAGAGTCTACAGAGAATGTCCATGTTCTCCTTGCCTCTAACTCCCATTGCCAGTTTTCTATAATGTCGATGAGATGTTGGCAAAATTCTTAATAGAATGAAAGTGACCCTAAGGCATCTGAGCAGTTCACCAAGCAGTTCTGTATCTTGAGATCTTCTAATCTGACATTTACTGAACCCAGGGACGGATTAAACCAATCTGGGGCCCGGGGCACAATATTCACGAGGCCCCCCTAACAACACCAGAGAGTCTGGATCCAATGCAATTTCACCAAGCATGGTAAATGGTAAATGGACTGCATTTATATAGCGCTTTTATCCAAAGCGCTTTACAATTGATGCCTCTCATTCGCCAGAGCAGTTAGGGGTTAGGTGTCTTGCTCAAGGACACTTCGACACGTCTAGGGCGGGGTTTGAACCGGCAACCCTCCGACTACCAGACAACCGGTCTTACCTCCTGAGCTATGTCGCCCCTAAATTATTAAAGCATGTTTTGATTAGTCATGTGACTTAATCACCGGAAACAACGCAACGCATGTGATATTATTAAAGAACCTACAAAACGTTACATTATTATTATTATTATTTCACCCGTCACCAGCAGTAACTGCTTAGGCGCGCACGCATCTCACATGTGTCAATACAATTTATACAAGCACCGGAAAGAATCGGAATACACGCTTTGACATCAATATTGGAAAACGCGTGAATAGTAAAGTAAATAAAAAAGTTATTAGCATGCAAATCATGATGTGACAGTGATTTCTTGTGATACAACAGCAACGAATAGTGCCCGTAACTACATATTACGGCGAAGATGAGAAGACACCAGCCATTTAATATATTGCAGCAAACATGAGCTCACACTATAGATAGCACGATATAGGACCGATAGACAACCCAATTATCGTCTTACGGCGAAGAGTTACCTAGCCTGGGCCGGCCTAAGTTACATCTCCAAACGCCAAAGCAGCAGACACAGCATTAAGTAAGAAAACCCCATGGTCTTACCAGGCTTTATGCATGGTCTCCTTCAGGCAGTAGTCTTCCTCCTTGACTTTCCTGTTTTATTTTTCTTTTCTGAAACCCGCTCGCATAAGGCTTCTTCTTCTCCATTTTTCTTTTTTTGTATACAATCGACGTAGCTACGTAGCCTACTTGAACGTGTACGTGAATCATGATCCTCAAGAGCAAATCTATTGGCCCATGATGCAATGTACTCAAAAATGGGTTATGGGTAAATGTTTAATCTGTTGTTTAGTTGGCAGTTTGTACATGTATAACATTTAATTGTACATTGATGCTAATGAATCCATATTTGAAATAATACAGGAATCTTTTTGGCATGCAACTGGAAAAAATATCATTTTGCCACCATGATTAAGAATTATGTTTTGTGTATTTAAACGAAAAGCTCATCGAATAATGTCACCAAAAATTATTTTGGCAAATCATATACCTAACTACATAGGCAAAAATTACCCCACACATTTAATACTTATTATCATTACAATAAAAAAATCTATTTTCTACATGTTTGGGTACTTAGCCTTTGTCATTCAAGCAAGCTGATGTATCAATATGCTGATGTTTATCGTTATGCTTTATCTTGAGAGTCTACAGAGAATGTCCATGTTCTCCTTGCCTCTAACTCCCATTGCCAGTTTTCTATAATGTCGATGAGATGTTGGCAAAATTCTTAATAGAATGAAAGTGACCCTAAGGCATCTGAGCAGTTCACCAAGCAGTTCTGTATCTTGAGATCTTCTAATCTGACATTTACTGAACCCAGGGACGGATTAAACCAATCTGGGGCCCGGGGCACAATATTCACGAGGCCCCCCTAACAACACCAGAGAGTCTGGATCCAATGCAATTTCACCAAGCATGGTAAATGGTAAATGGACTGCATTTATATAGCGCTTTTATCCAAGCGCTTTACAATGTGCCTCTCATTCGCCAGAGCAGTTAGGGTTAGGTGTCTTGCTCAAGGACACTTCGACACGTCTAGGGCGGGTTTGAACGGCAACCCTCCGACTACCAGACAACGGTCTTACCTCCTGAGCTATGTCGCCCCTAAATTATTAAAGCATGTTTTGATTAGTCATGTGACTTAATCACCGGAAACAACGCAACGCATGTGATATTATTAAAGAACCTACAAAACGTTACATTATTATTATTATTATTATTATTATTATTTCACCCGTCACCAGCAGTAACTGCTTAGGCGCGCACGCATCTCACATGTGTCAATACAATTTATACAAGCACCGGAAAGAATCGGAATACACGCTTTGACATCAATATTGGAAAACGCGTGAATAGTAAAGTAAATAAAAAAGTTATTAGCATGCAAATCATGATGTGACAGTGATTTCTTGTGATACAACAGCAACGAATAGTGCCCGTAACTACATATTACGGCGAAGATGAGAAGACACCAGCCATTTAATATCTTGCAGCAAACATGAGCTCACACTATAGATAACACGATATAGGACAGATAGACAACCCAATTATCGTCTTACGGCGAAGAGTTACCTAGCCTGGGCCGGCCTAAGTTACATCTCCAAACGCCAAAGCAGCAGACACAGCATTAAGTAAGAAAAACCCATGGTCTTACCAGGCTTTATGCATAGGTCTCCTTCAGGCAGTAGTCTTCCTCCTTGACTTTCCTGTTTTATTTTTCTTTTCTGAAACCCGCTCGCATAAGGCTTCTTCTTCTCCATTTTTCTTTTTTTGTATACAATCGACGTAGCTACGTAGCCTACTTGAACGTGAACGTGAATCATGATCCTCAAGAGTAAATCTATTGGCCCATGATGCAATGTACTCAAAAATGGGTTATGGGTAAATGTTTAATCTGTTGTTTAGTTGGCAGTTTGTACATGTATAACATTTAATTGTACATTGATGCTAATGAATCCATATTTGAAATAATACAGGAATCTTTTTGGCATGCAACTGGAAAAAATATCATTTTGCCACCATGATTAAGAATTATAGTGAAATCGTGTGTTATACAATGCGTCGTAATCAATGATGAATGTAGTAATGATCATTTAAATGGAAGGGGGTAATCACTGGGTGGTATATCACAGAACTGAATGTCACTAAAATCTTGGAGGCCCTTAGAAGGGCGGGGCCCGTTGGCCTGTGCATTAATCCTACTCTGTCTGAACTGAGTACTCATACTTTCTAATCCACAAGATACTTCATTGGACACAGATAAATAGACTAACCTGTCAGGCATAAAATCAATGATTAGTGCTTGGTTGATTGAGATGCAGACCCAGCAGTAACTGAAGAGGTGTGGCATGGGCCTGTGCTCAAAATATCCATACAGCGACATATCGTAACTTGCCTCTTGACAATGCATGTATCGATACAGTGATTTCCAAATCGATATGTGCATAGGTTTTTTGTAAATAATTTTGATGAAGGTACGATTTTCTGTTACCAATGCTGTTATGATAAAATACTATTTTCCAAAACGAAGTATTCACAACCGTTTCCTTTGTTTATAATGTATTGTGTCGCAGCAGAGTGAACTTATCTGGTATTATTTGTTTTCTTAAGCAAGTGTTGTACTCTGATGTTTGCCTCAATCCGTATTTGTCTGTAAAACTTTTTCTAAATGTACATGCCCACTTGTAATGGGATATGTAATTTATTGTGACCGCTGTATCTAGAAACATTATGAGGAACCCAGGAATGCCCAGCCCAAGTGTGCTGATACTACAGGTCCAGCATGCCCGTTGCTTTGGTTACCAACTAGGTTGCTTTTCCCCACAAGCAAAAAAATAAAGACAGTTTGGGCAGATGGTGAGAGAGATAACGAGGCTCTAGTGAGGCTAGTAGGTGAGTTTGAGCTGCACAGGCCTTGGACCTGAACCCTCAAACTCTCTGGAATCAAGCTGGCAATCCGTCTGTGGTCTGCAGCCCCCTACTTCTCACACATTGGGCGTCCCAATCCCCACTGTGCAGGGAAGACACACACACCAGTGCCTGGTGAACACATTGTAGGTCATGGCCAGTATATGCTGTATATAAGACTGTGTGTGGGTGCGTCAAATGTTCATATATAAATTAATATTACAGTAAAATCATTAGCAGTGCAGAAGCAGGACGAATGGCCGATCGTGGGAAGTTCAGAGACCTGTGCAATAAGCCTCCTTTACATATTAAATCAACCCATTTATCATCTTCAGCTGTATGTCTGCCATGCTGGGTGGCAATGCTGTACATGCCAGCCAATCAAAGACAGATCCCAAATTGATCTTTTCTGATACATACACCACACACCACCCACACGCACAGCGGTTGTAAGGCATTAATCACTGCAGTCTTTGCGGAGATGGGGCCTCGCCCTGTGAGTCTCCTGTCTGACCTCCACAGCCAGCCTCCTGCGGTGTTGTCTGTGCCCGCTGGAGTGAAGCGGCGTGCAGTGATTTCCTCCAGGAGCGGCTCAGGTGTGTGTCAGACGGGCCGGGACGCTGATAAGTCGAGGTAATCACCTCCCCTCGTCGTTGCGGGGCGCACTGGACTGTGGATGATGAACTCTGATGTGATAGTGATGGTAGTGAAGGGCAACAAGGGGGGGGGGGGTGGGGAGGAGGAACTCCACAGATCTCTTCCTGTGCATGTCTGTCTCCACCTACACCACACCCACCTATAACATGCACGCGCACACGTGCACCCACACAGACGCACTCACATACACGCACACACATGCACGCACACACAGGTGCTCTAGCACAATTCAAATGCAAAGTGTATCCTGCAGACACAAACTCTCTCTGACAGGCATGAATGCACACACACACACACACACACACAACAAAGTCTGTCTCACCAGACCCAGTCAGGCACACTTCCTTTCACCTTGAATTACTTTTCAGTATATAAAAAAAAGAATGGGAACACTCTGTGATTCTGTATCCATGTGCTAGACTGCAAGGTTTGGCAGGAATAGCGTGTGTGAGTGAGAGAGGAGACTGAAAAGCGAAAAGGCACCTGCTCTTTCTTCCGGAGATTTCATGGACAGCGCTAACCCCATCCCTGCTTTCTGTGTCCGCTCTCCTAATGAATTGGTTTTACACTGTTTGGTAGCAAATTACCCAAGCCCTCCCCTCCTAATTTTCCAATTTGCTGTGTCATTTATACGTAATTTAGGCTCGCATTGGGCCGTATTACTCCCACAAATAGGGTGATATACTTTATCGAAATGCTGCTTTACAAAAAGGTGGGGGCCCGTAGACCAAACATCAGTTGTGAGTCTTAGAGGAGACTCAGGGGCAAGCCAGAGGAAGGATATAGGAGAGCGAAAGCACCTCATTATCTCTCTCACAGGCGGTCCTGGGTTCCACAATAATATCATACCATTAGTTTGCGACTCCCCTTCTGTGTAATGAAATACGGAAGAACATTTCTCAAATTAATTCATGCGCGCTTTAACCCCGGAACATTCCAGACTGCACTGCGTTCCGTGCTCTTGAAATAGCAGGACAGTGTTTGTTTGTGGAGATCTGAGGCTTGCTCAGAAAGGTGATTCGATGCCTGAATTTGTTGAATGAAATCCTTTGTTGGCTTGGAGGGGCCACAGATGCATCACTGCATAGCGATTAGAACTCTGGATTCTGATATAAAGAGACTGAACAACTTTTGGGTCTTAATTTCCCAACATGCACTTTGACTCTGCACCTTGCACAAAGGTCTTTTTTGGAGTACATCGGTTTTTTCACCAACCTTCTGGATTCAGAAGCAGAAGGTCATGAGTTCAAGTGGAGCACTTCCCCTGTGTACCTCTGAGCATGATAAAGCCAGCTGTAAACACAGCATCTTTTGTAATCTGCGGGTGGAATTTTGATGTAGAAGCTCCTGTAATCTGCGGGTCATGTGTTCAATCACAGCCTCCTGTAATCTCCAGGTAGTCATTTTCCGCACTGACTTGGCAGCGTTTGCACTGGCAGCAGACGTTCCTCCTCCCCGGCGCGGGTCATCTGGCTTGTGCACGGCAGAGAGGCGTCCCATCAAAGTGCCATTACGCCCTGGCGCGCTGGCAAACGCTCGCGTGCCCAGAGCGGCCCCGGGGAGCCCGGCAGGCGCCCCACCGCCCACTGCACACCCGGTCTCCCCGCTTCCCTTCTCCCCGCTTCTGACCCTTCAGCCTCCGTCAGAACGCATCGCGCTGTTTTCACGCCGCATCAGAGAGTGCCGCGCATTTCCCACAATGCCTGGCTGGACAGAAGAGCCGGAACACGCGCGCAGGCTGCGCCGACGCTGCGGCTCGGTGCGCTCAGCTGACTGAGCGAGGGCTGGTGGCAGACTGAGAGGCTCAGAGTAAATCGATTAGAACCGTTTTGACGGATGGGGTTTTTAGGGGAACAGGACGCACCGGGGAATTAATTTGGCAGGCAAGAAAAAAAGGCTCTGCCAGCCTCATTCATCCCAAACTCAGATTTGGTAATGTGTGGGATCCGGGGACTTAATTAGGGCGTTTTCCTGCTGGTTTCTGAGGTAATGACGCGTGAGAGGGGTGCAGAGGGGCAACGTGTCAGATGCAAAAGTTAATGATGAAAGAGGTAGGGAGAGAAGTGTGACAGGGAGAGAAAGAGTGAGACAGAAGGAGATATAGAAATAAAGAAAAAGACAAAGGAGTGAGGGAGAGAAAGAGATAAGGGACCGTGACACACTGTGGACCTGCTGGGGAAAGAAGAGTGTATCTACTGTACCATCCTACAAAGTTTCAAGAGAGCACTTGTCTGTGTGGGATGACAAGTTAATGTGTCTTTAAGGGAGGCATAGTAGTCAAATAAAAATCACATAAACAATTTAAATGCTTTATTTAGAGTGTAAATTCTGAATTTTAGAATTCACGGCACACACCACCGAGTGCGAACGCCGATCACAGCAGGTGGCCTCGTGCTCCTGTTGAATGGATCATTACCAAAAAAAACCTCTCGCTTTCAACACCTGGCTATCTGGATATTTCCACCGCCGGCAAGACACAGACATAAAAAACAAACCCATCCAGATATTTCATTTTAGGAAAATGTTATTAAACATTTTTTACATAAAATGTGTATGGAGGCAGATACAACACTGGCACTGTTGTGTATTTGTGCTCTGTACATGTTCTGTACCTAAGCAAGCTCTGTCCAGGACAGGGGACAGGTATATCACAGTATCCTAGCGATAGTCTGTCATTACATCCATTATGTGACTGTCACATTACCCCATGTGGCTGGATATACAACCAGTCTGCCACCAGTTGCATAGAGGTCAAAGCCCCCACCCCCCCAATTTCCCTGCCTGGGCAGTAGGACCGATGCGGGCTCCATGCATTTTGGGACACGGGGTCCATTATTGGACAGGCTCCACCCCTGCCCCACGTGATTCTCCCCGTTCCTCCTTCACCTGGCACTGCACCTCTGCCAAATGTGCACTTAATGAAAACGAGGCCATGCGTTATAAATGGCAATTCCCCCACTGGTGCCTACGCTCCTTCCCAAAAGAAAACAGCCCCTTCCAAACAGGTGCGCCGCTCCAAATTTACTAACAAGGGAACTCGATCAGCATGCACCGACGACCACGGCATCTGTCGAGCTGAGGCAGGATGTCATCTTCCCCGAGAGGGTGCGCTCGCCTATGGTGGCCGGAGCGACTGCACACGGGGAGCACTGATAGAGGCGCCGTGTTAAAGGTCGTGCGCTGCCTCCTTCGGTGGGGTCAGTTCGTGGATCGGGGGGGGATCATCAATGGTGCACAGCCAGAGATCAGGTGACATCTCTCCCCGAGCTCCTAATGAGCTCATCAGACTTAACGAGCACGCTAATTGGGGCGTTTGCCGGCTCTGCCGAGCTCTGAAGGTCAAGGAGTGAGTTGGGCACAGTGGTGAGGCTAGGCGACAGACTAGTCCAGCCAGGCACACTGTGGATCACAGCAGGCTCTCCCACAAGGTACAGAAAGAAGATAAGACACACACACAGACACACACACACTGAACTCCCACACTGAGACAGAAGCAACAAGAATACCACACCAAACCACCCTTAATGGAAACATGGAGGCCAGTGAGTGTGTGGTTTGCCAGGCAGGTAAGTCAATGACACCTCACACCTAATATGACACTGCATTTGGTTACCAGCAGGGAGTATCTATATGAAAAGTCATCTCGAATTTCCTAAGCCAGCTACCTATTGTAACTTCTGAAAAGATGTCAGAATGGAAATGAGGTACTGCCTTTCATCATTGGTGTGACTGCATCTAGTGGAGCCACAAAAAGTTTTACTTCGATGTCACAAACTTCTCACCGTAATCATTCAATAGGAAAAAAACTCTCTGTGGAAATGGTGGCAACAGTAAAGATTTAAAGCATACAGCAGAGCACTAGAACATATTGAGTTTTATCTGCTCTTTACCTCCCAGGACAGAGCACGCTTGCTGGAGAAACCACACGGAATACATTTTCCCCCTGGGCAAAATGTGTTTGAGAATAGGAATACACGGATCTCTACGTCCCCCTCAGGAGTCGTTCGTGCCAACAGCTGTGCTGTAGCACGGGGCAATCAGCGGGGAACGCCCCCGCCCCGGCCCTGCATCACGGAATATCCGCTCTCTGTGGACTCCAAACCAGGTCATTCTCTACAGCAGATTTACATCTCGTGTCAGCCGCGCATGTTTAATGTGCCAAAAGCCTCTGTCAAATCAAAAGAGGGCAGAGCTTCTTGCGCTCACGAGATAGCTTAAGACTTGTGCACGCCAAGTGGAATGAAAAAATTGTCAAACGCAAACATGCAAACTGTTCCTAAAGCGTGTTCACTCAAGAGCACGGAATCGGTTAAAACTGTCCTGTCATTAATCACATGAGCACAGGGCTCTCTGGCTGGCAGCAAAGGCTGGGGTGAGGGGAGGGGGGGAGGAGGGGAGGAGGGAGGGGGAGTGGGTGTTGAAGCAGCTGTCGGAGCCAGGGGAAGCCTTTAACACGAGACCAAGCCACAGGAAAGACCACGGCAACATCGCACTGCGAGTGAAGAGGTCTCACACTGCTCCCTAGTGGTCATATGCATTAGTCATGCCAGGCAAACAACCTTGCGTTTAATTTCAAGTTAAGCGCAGTACACTCAGGCTAATGGCCCCAGACAAGCAATAACAGATGATTCGTTGTGACTAACCTGCATTCTTTATAGTATAAATCAACGTGAACATCCAGCAAAGCAACCGTCTTGCTTTCATCTTCACAACACAAGATTAGTAAAGAAAAGTTCAATCTAGGTCAGCCTTTTTCCACGCTTCATTCTCACTCTGCAAATGCAACGGCTGTAGTTTGGAATTCAGAGAGAGATGCTGCGGTAGCAGCTTAGCGGCAATAATTTACAATGTATTGTGTCAAAATAACTTAATTAAAATAGGAACCTTACAGTTGTTTTATTCATTTCCCGTTTGTGCCAACATAAACTGTCAATTTGCATCCACTGATTTTAGAAAGCTTCAGATTCGCTTGGATAACGAATAGCGAAAGTATTGCTCAACCTTTTCTGCCTGCATTTCCTTCGCCACAAAATTCGAATTACCCCCTGCTCTTTGAGTGGCTCAGGGCAGAAGGTACCAGCCAAGTAGAATTCTACAAACAGAACTAGGAGATGCATATCGCATCCATTCACAACCAACTGGCATGGCACACAGTGAATTTTCCAATCCAAACATCTCTCCCCATAGTCAGCTAGATGTGTTGTGAACCTCACAGAGTGCTTCCTGTAAGGGGATTTTTAAAAACCAACTATGTTTGTGACCTCCACATATATCACTATACAATATATCTAAAAATATATAAAATTCTTCTGAAAAGAGTTTTCTTCTGAATTTTATGCTTTAGTTTGGATTGGCAAAGTTAAGCCTCTTTGTTCCAGGTACTCTTGGGAAGCCCATTTCGTGGGGTTGTTTTGAGAGCAGTCTTTTGTTCCAGTCTGTAGCAACTTGACCAGTGGAAGGCTGGAGGTCAGCTAAGGACTGAGACTCCATACTTCAGTGTCAGGGGACAGATTGCTTTACAATGGGGCCTGGTAAACTAATCTGAGCGTTGTTTTGCTGAAAATAAGAAACTAGTTATGACCAAGCAGCTTTTCCCCAAGTAATCAGCAGCTTTGTTTTTGGATAAAGTAGTTCAACAAAAGAAGCCATAGGTTCTGTGAACAACAACCATTCTTCTGTATAATGTTGGTTTCAGTGGTGCTTTTAATATAATCCATCTACTTGGACCCAAATCAAGTGTATGACCTATTTCCTTATGCAATAATATTTGAAAACTGGTAATACCCAAGGGGAAAACGCATACAAGAATCATTTAAGCTCTCGAGACCCTCATCTAAACCACGTCTGTTCTTCCATTTCAAACCCATGATAAACATTACCAGTTTCTCTCACACATTATTGTTCGTTGATGGTACATTGGGGAGCAGCCAGATATAAGCAGCCCCTGCGACTGGCTGGAGATCTAATGGAGAATGAATTTGCCTTCAAGCAAGTCGTACTTTAGGCAGCGCTATGGCAAGAGGTATAATTAATCCGGATAGCACGCTCCCCTCACCATCTCCCAGCCCCATTCTACGGGCAGAGGAGGCGTAATTGAATTCCAGGTGAAAACGTCGAGATCCGCCTTGATGCCAAATTGATTTTCCCAGCATGGTGCTGCACAAAGCAGGCGACCCAAAGCACCCACAGACGCCGTACATCAAGTTGGCCGAGTGTCCGTCGTTATCGCGCAGATTCGCGCTATTAAAGAAATGACAGACGGACCACCGGAACTGCTCTAGGTTCATTTCACGCCACATCGGCACAGCTGACGGGATTCCATGTAGAGGCGGGAGTGCTCCGTGCCAGAGCGAATAAACATTCATGTAAAAGAGCGTGCTGCATGGAAGCACAATCAAACAAGTGAACGCGAACTTTCAGGGGATAAAACGTCGACGCGGAAATTACGTGAATTAATTCAGAAGACAGAGCTTTCATTTTAAATCCTTTTTCAAAACCAATTGCCTTCCCCATTCTCGGACATAAAAAGAACGTGGTTGGCTGATTAAACGGGTCAACGGAAACACGCTCTTGTTAAAAAATGTCTGTATACAGTTATAGCTTAAACACGAAAGATCAGAACAGTTTGACATCATTCAACACAGAGGGCACGAAGGGGATCTTTTCAGTGTTGCGTTCGTGACTCACGACACCAATGGGAGGCCAGTGAATTTCCATTTGCCCGTTGTACAGCACTGCTTTTTTTTTTTTAAAAAGGGCTCTAGCCGGAAACGTGGAAAACCTGCCAACCAATGTATAACTGACAGAAATACTGCATGAGGTTTTAAAGCTACATTTCTGAGCACAGTACGCGTGCAGAAGCAAGTCAGATGAAACTTATGTATATTAATGTTACGATTTGAAAATAATGTACAAGGAAGGTTTGTTGCAATCAAAGATTGACAAGTGGTTTCAGAGCCAATGTAAATTCAAAATCACATTCAAACATGAGTGACACTGAGGCCAGTTATTTTTATGACAACCGCAGGAGATTAAAATAAATAAATAAATAAATAAATAAATAAATAAATAAATAAATAAATAAATAAATGCACAAAAGAATGCACACATTTGTTTCAGGTGGTTCTATATTGAAAGTATAAAATTAGCAGAAAAAATATATACATTTAATTTTTTTAGTCACAATCAGGGGAGCTAAGGAATGGGCAGAGATCACTGCCATTTGGGCAGCTGACAACTGAAACTGGAAGAGAAACCCCAGGCTGAGAGCTAGCCTGCTAGCTAACTCACTCGCCTTTCAGGTAATGGACTGCCACATAAAAACACAAAATGAAATAAAAACCCCGGCTGAGACGCTGTGCGCATTAGCGCAAAGTAAATCACATGCTTCCCTACTCACAAAAAACATGACAAATATAAAGTAAGACCAGTCAGAAGCAAAATAATCACAAGCGAAAAAACGGTGACAGGTCAGCAGAAAGAAATGTGGACAAACCATGGCACTTTTAAAATAAACACTTCCAATAGTTTATGCTGGATATCACACCTGCTGACAGACAGTGAAATACATGATATAGGAAATATACACTTTAGAGATGAGAAAAATGGAGGTAAAAACTATATACAGTGCAGGTTAAGTATTTGGACTTAACCTTAACCAATTTTTGTTGTTCTGGTTCTGTACTCCAGCACAAGATGATGCAATAAAGGCCTAGCAGAGCCTCACCATGGAACATACCCAGTGTCTGATGGTGTCTATGGGTCACAGACTTCAGGCAGTCGTTGAATGCAAAGGATTTGCAACCAAGTACGTCTACCTCGAAATATGACAGCTCTATTTCTGATTATGTTAACTTGTCAAATTACTTATGCTCCATAAAATGGGGGACTATGCATAAACAGGGCCATAATTCTGACACTAATTACCAGATTTGGGTGTAAATACCCTCAAAATAAAATACAATACTTTTGCATTTCACTGTATAACAAAAGCAATCCTGTGCAAAGCTGGCAGTGGCCTCGGAGGTCATCACTTTGACTGTCCACAGAGAGTGGTGAGGCGGCTCTGTGAGAGAGAGAGAACATTAGCATTAAACCAGCACGAACTGGCTACATCTTTTCCAGGAATAGAAATCCTGTACCACCATGTAAGCGCTACACTCATGGCCAGCGATGAATGCCAGCCATGCATGTGAGCGAGAGTACATGCACCGAAACTGAACAGCTGGGAGTCCAACTGTGTTATGCATCATAAAACAACAGTTCAGAAATTCCTCACACAGCATTACATAAAGAGAATTAAGGTACACGTAAAGAATGTAAAGTTAATTATGGAGGGGGGGTTCTTTACACTGACTACCAAAGGATTAAACCTAAAGAAGTCTGCCATTTGAAGATAATGCTACAGCAGAACTGAGGACTTAGCAAAGCTTAATAGGGTCATCTATGATTCTTAGCCACGTTTGTATGCTTTACGGACAGATTTACAATCATAGCAAATGTAAGTTATTTGGCTAGCTGGCTTGCAGACCTGACCTAACCGTCCTGATACTGCCTATTCATCACAGCTTAGCTCCCTAGCTACAGTAAATTTTATCATAAAAGTTGAATATAACCATATATGCAGGGCTATTTGGCGCTGCCAATTCTAGCAGACAAACTCCAAGCTTCTTCACTTCTCCCCTCACTGGTCACTCAAGTGCAGCAGCGATTGGGGGGGGGGGGGCGCAGCAGCCTGGCATTAGAGAAGGAGAAGATGGGGAGGATTGGGACTCAGACAGCACTAGCAGAGCGGTTTTATGAATGATACCTGAAGCAGTCTGATGCGATGCATGGTGGCATCATCCAGCTGGTTCAGATCTACAGAGTCCATCTCACTGGCCAGCAGCTGAAGGCACTGAAATCACATGGACTCAAGTCAGCACAGTGAAGAAAGATGCACAGTCTGCACAAACAGTTGTTGCACAGAGTATGCACTAACAGTCATTGCACAGAGTCTGAATAAACACAGTCACTGCACAGAGTCTGAATAAACACAGTCACTGCACAGAGCCTACATAAACACAGTCATTGGCCCTTTCCTGGTGCTCACCTCTCCGTTCTCAGCAGGGATGTTCAGGATGATGTCGTTGGTGCCCCCGGCGATGGGAGAGCCGTTGACGGAGATGCTGTAGATCCTCTCTTGGTGCCGGGGCACTCTCACCGCCGGCGTTTTCGGGAGCCTGGCAGAGAGGAGAGGTTAGAGAAAGCCCGCCGCCGCAGCCACCCCTCTCTTCCTCAGACGGTAACGGGCGCAGGTCATTCACCTGGAGTCAAAGCGCGGGGTGATCAGGGGAGTAGGGCCCATGAGAGAGCAGTCCAGGTTGCGAGCCGGAGTGACAAGGGGCTTCCGGTTGGATCTGTGCCCAGAGGGAGAAGTGAGGAGGAGGAGGAGGTAAGGAAGCAGCAGAGTATCTATACAACTATAAAGAGCTGCTTGTGTGTATTACAACCATTTCATCAAAAACGTTCTGCAAATCTTGATATAGAGAAACTGTTGCTACCATCAGCACACAATGGTTATTCAGCAACATGGCAGATCATTTGGAACAGCAGGCCCTTACTTCCTGATTGACGTGTTCTGCTTGCTGACCGAGACAGCTTTGGCTCTTTTTGAAGTGGAGGGCGCTTTCTTTGTTGTTTTACCCTGTTACAACGGGGAGGGAAAAAAGGAAAAAAAAAAACAATCTCAAACTGTCTGTCAGATGCCAGCAGTTAGTTTGTGTTTCTTTTGGTGACGTGGAGTGAGACGTCACATGTCAGGTGATCATTCGGCCCCCCCAGGCCCCTCCCTGTCTCGCTCACCTTCTTCACGGTAGTCTGGTTCTGGGGAACGTTCTCCTCATCCTCAGAAGCTGCCGCCAGTCTGCTGTGCTTCGGGACCACTGCACAAGAAACGCAAGTGAATGTACTGGAGGAGGGATCCAGAAAGTGGACACCAAGGGACACAGCAGGCAGCGCTCAGCGACTGACCTTTCTTGGCAGACTTGGGTGGAATGGTGTGAACCTCCGCCATGACACTGTCCACCTGAGCCGCCACTTCCTCTTTCTGTGAAACGCCACAACGCGTTAACTCAGCGTTAAGGCAGAGAACCAGCCGACATTCTGAATCCACACAAGTCGCAAATGCTGTATTCCCTCAGGGACACCAATCATATTTGGAGCTTTGTCAAAATTCAGGAAGTCAGGTGTATAGGGCACCAGCTTTAAGGCTGGACGTGTAGACAGAGCAGTTGTGTTGGAACTAGACTTTAATTCTTTTGGCAAACTACTAAGAGAAACATGAAAAATGTAAAACCACAACATAGTGAAATGCGAGACAAGCACCTTTGCATTTTCTTCTGGAGTCTTCTCCTTCTTCTCAGACTCTATGGAATGAAAGGAGAGTGTCTTTTTTCATGCATACTGAAGACCCCTCTCCTCATTTCAAGAAAAGGGAGATCTTCATTTCCATCAAACATCTTCAACTTCAACCATAATAATCAGACACCAGCTTCCATGAGCTGACAGCGCACACGGGTACCTACCACAGAACTCAATCCAGTTCATCTGCCGCACTGCTTTGGGCAGCTTTATCAGGCTCATGTTGTAGAAATTGTCTGCATCCTTAAGGAGGCTGTTTGTCTTCTCCTTCAGTCTCTCCACAATTGTTTTTACTAGGAAATGAGAGCAAGTATTACCATCAGGAGTGCAACTAATTGAAAACCTTTTCAGCTCACCCAGTAAATATCCAGAAATTTGATCAAGCAGATTAATATTTTACCATGAAGTTCAGCATTCCCAATTTTGCCTGCAAGAGACAACCACATGGCTAGGAGCTTTCACCATTTTAACAAACTTGTGTATGAACTGGTAGTGTTACAATAGGTCATAGAACAGCTTAACAGTCCATGTGACACAATGGTGAAAGCCAAATTTGGCATATTGTGGTAATGATGTTTTGTTTGCTTTTGTTCTTTTTTCTGGAGGGGGGGGGAAGGTTCCAGGACACAAGACTAGACCGATACCAATAAGAACAAAACAATTGATACTCTTCCTAAAATGAGAGGGAGTATTTTGTATAGTGTAAACCAGTGGGGATGTGTTATCAATAGGACATTAGCAATCAGCTACTGATTTTTACACGGATTGAATTGTTATTCTTAAAACTATATTAACAGTAAACTTATCACCCATATTTAAAAAACCCACAATAGCACTGGGAGACTGAATGTCTGTCAGCCTCATACAAAGCAAAGCACAAGAGGAAAAAGTCACTGCCTCTGACAAATTTAACAGCATATTTCTTTTTTTAAATGAATGAATCAATAAATGTAATCATTGTGTATGGTGCTTATGTGTCCTTGGCATTCTGAACTCAGTTCAGAAAAGGTTCCCCAAACGTATCACTTAGATAACTTTAAAACATTCTTGTAACTGTCTCATTGTAGATAAACATTGACCACCGAGAAACATTTGGAGGGTTGAAGATTCATCCATTATCTTCCTGAAGATACTGTCCCAGCAAAGAGGCTTGTGTAGCTGCGGTTCACCCAAGTGTTTCAGAGCAGCGCTTTAATTAGACAGTCAGACGAATGAAACCAAATTCATCATGCATTCATTTATGAAAAGGGTCCGACGCAAAATTATTATCGGTGTAGCTAGCTAATGTAGGAGGATTCGTTAAGTAAATTACGCAAAGTGATCAACAAGCTATTGCTTACCATTTAACGTCGCCACATTAATTTAAAATGCAGCTATATGGCGCTAGTCACATTCTAAACACTGACTTACCCTCACTGTCAAAGTCATCGAGGAAGGCCTCCAGTTTGGCCATCTTGGGCCCATTTTTACGGCTTTTGTTCGTTGTTCTTTTCCTGGGCGCCATGGAGAACTTCTAGAGGTGGGGGAATAACCAGCTTCAATCAGTCGGCCAATGTTAAAACTTGCTAGCCAGTCGGCTTATACTTGCTCCCATTAGAAAATTCTGAATGTAACATACTGAATATTTTCTTAAAACGCGTTAGTCTATATAGTCTAGGGTTGTTTGATAGAGGCATTATAAGTAGCCCGCTGCCAATCCAGCTTGCTAGAAACTTAGTTTTAACGTTAGCCTGGCCCTCACGAACTAGCAATCAGTAACAAGTAGCTAACTAGCTAGTAGCTAGTGAAACCAACAGCTGGCTATGCTAACATAGCCACAGCTATCGATATATTCTTTGTTTGCAAAACATAATCGCAACTGGGATTACAAATACAGCGCAATAAAATAGAAGCCAAAACACTTACATTTTATCAAATATTGGAATGATGGACAGAATTTCACGAGACAGTCCCCACAATTTGCAGCTCCAATCTAATCCCAAACGGTCAGCGCCAACCTGACGATTGCATTCAAAAGTAACCGCTGCTCTCCAGGCCAGCCAATCAAAACCCTAACATGGACAATGTCGTCATGAGTGTTTCCGTCTACAGTCAAAGCGTCAATGCGCGTTGTGACCAATCAAATCGGAGATAAAAAATTAACGCTATATATCTGACCAATAAAGACAACCTTTAACGACGTATAGACCAATAGGCTTTAAAACACTTTCAGTCTGTCCAATAGGAAGAAAGAAATGTTACAATGCCACCGGAAACACTTTTTGAGATCATGGAAGTAAACACGGTGTACAACGTGTTTCACGGCAAAGCCTAAATTTTCCGGTTGGTTGTATCGAAAATAGTATAATGTTACCATACAGTGATTTTTGACGAAGTTGCCAGTGAATTGGTAGTTTCAAGACTTTATTATTTGATGCGCTAAACAAACCAGAAAACCGTTGAATATGTAGCCACTACTAGTAGCTAGTACTCGTGTTTTGTATTTTCTGACTAACCAACGTGGTAGAATTTCAGCTAGCTATTTAATAAGAATAACTCTATTAAATAGCAGGTTGTGTATTTGATATTATAGTAGCTGGCTATTGAGATGCCCTGTGTGAAATGTCGAAGCCTGCATTGATGTCGCTTCATCAAGCACTAAAAAGGAGCTTTCATTCTTTGGAGCAAAATCATAAAGTGTGGAATTCCGTACTGGAAGAATGTGTGCCCTTGATGGGCTCCCTGGGTAACCTCGCCGAGCAGCTACTAGCGCTCAACGGCGTACAGATGGCAAGCACGCCTTTGGCTCGGTTCTCTGACCTGCAAGATCGCCTCCGTTGCAAGCTTCTGGTGGCTGTGGACACCGTCCTCGACAAACTTGCTGACAAAATGTAAGATTGAGACCCAGGTGATCCACTTGTGATGTTAATTTGCTCTACGTAAATGTTCATTAGAGTATACATATTTAATCACAGGATCAATAGTGGGCAACGTGTGCAAATTAGATGCACTGCACATACTATCGCTTTGATTTCACGGTAATCGGCAGAGAGAACGAAAAGGGGACGACCAAGTAAGTGCTGTAGATGAGCGATTTTGCGCTGACAACAGATACGAAATAGTAATAGATATTGTGTATCTCACCCGGAGTTACTACTCAGACAGTGCTGTAACTAAATATTTCTGAAAAATAACATTAACTGAAAGGAGCAGCAGGGACAGCGCCCGAGGAGAGAAACGTCATGACTTTTCTGACTGCACGAAATGCTGTGATGTTACGTAAAATAGGCCACAGCTTCTGCCCTGTCTCTAACTACAGCCACGTGACTCAATGTTTTTCTTTTTGTAGGTGTTCCTTGCAGAAGGTAAGGGATGCAGTGGGTAACCAGGTAACGGCTGCATTCCAAGTGTATGAGCAGCATGCAGACACTCTGGACCTGACCACCTGTCTGCAGAGGTCAGCAGCTGCCCCCTCCGTCGCAGACATGCTGGAGTGGCTGCAGGATGCAGAACGCTACTACAGGCAGCAGTATCCTTTCTATGTTGTTCATACTGTTAGCGAACCCTGTAACACAATCACCAGCAACAGTATCTTTTTAAAGGTGTTAAAACAGCCACTAAAACTGTAACACTATCGCCAGCCACAGTATCATTGCTGTATCTCTAACTCTGTCACCCACACATTAACACGACCAGAATTAGCAGCATTTTCTCTAGCACCAACACATTAACAGTACCACCATCAGCAGTATTTGATTAACTCTGTCACAAATTTTGTAGTTGAAGAGAGAGAAGTTGAAGGAAGCCTGTGCCACTGTGCTCCTTAGCTGTGTGCAGGTACCTGAGGAGAAAGGCTCTATTGCAGGCACTGAAGCCCGGTGAGCTCTCTGACCTGCAGAACGCACACAGGAGGTGGGAGGCTCTGGCCACACCCGAGCGAGAGGACAGTGTCTCAGGTGAGCCGCAGTAGGTGCTCTGCGCTGGAGCTGCTTCCTGTATGAGAGCCAAAGCCACTTTCATACCTCCACCTGTCACACAGGCTTCCAGCGGCCGAACCGTTCCTGACTCTGTGTCCCTGTGTCTCCCTTTTCAGACACGCTGTTCAGAGTGTCCTTTTTCATGGACTCTCCCTGAGAGTGGCTCAGCCGGCCTGGTGCCAGCACAGCTCCACCCAGAGCCACACAGCCAGTCCTCACAGGCCCAGCACAGAGGAGCGCTGCTCTAAGACATTCAATCCGGAGGTCATGAGGAGGGAGAGAAGATATCAGATGGAGAAGGGGGAGGAATATGGCTGTAGCCAGAAGTGGGCTCATCATGTGGCACAATCTGGCAGATGGGGGCAGAGTATGGAGAAAAAAGTCGAGAGAGAAAGAATACATCAGAGATCAAGGGATCCCACAAAAGACCAGAGAGTAACAGTAATCTGTGTGTGGACTTCGGGAGGAAATACTGGGGCAGTCACAATGTCTGTCAGATTTTTCCTGAATGTCTCATAATAATGTCATTGTGGTAACTTAATTTGTAATCTCCTTTGGTTATGAAAATAAATGGCAAAAGCCAGTCATTTTAATGGCATCTGTCTTTTTTTCTTTTTTTTGCGGTGTTGCCATGATGGTCCAGGAGATGGCAGTGCTGTGCATGAGAGTAAATGACAGCAACACATTTCTAATTTTTCATTAGTATTCGTGCTCTTTTAAGTAGAAATCATTGCAAGGTGGTGTATGTGATCTACCTTACCAAGAACATAGTTGGCATTATCTATTAGACATTTTGAGTTAAATTTGACAAACAGATTTTGTCAAATAGAAAAATGTCACAATAGACACAATAGAAAAATGTCACAATAAAAAATGTCACAATAGACACAATAGAAAAATGTATTGATAATCACAAAAAGGTTTATTCAGTTTCAGTGCCATTTCAAACTTCATTTTATTGGGTTCACAACACTGTGCATTACAAACAAAGCCAAATGGGAGAAAACACAGCACACTTCACTCAGAACACAAACGAAGCTCGGTACAGAAACACCTGGCTTTCAGATACACATTCCACTGATCATAACCCAGAACAGCTGGTTTAGCAACTGGAGGTTTGCTACACTGTAGGTTCTGATGTCAACTGAAGAAAAAATGTATGACTGGTGCACCACTTCCTGCTTTGATGGTCTGCACTTCCTCTTGTCATAAACCAACAGTTCTGCAGGGTAGAAACCACTCAACATTCCTAGAATAATATGGGTTCAATTGGATTAAATAAATAACTTACTATAAATTTAATTCATGACATAAACATATAGAAAAAAGTCTGCATTCAGATACAATATTGGTCAGTTAAGCTCTCAAGTTGATAAATAAAGAGGTAGACACAAAACACTACCTGTAAATGGATCAGTCCACAGCAACTTCCTGGTAACCAATAGCCAAGGATCTGTACCATTCCAGACCTTGTCCCAACTGATCCATTACTCCTACCCCTGTTCACCACCATCTCTTTATGTGCCTCCCTGCCCGTTGCGTCAGACGTACTCCTTCAGCGGCAGGCTGCTGGTGGAGATGGGTTTTGGGGGCTCGGGGGCGGAGGCGCGGGTGTTGGCGAAGCTGCGGCCCATGTAGCCGCGGCGGTAGCCCCTCCTGTCGCCGTGGGGACAGGTGCAGCTGAGCACGGCCCCGCTCAGCATGAGGATGACGGCGGCGGCCCAGCCCAGGTAGATGGCCTGGCCCAGCTCGCGCTTGCGCACCCCGGGCACGGCCGGGTTGTAGAAGTCCCGGATCACGCTGTTGGCGGTCCAGGAGACGGGCACCAGCACGCACAGGCCCGTGAGGATGAAGAGCACGCCGCCGCTCAGCGCGATGGCGGCCTTGGCCTGCCGGTCGTCGCCGGCGCAGGTGGTGCACTTCATGCCGCAGCAGGACACGGTGCAGGAGAGCCAGCCCAGGAATATGGCCAGGCACATGAGCGCCCGCGCGGCCTGCACGTCCGGCGGCAGCGCCAGCATGGACTCGTACGTCTTGCACTGCATCTGGCCCGTGGTCTGATAGACGCAGTTCATCCAGATCCCCTCCCACACGATCTCGGAGGTGAGGATGTTGCTGCCGATGAAGGCCGTGACCTTCCACTGCGGAAGCGCCGTCACGGCGATGGCCATCACCCAGCCCGTCACCGCGCAGGTGAAGCTGATCAGCTGCAGGCTCGTGTTCACCATGGCTCCGGCTTCACTGGACCACGCCCACTTTTAGGCTCGCTAGACCACACCTAGTTTTAGCGGTCTGTGCTGCTGTCTGTCCGCTACCTGGTCTGTCAGTGATCTGACTCAGTGCTCCAGATTTTGACCAGTCCCCTCCCTCACCACCTGTGACTCTGTACCTCTCTCTCTCAGTCACTCGTGCTGGGTTTGTAGTTCACTTCTCCCTCTCTCAGCGTCTTTCCTTCTTCTGAAACCTGTATTTACTTTCTTCTTTACAGAAGTTTAAAAGCTCTCATTTTCTGCCTTCCTTCCCAGGATCCTCCACTTGTTCACCATCTGTTATTCCCTCTGCCTTCTACTTTCTCTCTCTCTCTCCTTGTGCCTTTCAGACTGATGAATTATTGAAGAAGCAGGAGCAGCATAGGCATCTCTGGCAGCTCATCAGAGCATGACTGGCAGAGCCTCAGAAAAGCTTGTCTCTGGCCTGGTGCATTGTGGGTACAATGACCCTTTGGCGTGAGAGCCCCCAGCCTCCCCTGCAACCCCCCGACCCGCCGCACTCTCACCCCAAACCACCCGAGAGCCTGTGCCTTCCTGGTTCCGTGTAGATTTGCTGTGACGGCTTGAGCTGGTTTAAAACCTGACACCTTGACCCAACGCTCGTGCCCAGGATGGATCACGTATCTGGAGAAGGTGGACGGGGAGGGAACAGGTGCCTGCAGTCCACAGAGAGGAAGAAGAGATGAATATATAAATATAAATATATATTTCAATTTATATGCAACCAAACAAAAATGACATTTAAAAACTCCCTGAGAAATGTACCTTTCTTTTCGCTGGGGTCTTATCCGACGTGCTGGCTTGGTTTGCAGTTCGGTGCTGGGGTCTCAGTCTGGTGGCTGCGGTAGTGGTGGTGAGGACAGGGGCAGAGACAAAATGACTGGAGTGTGTTGAGAGGGTGGGCCCCCAGCTTCATCCCACCGGAACCAAATGAGAAGGTCACATCACAATGGCCAGTGCAGGGGTGGGGGGCCACAGGAGAATGGGGGTTCAAGTCCCACGCCTGTCCAGGTTTGGTGGAGGTCCTGTGTTCTCTCAAAGGTCGCCCTAACCCGGCTGGGCCCCCTCCTGTCCTCTCGGACCCTTGGTTCCGGGGAGCTTTGTTGAGCTGGCAAGGAACTGGTCGGCAACAGTCTGTTTCTAGTCTACACTTACACACAGCCTGAGAGGGCTATACTGATCCCAGACAGATAGGGGGAGGGAGGGTGGGTGAGAGAGAGAGAGAGAGAGAGAGAGAGAGAGAGAGGGAGAGGGAGAGGGAGAGAGAGAGAGAGTGGTGTCAGTATGAGGATCAATTAACACAAAGACAATCCACGGGGCCCCAACAATAAGGCTTAAATGCTCTGTCTCCCACTACAATGCTTTAAATGAGCTTTTACAAAAAGCTGCTTTCACTCTCCTCTGGTCCGGCGCGGTTGTGAAAGAGGGAAAGCTCCACCGCAGGGGCTCACTGGAACAACGGCCTGCTGACAGAAAACCGCATGAAATACACCTCCCAACTGCCCTCACAAGAGCACCAGCTCTCCCCAGCCACATGCGGGGGAAACAGGGTACTTATTATTTATGCTTTAGTCCCAGATTCAATATTCCGGGACCACCGTCATAAGAAATCTTTTCGTAGAGGAAGGACTTCTGGGCAGGAGTAGTCTGAAATTTTGCCAAAAATATAGATAAATGGTTGTTGTTTTCTAGACGAGATCTGGTCCCGGGCCCAAAGTAGTGTGGTACCGATATTCTGATAACTGCACCCACACACATAGGGAGTAGAATGAGCTGGAGCTGGTGCTCAAAGATGAACATGCATAGGTCAATTAGGAAACTGGATCTTGCTGATAAGCTTTTTGGAGGCTTTTCGATGGTGTGGATCAGAAACTTGTGCCACACATTGTTGTTGTTGTCCTGTTCCTCCCATCTCTCTCTCTCCCTCTCTTTTTCTTTCTCTCTCTCGCTCCATCTCTCTCTCTCTCTCTCTTTCTCTCTATCACACTCAGAGCCCATGTCTCTCTGTTGATGAATTAAATATAATGGGTATTGAACCCATGGTTCAAGTTTCCTTTCTTGAATGGCCTCTCTTCCTTAGCAACAGTGGCCATGACAACGGAATAGCACACAGGAAATGGTGAGAGGACAATAATGACATGGAGGGTGAGGGGGAGAGAAAGATAAAGAAAGGTAAAAACAGATGACTGGGGACCAATGGGGAGGGATATTTCAGCTGAGTTTTTCCCTTTTCTTTTGTGGAAAACCACAGAAATATGAACGCCGAGTCACACAGGCGTTTAAAGTTGTACATGAAACACAGACAGAAGTATAGCAACCAATGCTTTTTACAGATGACAAGTTCATACACTACCATTAACTTAGGAAATTGCCATCTGCTCTGGTGCTACATACTATTGTTCTTGCTACACACGCATGCACTTGCGCGCACACACACACACACACACACACCAAGAAGCAGGGTGAATTATTGATTCAATCTGAACACACCCGAGTGTCTGCATTGGTTTCTAACACCAGTGTATCACCTGAACACATCACCCCCTTTTCCAGGAAATAGCCAAAGGGAAGGAATTACTCTACGACTCCATGACACAGTCAGAATTAAAATAGCTCATGTTTCACAAACAACTGCCGTCCCTACTATCACATGCACAATGTATGATAGTGTACATTCATGCAATATTGTGCATAACTGATGGATGATGTGCAACAGTAAACACTTTCTTCTTTCAAATAATTTCACCCCAGGAAATATTTGAAGAATCAACACAAATTCACTCTTGTTGCAAAACAGCACAAAACCAACATACTTCCTCAATTTTTGTCTGTGTATGTAAGTATTTTAATATCAGCAGGGACAACGAGTATTAAGCCTATGCACTGTACAAATTGAGTATTGTACCTTATCGGACCTGTGTTTTGTAGTTGTTCCAATAACCATTGGTATGCACTTACTGTACGTCACTTTGGATAAAGGCGTCTGCCAAATAAATGTAATGTAATATAATGCAAGTTACGCAGAAGAGATTTTTTATGATGTTGCATTCATGGATTGCAGCAAAAATCTAATTTGAAAAAAAAAAATGTAGGGAAAAAACAAAATATGAACAACTCCATTCAACTCGTCATTGCTTCGAACAGCGCATGGTCAAAAAACTATTGAAAGTGAAAGCAACTGTTAACCAGCCACTAGGTACGAAAATACAACGATGGTTCTTTCACGATCGTACACGTACGCAGTCGTGTTTCTTGCTTTAATAAAAAAGACTCATACAGGTAAGATAGTTATTGTTGTGTAAAATATGTATTCTCATGTATCTAATCAAATATGTAGGACCACTTTGTGCAAATTTAAGTCGACTGCTTTATTATGTAATGTTGCGACAAACCCATACGGCTGTGATTGCGATGAAAAACAATTAGACTTTATACTTTACTTAAACTGCCATTTCATGTTACATTGCTAATCAAGACTACAGACATTTAAATTCCAGTCTTCACCGATTGCTTCATCCATAAAGTTTTAACAACGGCTATTATTATTCTTCATATTGGTATCCAATCTAGGTTCTCACTCTCTGTGGGTGATGGCTACATTCATAGCAGGAGAAACACAGTTCCCAAAGTTCAGTGCTGTGTTGATGGTGGATGACGTGCAAGTGGAATACTTTGACAGTAACGAGAGTAAAGTCATCATGCGGAGACACTGGAAAGCGGAGGATGTTATTGAAGAGGCAGACCTGAAAAACACCGTTATGTCGATGATTCGTGACCACTTAAATGTATATTTTCAACAGTTGAAGCCGCGTTTTAATCACACTAGTGGTGAGTAAAATGAGACGAAGAATAAAAATGTCATAAGCGCCTGCCAACATGCGTATGGCTTACACCCTTACCGACCGGGCGGAATGTGCCAGAATACTGCCCGCTGAAACATGACCATTCAAAGATACCGCACAACATCCATACAGAGTACACAAACACCACTCACCATGAAGCTGCTATTTTTCTGTACTTAGGACACCAGACAACAAGGTGCAGTTAATTTCTATATTGTAATTAATTCTTAATGCAATAATAGAAATCATAAAACAAAGTATTGCTTTGCTTGTAGAGTCAAGGTGACATGTTCTTACCCTGTGTGTGTTTGTGTGTGTGTGTTTATGTGTGTGTTTGTTTGTAGGGGTTCATACATATCAGCGAATGACTGGATGTGAGCTGAACGATGAAGATGAAAGTCCACTGATGTTGTGGGATGCTTATGATGGCATTGACACAAGGAGTTATAACAAGGGTGCCTACATACACAATCCCCTTTTACCAGAGTTAATGTGGAGTAAGTTAAAGATAGAGGCCTCAAAACTAGTGAATACCAACTTATACCAGCCCCTGTGCATCAGGACACTCAAGAACTACCTACAACAAGAGAAAAATACAGTAAAGAGAAAAGGTAACATCAATATAGTCTTGTTTATTTATTTATTTATTTAAAATATTGCTAAAATAAATAAATACATAATTTCACTGCACAAGAGCGTTCTCTTCCTGGGGGCTAGATTTTTTCAAAATGGTGTACATGGCCCAAACAGTGTCGGCAAATAATACATACAGCATTGTGTGAATAATATACAGACATATTGTAAACAAAGATGCATATATAAACAAAGTAAATGCGTTCTTAAAATACAGACATTAATTACTTTATATCCTAAAATAAACAGACTTTTTTGTTCATTTAAATAATACTTTTTTTCCTACTGATCTAAACTGATCAAAGGGGTCAGGAATAGAGTTTTATAAGGGTGCATTTGGCCCCCAGGCTGAATAACCCTCCTGTACAGAAGCATGGTGCCTCTGCCTCTTAAGATTGTGTTTTAAATGACCCTTTAAATTGTGAAGGATCAAGTTTTAAGAAATTCTAAGAAAATTTATGAATGTCTTCTGTTGTCAGACATTTGGCACGCAGTCAGTGCTTAACAGCTTTTAGTAAATTGCATTTAAGCAGCTGTCACAATCTGGGTTTTCGAAAGATAAAATAACTACTGTATATCCTACTTGCAGAGCACTAAATTGCCAAACTAAACATATCCAAATGTGACCTCTCCAGTGCGTCCCAAAGTCAGGGTGATACAGAAGACACACCCAGAGTCGGGGACGCTGCAGGTGATCTGTTTGGCCACAGGCTTCTACCCCCGTCACATTAATATGACCCTGCTGAGAGACGGGCGGACCATTCCAGAGGAGTACCTGCTCACTGGAGACCTCCTCCCCAATGGAGATGGCACGTACCAGCAGAGGAGGATCCTGGACATCAGCTCCGAGGAGATGAAGGAAAGACACAATTACACCTGCACTGTCACGCACACAAGCCTGAGCAACAAACTGGACGTCACCTGGGGTAAGAGATATAGAAGCCCAATTTATCTGCTATTGTGCCTAAAGGAAGTCAGTACCTTACTTTAAATAGCTACCATGTGCTGTGGGTCTTGCATGAATCAATACATTATTGGGCCTATTATGTCAAATTTGTCAAATAAGTTAAAGGTTTTCTTAGTAAATCACATATACATTTCAGTACTGACTAATGACATTACTTGTACCCAGTCTTTAAACGGAGAGTAAAAGAATGGTTTTATCCTAAACTTAAAAAGTGGGTTATTCAGGTTATAAAAGCAAAACATGTAGAAAAGCCTGCAATTCAGTGGATTTGAAAAGCCGATGTAATGGATTTCTCTATATCAGTAATTTACTCCATGGAGTTACTGCAAATAAGAATTAGCCTGAAAAGATATGTAATTTTAAGATCCTATGTGTCAGATATGTAGTCGTTAGATTATGGCCTTTGAGAGGGAAACAGTGAATTGTATACAATATTATATTGGTTGTAAGAATGTGGCCTGCCCTCCCCGTCACAAGCAGCAAAGCAAATGTGATTTGGGAAATTTAAAATCCACTGATACCCTAATCTAGGCAGGCAATCTATGGGTCTCACCTCCTCAGAAGAGACAAACCAGAAGACTCAGGACCCCATATCGGGGGTCAGAGATCCTGCATGGCTACATGCCTAATTTCCCTTTAAGTTTGAATGCAATGTTTAGGTAGGCCAGTCCTTGTTATAAATGAGTCTCATCCCCTTCCCTTCTCTACCTAATCGGCTCATCCATAGGCAATCCCTACCCATGCGGTAAGTATTAGGCCGAAAGTTGCGTGTGTGCTTGTTCGGTCCCTTGGAGAAGAAGTGTTTTCCTCTTTTTATTTTGGTGGTGGTTCCTTGGTTGTGTGTTTGTAGCTGGTTTCCGTTCATCCTGTGGCGCTTAAACTAGAAGTGGGTGATACTTTGGCAAGCTCTAGCTTATCCATCACTCTCTCTCTTTTCTGGTATTTCTAAATTAATTTTTTAATGTTTCGTGTAATGTCTTCGGTTTTGTCAATTAGAAGTAGTTAGCCTGCATTCAATAAAGAATGTATGATTCAGTTATGTAATCTTAAAGGCTGATATAGCGTGTGACCGGGGTTACTGTGCATCCTCTACAGAACCGGGGCCTGCTCCGGACGTCACATTCATCGCTGTTGTTGTGTCCGTGGCTGTGTGTGCGGTCGTGCTTCTGGTCTTAGCCGTGGCTGCGTTCATTAAGTGGAAGAGGAGATCTGCAGGTAAGGGAAGTGAAGCTGGCGTGGGAGAGAAAGAGGGACGCGCAGGATACTCGCCACAGACCACATTGTTCTGGCTGTGCGATACCACGATTCAACGTTAAACTCATTTTAAGCAAATAACGCAAATATGATGCAAATGCAAATATAAAATGATGGTGCAAACATAAAAATATGATGTATAAACATAACAAAATATGATGCAAGAATTGTACATTCTAGCAGCCATTTTTAGCAATGAGGATTAATAGATGCGCAAATAATTGTCATTGACAATTTTTTTTTCTCCAAAATACCTGTGATTTATTGCTATAAGATAAGATCGAAAATGTTCTCAAAAATTGTAGGCACATCTTTTAAATAATTATTGTTTTTGGTGCCACTGTTGTGATATAATGTAATGTTTTGATTTGTACTGTGTTGTCGATATGATTGCTTTCATTCTTGGATGGTTATGAACTCTGTAGCTACATGAATTTCTCAAAATATGAATGCAAAGGATCACCTGGCTTGACTTGATTTGGAAGGGGAGGGTCAGAGGAAGGTGTCAGCACAGAGATGAAAAGACACACGGGGGAGTCACCCTTATATTATAGCACCCTCTGCTGTCTCTAATGTGTCACTGCACTCTAGGTCTACAGGGATACCATCCACCTGTCTCCAGTACAACGCTGAGTAAGTCTCTGCAAGTAACTCCATGAGAAATAATATTTGAACTTCTTTAATGTGGGGCATGTCACTGAAACCTTGCTTTTTTCTTATTTCAGATAAAGAAGAAAATGACATATCTTCAAGCTCTTCCAGCTTATAAGAGCACTGGCACATTATTCCTGAGAGGCCCATCATCCACTGTAAACTCAGACATGTATTTTATACGACATTAAAATACTTTTTGTTAATTTACTTATTTTATAGTTAGCCCTTTGTCCAATGAATGTCAGTTTGCAATACTTAACATTTTCATTTTATCATGGAAATTAAGCAGAGTGTTTACTGTCATGGTAAATAAGATCTCATTATGAATGGCGCAGTTAGTTGATTTTTTTTTGGTTATCTGGATTTGTATGTGTAATTATCAAGGGTTTTTAAGCAAATAACGCAAATATGATGCAAATGCAAATATAGAATGATGATGCAAATATAGAAATATGATGTATAAACATAACAAAATATGATGCAAGAACTTGTACATTCTAGCAGCCATTTTTAGCAAGGAAGATTAATAGATGCGCAAATAATTTTAATTGACAAATAATTTATTTTCCAAAATGTGTGTTATTTATTGCTATAAGATAAAATCGAAAATGTTCTCAAAAATTGTCAGCACGTCTTTTAAATAATTATTGTTTTTGGTGCCACTGTGTTGTGATATAATGTAATGTTTTGATTTGTACAGTGTTGTCGATATGATTGCTTTCTTTCTTGGATGGTTGTAATGGTATAAACTCACATGAATTTCTCAAAATGTGAATGCAAAGGATCACCTGACTTGACTTGATTTGGAAGGGGAGGGTCAGAGGAAGGTGTCAGCACAGAGATATGAAAAGACACACGGGGGAGTCACCCTTATATTATAGCACCCTCTGCTGTCTCTAATGTGTCACTGCACTCTAGGTCTACAGGGATACCATCCACCTGTCTCCAGTACAACGCTGAGTAAGTCTCTGCAAGTAACTCCATGAGAAATAATACTTGAACGTCTTTAATGTGGGGCATGTCCCTGAAACCTTGCTCTTTTTTCTTATTTCAGACAAAGAAGAAAATGACATATCTTCAAGCTCTTCCAGCTTATAAGAGCACTGTGTACATTATTCCTGGGGTACATCATCCACTGTAAACTCAGACATGTATTTTATATGCCATTAAAATACTTTTTGTTCATTTACTTATTTTATAGTTAGCCCTTTCTTCAATGAATGTCAGTTTGAAATGCTTAACATT
Organism: Anguilla rostrata; assembly: GCF_018555375.3. Taxonomy (NCBI): domain Eukaryota; kingdom Metazoa; phylum Chordata; class Actinopteri; order Anguilliformes; family Anguillidae; genus Anguilla; species Anguilla rostrata. The sequence continues at coordinate 24,663,492 of NC_057940.1, forward strand.
TTCATTTTATCATGGAAATTAAGCAGTGTGTTTACTGTCATGGTAAATAAGATCTCATTATGAATGGCGCAGTTAGTTGATTTTTTTTTGGTTATCTGGATTTGTACGTGTAATTGTCAAGGGTTTTACTGCTTTTTCAGTGCTCGGGTCGACATGCAAGTCACAGATTTGATTTCCAGATGGGGTGCCAACCTTCCTGTGCCGTGTACTTAGAATATGACTAAATATTCTGCTGTTTAAAAGCACACAGGATATTTGAACTATGCAGTCTTAATTTATGCAAACTATTTCATATACTGGAGGACAGCGTGTGCTGTGATTACTCGGGTAAGCCTTGGGCAATTACACAGAAAAGACAAACTGCAGATTAGGCTTAAAATACCAATTTATTACTTTGCACAATAACACAATAATCCCTGCAGCCTAAAAAAAATTCTTTAAAAATGTCACAAAGCGATGCAGCAACTGATTGGGTGCCCTCATAGGAGGGGCCAGAGACAAGCTCCACCCCTCCACAGCAGGTCAGAAAGGGTACCTCGTATTGCTATTGGACAGTCACATAGCTGAGAACACTAGAAAAAACATTACAGAGTTAAACACCAGTATAGGGACAAATAAAATTACAATAAACATTGTCAAATGTATAGCAAACAAATCATTATATATATCAAACAGGGATTTTTTAAAAAAACATGCTCTCTTGAAATTGGGGCACAGAAAGACTGGATAAAAAGTTTCGAGAGGTAATCCCGTTGCCGTGGGCCCCCAGGCCAGGCCCAGCTGAGAGGAAGTGCGGATGTGCGGGGCCAGCAGGGCGGCGCCATAGCACAGGAGGGCCCGAGAGAGCGGCGGCGCTACGAGCCGCCCCTCCCCCGGGGCGCGGGGGGCCGGCCCTCGCGTTCCCGCGCGTGAATAAAGTACCTCGTTTGAGTTCGGGCTCTCACGCGAAGGCCGGCGCCCCGCCCACGGGTGGCCTGCGCCTCCGTTACTGACATGTGTGTAGGAATCTAAAAGAGGTCTTAGAGACTGGACAATATTGCTATCCTAAAACAGTCTCACTAATTCATAAACGTATACAAAAAATCTGAATAATTTTTCCTCATTTCCCGGCTCCATAAATAGTCTAACAGCTTTAGGACAATACTCTGGCATGCAGGCGAGCAAAGTCTAAAAGTTTTATTTTTTTTTCCCTCAAAAGTCTAAATGTCTACTTCACCAAATGCACATTCCCACTGATTGATACAAGCAAAAAACAAGTACGGGGTAGAAAAAGAAAAGAAAAACATCAATAGGGATCAGACCAACAGCCACGTCAACAGAAAGGAGTTATAGCTTCTCATAATTTCCAAGATTGACTGGGTTAATATTGCTTTGTAATGATGTGTAAGACTGGAATTATTGTCACTGCGCTGATTAAAAGATAGCGCCCCCTCAAATCTCCGTATGTCACGGGTACACAACCAAGGAACCGGTCCTTCACAGGACCAGGGTAAGAGCTGGGCTTTCACACTCTACCTCAGTTCCAGCCCTCTGCAGGGAACCCACTCAGATCAGTGCCACCGTTTCAACAGGCCAGCCCTAACCCCGCCCCCCCGCCCTGTTACCGCGTGACCACACAGCCCCCGCCTCTCTGCCTCAGCTCCGCCTCCCAGCACGCGCTCACCCCCCCGACAGGCAGGCGCTCAAACTCATTCATAGCAAACCTGCTGCTTCAAAGGTGGTTTATTACAAAAGGGTTTCCTGTGAGCCGCCCCCCCGTGACGAGGAGCGCGTGCCGCCCCCCCACCCGCCACGGCAACCAGGAAGGCAGAGGGGGAGGGGCTTGTAGGGTCACGCCCAGGTGGGGGTGTCCCCAGGTCCTAGGGCAGTGCTATGCTTTGTCACCAGATTGCTGGTTAAAAAAAACATTTAAAAGAATCCCCCCAAACGCACACCCTTTCATAGATTTACATGTTGAAATACACACAAACAGTAATTAGAAACACGCTTTATGCCTAGGATTCAAATCACTGACTACCACATGTGGTTCGCTGCCCCTCGCTCCCCACGCCCACTGCCAGCAGCCCTCACGTTCCTCTCCCAACCGCGATTGTCATTGGGTTTCCATTCTGTGACCCCGCCCACAGTCACAGCGCAGGAACAAACCAGCCAATCCACACGCTCCTCACCGTAGATAGATAATCACTGTTCTAGTGAAGAGGAGAGCCATGGCTCAGCCCTATTTATCTATGGCTGCAGATTGTACAAAATCACCACTAGCACCTTACCCATACCCAGGGACTGCGAATTCACCAGGAACCAGAGGAACCGATGACAGTGTGTCGTTGGGGGGTGGGGAGGGCACTCAAAAGTGATGCCTCCAATTACAAATAAAAAACACATGCCTCCCCCCCGCCCCCCTTCCCACCCTTTCAACTCAACAGTCACCACACCATAGCCTGGCCTGCTCACTACATCTACTTACAATAAAGAATCATAATAATACCAACAACAAAGATAATCTACTCTAACAACAGTTAAGATAGCCACAAACGTTTTATATTAAACTCTTACAAATCTGGTTTTGTTTTTATTTATAAATGCATAAAGGTAATAAAAGGAGAGGACCCTCCAGTTGTTTGTCTGGCCTCCCTCGTCAGTGCTGTAAAATGGGTGGAGACTAAAGGGATGGGGGCGGGCTTGGCAGGGACACACACCTCCTGCGGAAGGCCCGTCAGCCTGAGCCAATTCAAACAGGCTCCGCCCAAACAGTGGCACCGCCCCCTTTATCCCTCCCCCGCCGGCCCCCCGCCCCACCCTACACAGGCCAGAACACGGACGCCGTTACTGCTACACACAACCACGAGCTCCAGCGAGCTGGTGGAACTGTCCACTTAAATTTGTTTATATAGATGTGTATAATTATATATATGTATATAAAAACATTAAATCTGAGGCATTTACAGCAGTTAACTCCTAGACCTTCCTTTACAATTCAGTGGCCCGCCATGAAATGCACACGCATGCACGCGCACACACACACACACACGCGCAAACACGCACACGTACACACGCACACACACACACATGCACACATTCACACACACTCTCTCTGCACAAAACGGGAGACTAATAATGGGTATGGATAAGCAGGTCACCTCGCTTGTAAAAGACAAGAAAGGAGAGTTAAAACACAATCACAAAAAAAGAAAATATATATATGTGTGTATATATATATATATGAAACTCATTATCAACCGTCTTCCCCTCAACATGCACAACCCAAACCCATCCACAAACCCCAACCCCCATCCCCATCCCCGTCCCCATCCCCATCCCCATTCCCATTCCCATCCCCATCCCCAGACAGTGTGACTTTTTGAGCCCATTTGAGCTTGAGGTAAAAAAGAAAAGGACAGTCCTGGTAAGCTGCTAGAATGAGAGCTGTCTGTTATACTGGCTCCCGTTTGCTCATGCTCAGTGTGATACAAAAAAAAACAAAAAACAAAGACATTAAACTTAAACTTAAAAATGGCTCAATGTGGTTTTTTTCCCCTCTGTGCATCAGAAACCAAGGGTCTCTCAGTGCCTCTGAGAATCCTGGGATTGCTGGTAGGAGGCGGCTCGACTGGGACCGGCCATTTCTACTGGACAGATGACCGGGTCCTCTGGCTTCGCAACCGCTTTGGTGCAGAGAGAGAGAGAGAGAGAGAGAACAGAAAAGAGAAACAGGCAGAGAGAGAGAGAGAGAGAGAGGGAAAGCAGGCAATGACAGAAAGGAAGATGAGAGAAGAGCACCCTCTGCTGGTGATGTTGATCAGGCGAAGTACATGGTGTGCTGGGTGTCATAGTGAATCTGCACCGCCTTGGCCAGAGCCTGAGGATCCCGTCCATTACTCTGGCCCGAAACATGACTGCCCTCCGCACTGTGGGGGAGGGGGGGGGTGAGAGAAGAGGGACGGGAGGAGGGGGGGGTGAGAGAGAGAGGGGAGAGAGAGAAGGGGAGGAGAGAGAGGGAGGGGAGAGAGAGAGAGGGAGAGAGAGAGGAGAGAGGGGAGAGAGAGAGAGGGGGGAGAGAGAGAGAGGGGAGAGAGAGAGGAGGAGAGAGAGAGAGGGGGGGAGAGAGAGAGAGGGAGAGAGAGAGGAGGGAGAGGAGAGAGAGAGAGAGAGAGAGAGAGAGAGGGGGGGGGGGAGGGTGGCAGGGAGAACAGCAGGGGCAGAAAGTTGTAAAAACAGCATCGCAAACGCGAGACATTTTCCTTAAGGCCATGAAACTGTAACCCGGTGCAGCCCAGCTAGGCGGGGCTTCAGCCACTCTCAACCACACTAAGACCCAGCCCCAGGAATAAAGCAGCGCTGCGTGGGGAAAGAGTGCTTTACTGCCGCGGGTGGGCAGGACAGGAGCAGCACAGCCAGTAAAGGAGGAGCGAGGGCTGACCCCGCCCCCCCAGGCCCCCCACGCCCCCCAGGCCCCCCAGGCCCCCCACACCCTCCACACCCTCCACACCCTCCACACCCTCCACGCTCAGCAGCTCAGCCACTCACCTGTCGTGGTCCTTGTCCACCAGGTGGTATCGGGCGCGGAAGGCGACGAGGCGGGCGTAGTAGGCGGGGGCGGGGATGGAGACGGAGCGGGTGCAGCGCACGTAGGTGTGGCACAGCTGGTAGGTGAGCAGCTGCAGCTCGTCCGCCGTGAAGCAGTTGTCGTCCCAGAGGACGTGGTAGTGCGAGGGCCGGCTGGTCCCCTGGGCAGAGGAGAGTCACGCTTCAGCAGGGCCCCCCTCTCAAACGCCCCACTGCACTCCAGACACACTGCGCTACAGCACTCCAGACACACTGCGCTACAGCACTCCAGACACACTGCGCTACAGCACTCCAGACACACTGCGCTACAGCACTCCAGACACACTGCGCTACAGCACTCCAGACACACTGCACTACAGCACTCCAGACACACTGCACTACAGCACTCCAGACACACTGCACACAGCACTCCAGACACACTGCACTACAGCACTCCAGACACACTGCACTCCAGACACACTGCACTACAGCACTCCAGACACACTGCACTACAGCACTCCAGACACACTGCACTACAGCACTCCAGACACACTGCACTACAGCACTCCAGACACACTGCACTACAGCACTCCAGACACACTGCACTACAGCACTCCAGACACACTGCACTCCAGACACACTGCACTACAGCACTCCAGACACACTGCACTACAGCACTCCAGACACACTGCGCTACAGCACTCCAGACACACTGCGCTACAGCACTCCAGACACACTGCGCTACAGCACTCCAGACACACTGCGCTACAGCACTCCAGACACACTGCGCTACAGCACTCCAGACACACTGCGCTACAGCACTCCAGACACACTGCGCTACAGCACTCCAGACACACTGCCTACAGCACTCCAGACACACTGCGCTACAGCACTCCAGACACACTGCGCTACAGCACTCCAGACACACTGCGCTACAGCACTCCAGACACACTGCACTACAGCACTCCAGACACACTGCACTACAGCACTCCAGACACACTGCACTACAGCACTCCAGACACACTGCACTACAGCACTCCAGACACACTGCACTACAGCACTCCAGACACACTGCACTACAGCACTCCAGACACACTGCACTCCAGACACACTGCACTCCAGACACACTGCACTCCAGACACACTGCACTACAGCGCTCCAGACACACTGCACTCCAGACACACTGCACTCCAGACACACTGCACTCCAGACACACTGCACTCCAGACACACTGCACTACAGACACACTGCACTACAGACACACTGCACTACAGACACACTGCACTACAGCACTCCAGACACACTGCGCTACAGCACTCCAGACACACTGCACTACAGCACTCCAGACACACTGCGCTACAGCACTCCAGACACACTGCAGACACTCTCACATCACAGCACCTGCAGCTTCAGGCACACACCAGTGACTGGCATGCAAATCACAGGAGGTCCCAGGCCAGCCCCTTAGTGCAGAGAGAGGGAACTGCACAAACGGCTCCGTGTGCTGAAGACGAGGAGGTTACAGGAAGTGCTGCTCACCTGTATCCCTGCGTGGCTGCACAGGTAGAAGTCAAACTCGGAGGGGTGCGTGATGGTGCTGTCCACCGTGGTGCCGGCTGGAACGTTCCCGCTCTTACCCACCTGCAGGGGGCGACAGAGAGCGGTGAGCCGCGGCAGAGCAGACCCTCAGCACAGCTTGCCTGTGAGCAGGAGGCTAACCTCGCTAACACTGCAGCCCACAGGCCCAACTCAGTATAAAGGAGGAGCTACACTGCAGCCCACAGGCCAAACTCAGTATAAAGGAGGAGCTAACACTGCAGCCCACAGGCCCAACTCAGTATAAAGGAGGAGCTACACTGCAGCCCACAGGCCCAACTCAGTATAAAGGAGGAGCTACACTGCAGCCCGCTGGCCAAACTCAGTATAAAGGAGGAGCTACACTGCAGCCCACAGGCCAAACTCAGTATAAAGGAGGAGCTATACTGCAGCCCACAGGCCCAACTCAGTATAAAGGAGGAGCTACACTGCAGCCCACAGGCCAAACTCAGTATAAAGGAGGAGCTACACTGCAGCCCACAGGCCAAACTCAGTATAAAGAAGGAGCTACACTGCAGCCCACAGGCCCAACTCAGTATAAAGGAGGAGCTACACTGCAGCCCACAGGCCAAACTCAGTATAAGGAGGAGCTACACTGCAGCCCACAGGCCAAACTCAGTATAAAGGAGGAGCTACACTGCAGCCACAGGCCAAACTCATATAAAGAAGAGCTACACTGCAGCCCACAGGCCAAACTCAGTATAAAGGAGGAGCTACACTGCAGCCCACAGGCCAAACTCAGTATAAAGGAGGAGCTACACTGCAGCCCACAGGCCCAACTCAGTATAAAGGAGGAGCTACACTGCAGCCCACAGGCCAAACTCAGTATAAAGGAGGAGCTACACTGCAGCCCACAGGCCAAACTCAGTATAAAGGAGGAGCTACACTGCAGCCCACAGGCCAAACTCAGTATAAAGGAGGAGCTACACTGCAGCCCACAGGCCAAACTCAGTATAAAGGAGGAGCTACACTGCAGCCCACAGGCCAAACTCAGTATAAAGGAGGAGCTACACTGCAGCCCACAGGCCCAACTCAGTATAAAGGAGGAGCTACACTGCAGCCCACAGGCCCAACTCAGTATAAAGGAGGAGCTACACTGCAGCCCACAGGCCAAACTCAGTATAAAGGAGGAGCTACACTGCAGCCCACAGGCCAAACTCAGTATAAAGGAGGAGCTACACTGCAGCCCACAGGCCAAACTCAGTATAAAGGAGGAGCTACACTGCAGCCCACAGGCCCAACTCAGTATAAAGGAGGAGCTACACTGCAGCCCACAGGCCAAACTCAGTATAAAGGAGGAGCTACACTGCAGCCCGCAGGCCAAACTCAGTATAAAGGAGGAGCTACACTGCAGCCCACAGGCCCAACTCAGTATAAAGGAGGAGCTACACTGCAGCCCACAGGCCCAACTCAGTATAAAGGAGGAGCTACACTGCAGCCCACAGGCCCAACTCAGTATAAAGGAGGAGCTACACTGCAGCCCGCTGGCTAGGACAGGACCGTGTCCGCCGCACAGCGCCCCGGTCAGGGCAGCCGCGCAGCCCATGGGTGGAGCTGGGAGCCTCACCCGCTCCGCCTTGTCGGAGCAGAAGAGCCGGGTGTGGTGGCGCTTCTGCACCACGATGTAGGTGATCCCCGGCCGGTAGTCCTCCTCCAGACTGATACACGCCTTCCTGATCGCTATCAGCTCCGGCCACGCCACCTGCACCCGGAGAGAGAGAGAGAGAGAGAGAGGTAAAGCGGATGGAGAGGGAGCGGAGGGAGGAGAGGGAAGAGAGGGAGGAGAGGGAGTGGGAGGGAAGGAGGTGGTGAAGAAAAAAGAGATTAGGAAGCGGGATGTAAAGTAGAGGGAGGTGAGGGAGGTGAGGAGAGGCAGAAGCGCAGCAGCAGATAGAGGCAGAGGGAGGTGAAGGAGGTGAGGAGAGGCAGAAGCGCAGCAGCGGATAGAAGGAGAGGGAGGTGAGGAGAGGCAGAAGCGTAGCAGCAGATAGAGGCAGACGCCCGGACTGAAGGCCCGTGCCCCTCCCCCAGGCCGGCGGCCCACCCCGGCAGACCCACCTGCTTCATCTGTCCCTCGGAGACCCCGCCCCTGTAGTAGATGATGCGCGTGGGCTTGAAGCGGGTGGACTTGTAGAACTGGATGAGCAGCTCGCGCACCATGTTGGTCAGGTCCTGGATGACCTCCTGGCTGAAGAGCTGCTCCTGGGACAGGTCCTGGCGGGACGTCTGCACGCGCACCGTGGCGCAGTAGCGGCTGGGGTGCCCGTCCATGCTGCCCACCACCGCCGCGATCGAGGGCTTCTTCCCGTCGCCCGCGGGGGGGTGCGTCACGTCCGCCCCCAGGAAGATCACCGGCTGCTGGAACACCGAGGGCCTGGAGGGGGGCGGGAACGAGACGCTGTGACATCACCGTGACATCACAGCCTCACGCCTACCGATAGCATTCAGGGTCTTAAACGCAGCCTCACGCCGGCGTTCTCCCCGCTGCCCCACCCACCCCTCTCCCATGCCCGCCCGCGTGCCCACACCCACCTCTGATGGGGCACCAGCACGTTGTTGATGCCGCCCAGCTTGGCGTTGATCTTGAGGCAGAGGTTGGACAGGGTCTGAGGGGAGGTCTTCACCACGTTCTTCACCTGGACGCACTGAGTGGCCATTCCCAGGAGCGTGTCTCCCACCCGCTTCACCTCGGCTGGGGGGAGGGAGGAAGGGAGGGAGAGAGAGAGAGAGAGAGAGACGCTTTGAGATTTCAGCAAACCCCAGAGCAAACCCAGGCCCCGCCTTTTCACCCCATCAACAGACAGATCCGCTGCACACATCAACCGTTTCTCTTGCAGCTCCATCCCATATACACAATTACAGCAGACAAAGACAAACTCAGAGAAAAAGCAGAGAGATGCCTGGGTGGGACAGTATCAAGAGGATCAAAGTCATTCCATCATCAAAACATGCAGAGGTAAACCTTATACCCTTTCCATAATACTAAAACTAACTCATCATTAGCACCTGGGCTGCGTGAACATTAAAAGTAAGCTACCTCATCATTCCACAAGATGGCACTGCACTTACTACACTCCTCTGTCGACCAAATCTTATTTCAATAATCAGTTGATCAGGCCAAGGTAACTTTCAGGCACAGGTAGGCATGCGTCTGTGTCAGAGGAATGACAGCACAACCCTTAACGTGCATTCAGGCTGTCTTTGCACAGCCCCACGTCCCCCGCGTTAGCCCTGCGGAGCACAGCTCCTCGCCCCTCACCGTAGACGGGAGTCTTCCCCGGGAGGATGACCACGATGAGCTGCAGGCCCACGTAGGACATCTTGAGGTGCTTGAACATGGGCTCCACGCTGTCGGCCCCCTGCGCGTACTTGCAGAAGCAGGGCTGGCCCTGGATGGGCATCCCCGCGTCCTTGGAGATCTTGCGCAGCTGGTCCGTGAAGCTCCTGGAGACAGAAGCGCACGCGGGGCTGAGGCAGGGGAAGGGAGTGGCCCCCGCAGAGCTGGGCCGGGGCGCAGCACACGCAGGGCGCACGCTAACGCAGCAGGCCAGGCGCTTAGCGTCAGTCAGCCAGCACAGGCACCACAGTGTGATACAAGCAGCACCCTGAGAGCTGAAACACAGCCACACCTCCCTGTGCAACCGCACGGGTCCTCACTCTCAGTCTGAGAGCATCTCAGCATCTGGTTCATCTGACAGCACTCACATCAACAGAGAGGGAGGCCAGGGGAAAGAGGGAGAAAAGAGAGGGGAAAGGGGAAAAGGAGGGGAAGGGGAGAAGAGGAGAAGGGGGAGAGAGGGGGAAGAGGAGAAGAGGGGAAAGGGGAGAAAGAGGGGGAAGAGGAAAGAGAGGGGGAAGGGGAAAAGAGGGAGAAGGGGAAGAGGGAGGGAAAAGAGGGGAAGAGGGAAAGAGGGAGAAAGGGGGAGAAGAGAGGGGGAAAGGGGGAGACGAGAGGGGGAAAGGGGGAGCAGAGAGGGGGAAAGGGGGAGAAGAGAGGGGGGAAGGGGGAGAGACGGCACACTCACTTGAGCAGGTCCTCTCTGCACTGCTTCTGAGGGGCGAAGCAGGCGACGGCCCACACCTTGATCTCGATGCCGGCGTAGAACTGCTTCCCCCTCATGTCCCACACGCCCTGATTAGGCGTGGCCACCGTTTTGTTCTGCGGAGAGAGTCCCTGAGCTCTTAGTGAACCCCACCGCTGCGCCCCAACACCAGACAGCAAACCCCACCCCCAGCCCCCTCCAGTGCACTGCATCTAGAGACAAGCAACACCCAAACCCCCACCCCACCCCCACCAACCCTAATCCCCCACCTCAGTTAGTCAGTCTCTAGATGCATTGCAGCAAGAGGAGAGTTAAACAGCAAATTTAAAAAAACAGACCATGTACACATTTCTCCTAAGGCCCACACCCCATGCTGCAATCCCCACCCACACCACACACACTGTATAAAACACCATATACGCTGTGCAGCTGACACTAAAATTCTATCTCTGTTACAGTTAATGTCCATCATAAGTCTGACTGTATGCCACAGAAAGGCAGAAAGGAGCATTACACAAACACAAACAGGTGCTTTTTCAGTGACGTTGCCTGCAGCAGATGTGCTCAACTCCAGTGCTCCATGCCAGACAGGTTTCCCGTAGTTCGTTAATAATTTAATTTTGTTAATAAATTGAACGCGGACATTTTTAGAGTCTGAAACGAAGGCGCTCGATAGGCGTCATTTGAGTGCTGGGGACACGTACTTCACCCCTGCAAAAACAGGAACCCTGCCCTGGAGAACTGGAGCTGAAATCTTCAGTGAACACCAGCGAATTACACATTCACACATGATAAAAACAGGATTACTTCTGTCAGGAGATTGCTTCAAATGCAGCACATAACATGGTCCTGCTCACATATGTTAACATTACAGAGAAAGGACATGTTGCTTTTCTTTCCACATTCAAGAAGCGCTTGCCTTTGATTGGGCGCACAAAGCCTGCCTCAACCAATCACAGACAAGGGTAACATTGCATGCTTTCAGAAAAACAACACGTTCACAACACTCACAACCGTCTCAGCCACACTGGGGAATGAGAATAAGACTCCATTACCCACAAATCACTCCAAGGATGAGGAGTTGGCCAATGATGCGCTACAGTAAGAGAACTGGCCCAAAACACCTCCCCCTTTGTTATGGTTGGCAGGCTTGTAGAAATTTATTGTAAAATCATTAAGGGTGTGCAGACCTGATGGGTATCATTTCGCCCCATGGAACGCACCATTAGACAGGACCATGGCCAGACCCCGCTTAAGGCTTTACTGAGGTGCTGAGAGGTAAAAAACTGAGGCTCCACTGCACACCACAGCCACAGCAGGACACTGTCGCCCCTCTGTAGGGGTCACTGTGCCCATTTGGGTTCTCTCAGCCTGGCCCCTGCCTACGCCACACGCACCGCCACAGCGTGGTCACCGAGCCCGGAGGGGCCGGCGGCGAGCCGCTGCGTGGGCGGAGTCTGATTCTCCTCCCCTGGGTTAGGTCATTCGCAGGCCCCGCCCCCCTCCGCCCGCCCGTACTCACCCAGCCCTGTGCCCCAGTACTCACCCTGCCACAGTCCCTCCCAGTGTCTGTACTCACCCGGCCCCCATACTGCAGCATGGGCGCTGGGAGGACCCGCCCCGTCACCTCCGTCATGTCGTTGTGCACAACGATGCCAAACTCCTTCAGGTAGGGGTCAGGCCCGCCCACCATGCTGTTGCTTTTGACCTGTCGGCAGGGGGGCGGGAGAGGGAGAGAGATCGTAACAGACGGCATCTCAGTGACTTCTCCTGGGATTTTTAAACAACAGCCATTTAACAGGGGTCTGCGAGAAGCCAGGACGAGACGAGAGCCTGATCCCCACACTGGAGGAGTGCGTGTTCATCCTGCCCTCTTTACATCATAAAACCTTCAAAGAAACTGGAGTTTAGTCCATCTGGAGAGGACAGTGTTAAATGGTTGTAACAAGCTGGGATGACGGCCAGCCAAAGGCCTGTCGCAGTTCATCCTCCAGCCACAGGAGGGGGCAGCACTCACCAGCCGGCTGATCTCCTCCTGCCTGTCGGGGGCGGAGCGTGCGGTGGCTTTGATCATGGTGGAGGTTTGATTATCTGTTAGCTTCTTGATGCAGCGCTGTCCTGCCACAATGTTACACACCTGCCAACAGCAGACAAGCGCATCAGCAATCAATCACTTCACACGGCAGCTGGGTGGCTGAGGCCAAGCCTGTCTGCACACCACAAATCTGCCATGCAAAGCAGGGGGGTTCCATGTTTGAATCCTGAGCAGAAAGCTGCTGCTGTGCCCCTGTCTAAGGTACACAAACATACAAACTAGTGGATCCCAGGAGTGCATGGGGGCTTTCAGGGATAGCTTAGCTGACCATGGTCTATTCTCTTCAGTATGACTTAATGTATTCAACAGTGCTTGAAGTTTGAGGAGTACCGCTACATCTGAGAGTGCGCCAAGCCAAGCAAAATATTTATGAATGAGAGAACTCATATTGCCCCGAGCTCCATAAATCCAAGTTAAATTAGAAAGCTGTGTGTGAGCACGAGAACATGAAACGAAATGAAATGAAAATTAAAAGCAGGCACGTCACATGAAGCTAGTGCTGGGTTAAGCAGCTAACGGCTACATGGTGCGGAGGGCCCTCTCTCACCTCCAGGGGCAGGTAGGTGTGCTTCTGCTCCTGCCCCACCTGCAGGCAGGGCAGGTGGGGGTACTTAAGCTGCAGGCTGTACTTCTGTTTGAAATATTGAGCGACGGTGCACTCCATGGCCTGGCCGTTCTCCAGCTGCAGGGGAAAGCTGCGGGGAGACAGACAGGCAAACGCAGTCGGCACGGCGACGCAGAGACGGCCCACTTTGGCAGCGCCCCCACAAACCAGGCATTCCATTACCCTGAGGGGACCTCGTCACCCCAAGCCAAAACGCACCTTCCAATACACTCTATCCAATAAGAGCGCAGGGCTGGAAGAAACAGGCAGTGCTGCGATTTCAGAGCAAATATTACTGATATTACTGACGTTATGTTCTTCTTGCACATCCACTCAAAATAATACCTGCCTGCAGCCATTTCCATCACAGATGAATGTCTATATGCAGGTATACCATCTCATCTCATCCTCCTGTCAGCAGTTTGCTCCTTGCACAGGTTACAGATTTATGAACTGCTCTACTAAAGCACTCCCACAGGGAACAGGCTGATATTAAAGTGAACAGAAAAGAGAAATGAATGGCACGTCCGCCATGCCCTGCCTGAGTGGCGGAGTGGAGGGAGCATTGCGCAGTGGGACAGGAAACGCGCGGGACGCTTGTGACCAGCAGGCTGACGGACGCGTTGGGACACTCACGTCTGATGGCTGGCAGGGCGTCGGGTAACATTGCACACGCGGTACTTCCTCTTCATCTGCCCGCAGTGCGTCACCTCCACCTTCAGACCTGAGCGGACATGCGGACACACACACACACACACACACACACACACACACACAGACACACAGACACAGACACAGACACAGACACAGACACACACAGAGACACACACAGAGACACACAGAGACACACACAGAGACACACACAGAGACACACACACAGTGTTGGGGAAGTGAGAACGTGTTTAAAATGACACGTTCCAAAAGCAGCCGTTTTAATAGCCAACACCCTTGTTTAATGTTTGACACTCTGAACACAGAACCCAAGTGCGTTAACAGTTATTTCCCCAAAAACAGCGAGAGACATCCTGAACGGAGGCAGGACAACACGTCACACGTTACTGAGTGAAAAGGGAGAGTGGCAAAGATGATGTCACTTCCTGCCAAGGAGGACCACTGGAACCCCAGTAGCGTGCGAGAGAAGGTCTCCGGCCGCCAGCTTACCGCGGATCTCCTTGGTGAACTTGACGCGCTGCGAGTCGGTGAGCGGCTTGGTCTGCTCGTTGATGTTCTGGATGTCCAGCACTTCGCACATGAACTCGATCACCGGCTGGGCCCGGTAGAACGCCGTCGCCGACACTGCGGGGAGGAAACGAGCGCGCGTGAGCCGCGCATCGCCTCGCTGCACTGGGAACTCCGCTAGCCAGCCCTGCAGCTCGTACTGCACAGGAGGACGCGCTAACCAGCCCTGCAGCTCGCACTGCACAGGAGGATGCACCTACGCTCCCCTGCACTGTAAGCTGCTCCGGCTAAGAGCAACAGTGAGGCAATATAATGCAGCAGCATAGCATTAATCCAACAACCTAACAGAAAGTAATAATGCATTGCTAATGCGCCATAACAGTGGACATCAACTCACCGTCAATGTTGAGCATCATGTTCCACATGGCAGGACGGACCGACTGGTGGAAGCCAAACCAGACCTCCCGCCCCCCACCTAGGGGGTGATAGTACCCCTCGGGCGGGGAGAAGAAGGAGCGGCCCACAGGGGTGTACCTACGCAGGAGGCAGATTGGAGTTATGACACCATTACCAAACAGGGGGTACAGCACAACCTCAGAGATATGAACACAATGAATGAATGAATGTCACACTCCGGAAATGTTCAACACATTGAAAATGCAGTCAAAACACACTGAATTTGATTCCTTCCCATTTAAATTGTACACTTTCCTTACAGTAGGCTTATGTACCAACATATCAAACCAGCAGTAATTAGTTAAACTACGCGGTTGTTCCCTGCACTTGGAACGGTACTTCTCTCTAGGGTTCTCGACACACTTGTTCCTGGTTATGGTTATACACTTTGTTGTACGTCGCTCTGGATAAGAGCCAAATGCCTGTAATGTAATGTAATGTAATTAGCACCCCATTAAGACAGCAATTCATTTTATTATCTGCTTCCCAGTGAGCTGGCATACGTCGCACGCGGGAATTGATTTCATTCCGGTTTTATCTGATCACCTGTTACCCGACACCTGACCATCTCACCCTCAGCAATAGCATGGAGACACACCCTGGACCAATTGTAATGGTACTTTTTCCTCAATGGAGAGCATGACTCATTCCCATTCAGCCCTCACCTTTCTGCACCACTGAGAGGCAGGAGCTAGGGAAGCCATAACTGCTCCTGGCGTATCTGCTTTCGTAAGAGGTGGTGAAGCGGCCGTACCTCATGGAGGGCAGGTGTCGCGTGATGACGTCCAGCGCCTGCACCGAGTCCTCGGGCACCTCGTTCAGGTGCCCCGACAGCGCCTCCAGAAGCATCTGCAGGCTGACCACCGACACCCACTGCAGGGACACCTTAAAGGTCTGATCCTTACCCTCGCCCGGCAACGTCACCTCCAGATCCACCTGAGAGAGAGAGAGAGAAGGGGGAAGACAGGGAGAGGGAGGGAGGTAGAGAGAGCGGGAGGGAGAGAGAGAGGGAGAGAGGGAGGGAGGGTTGGGAGGGCGAGAGAGAGGAGAGAGGGAGAGAGAGTGTGAGAGAAAGAGAGAGAGAAGTGCAGTATAGTAACAGAACAGGGATAGATAAAGAAGGGACAGAAAATAGAACAGAAATAAACAGGAGGCATAAAGGGAGCACTAACAAGCTGCCATCGGTGCGCCCCAGAGCAGAAGTGAGCGATAAGACTCACAGAGCCATGCACAGCGTGCGCTAGCAGAGTCACAGCTCCGCGCCCCTTACCCTGTCCCGCCCGATAGGCAGCGGGTGGGCCGTGTACATGTTCCTCTTCCCATCATAGCCAGGCTGCCGGTCCCCAAAGATCTGCATCTTAAAGTGCCTGACCATGGTGTCCACCACCTCCCTGAGAGAGAGAGAGCAAAGTACACCAATTACACAAAGCTGGGACAGTAAAAAACTGCCGATCCTTTAAACAGAGGGATGAACACAGCAGTCCTGTTCATGGCATCATGCTGTGAGAAACCCCACACAGATTCAATGTCCTGTCAGCGCTATGGGCGGCTCTGCCTATCTGCTGCAGCTGCCACATCAGCGGGCCCACACACCATAAAGCTCTGTCCACCTGCACAACATTTCACACAGCGCTGCGCCCTCAAACGTGATCAAAGACACCAGCCGGCCAATCGCGCCATTCTGGACCGGTCCGCAAAGAGACACCAGTTAGACAGTCACTATGCACTGAGAGATAAAACAGCCAATCACAGAGACAGATCAGAGCCATCCACGGCATCATCCATATCGTGGCTACATTTTGTTACACCACTTCAAACACTGAAGAATGCACAGTGAGCCAAAAGGTTCTGTGGATGAACAAACGACGCGCTAAATGTAAAACAGGAGAAAACAGCGAAGCGTATGGTCCTGGCGTGAGCCAGCTCTGTGCAAGGCGGGGTCACAGACAGGGAGGGGAGACTCGGGCGTTGCCCGGTTACCTGTTGACTCTCCGCGGGCGCTTCTCCGGCTTGATGTCGATGTCATAGTGGTAGACGTCGATCTTGGGGATCTGCACCTGGAAGTGATTGGCCAGCAGGCGGATGGGCTTCCCCACGGTGCCCAATCCGGGCCGACGCGGGGGCTGGAAAAGGGAGGGGGGGGCAGGCGGGCCTGGGGAGGATGACATCACACACAGAGTTAACCAGCAGCACGAAAACCATTAAAGAGGAAGACTCCTTTCCATGAGCAGGATCATGTGTGCACTTCACAGAGCTCAGGGTGGAGTGCAGTGGAGAACCAGGTTTGCACAGAACAAATAAGGATTTCCCTAGTGCCCTGAAACGGGGGCGGGGCTGACCTCCCCGTGAGGGCGAGGCCGCGCTCCAGAGCGCACGGGCGGGAACAGAGGAGGAACCGAGTGACCTGGCCCCTGACACAGGGAGGGCCTGGACCAATAACCCAACAATGGAGAACAATGCTGACCCCCCCCAAAGTACCAGCACACAAGCACACGCCGCCTGGCCTTTAAACTCTCAGAGCCCCCCAGACAAAGAGGAGTGCCCGAGACAGACAGCAGCGGGGCCAGCCTGGGGGCAGGGGGGGGATGTGGGCACTAAGGCTAGGATTAGAGCTACATAGCGTTGCGCAGAGGAGCGGCCCACGTGCTCATCTTCAGCATCCAGGGTTTTTTTTTCTTAGTTTAGTTTATTTATTTGACGATTCACTTTAAAAGGACAATTACATGGCTGCAAACACCAATGGACATGCACAAAGAGCATCAAGGATAACACAAAAAGTCACAAGACTTAGGCCTATTTCCATTGTGGTCCTTGCTGCAGCTATGGTTCCATGTTTCCATGTTTCAGCCAAACTTCACACAGATTTTACACCCAACAACACAAGGAATGTTTGGAAGGGGAAGTGGTTCTAGGGGTCTCTCTCCCATTTGGCAGGAATGTTTAATGGCATTTACAGTTTAACTAGCAAAACAATATAACTAAAAAGTAACAGATGGCCAGGCATGTGTTGTGTATTCGTTTATTAATGCGTGTAGAAGGACTGCTGAAGTGCTTCAACTGATATTCGGAAAAATTCATGTTTTCTCTTTATTCTGGGAAAGTGAAAGCGCTGGCAGCAGCTTCAATGCCACAGTGTCTAATCCAGGGTGAAAATCCCAAAGATCCTACGCTGACCCAGGTCTGTGTGTAAAAGGTGAGATACGGCCGACTATGCTAGGTCCGTGTGGATGACAGTCTTTCAGACCCAACCATGGGCTCGGTCCACAGAGGTTCAGAAGAGCCCTCAGCTCTGGATCAACTCAACACAGACATCGCAGTCCTTCAGCAGGCAACTTCATCACAATCACAGCACAAATGAGCGATGGGCTCTCTCACATGTAAAACCCATAGTTAAAAAAACGATCTGGGCTAACTGCACTAACTGCCATTCTGAACATAAGCACGATGTAAGAGTCGGTTGTAGAGAGGTCACGAGCCACGAATACACGGCCACCTGCTAGACAAGCAAACCGCTGGCTTCTATGGGCCGTCTCAGATTTTAGGTTGTGGAGTCTGATGGGCGCTTTGTAAGCTGGCCAGGGGGTTGCAGGGGGTTCCGAGCCACCACGCAGCAGCACGCTCCAGTTAGCAATCGAGAAGCGAGAGAGACAAACCGCACATCACCCCCCTCCCCACCCCACGGCCTGCATCCTTGTCCTAAACGGCGTGCTCCCCCCTCCCCCCGCCTCTCAATAAAACCTCGGCTTGCGCAAAAACAACAGAGCCGCAGCAGGGGGCAGGGGAAGACGAGGGGGAGGGGGGGAGGGTGCGACGCGAGGTCGCCCACTTTCACCAAAAACAGAGCGTGCTCTATATTTAACCCCCTCAGCTGCTGTGGCTAACTGGCGGGGGAGGACTGAAGCGCGCGTGTGTGGGTGTGTGTGTGTGTGTGTGTGTGTGTGTGTGTGGTCTGAGGTACGCCAGAGCACCTTGCTCGCTCCCCAAATGAGCGCTGGGTCTTTAGAGGGGGCCGCTGCACTGGCCGCCGCGCCGGCCCTGGTCTGAGGCACCTCGCAGCTCCAGCCAATCAGCACGCAGTTTGGGAGGCATGCAGGAAACGAGCGGGCTCAAGCCGCTCATCTGCAAGCAACTTCCTCATTGGCTCCAGCACGAGGCTCGTCCAACAGAGACGCAGATCCGGCAGCCGGGGAGGCCACGAGTTCCACCCTCACAGTCAAAAACAAGGCCCTGAGCACTCTACCCACAGCGGGGACGCATCCATGCACAAATTTACCAGCTCAGAAACCAGCATCGGAGAAGGAAAAAAAACACCTTAAAAAAGAGGAGTCGGCTGAACTGGACTCAAAGATCTTACCAGCTAATGAAGGCCCAAAATATGCCCTTGTGCTCTCAGAGGAGGGTGTACACAAATAGCAGCGTGAGCGCAGGGGAGGCTGTGCTCTCTGAGGGACACAGGCTCTGCCTTTCTACAGAGCTGCACACTGCACTACAGGCCCCCTTTCCCATCACCAGAGACCTGGGTGGGCTCTATGCCAGTGACTCTCCCTCTCACACCTACCCTTGCCTTCAGACTGGCAGCAGACCACTGTGCCAGCTGCTAATAAGAATTTACCGGTACGGGTTGATGCAAATTGTACATGCTTTAAGTGGAAATTCAATCTTTTAAATTATAGTAATAAATGGCTCTTCCTAATAGTCAATGTTCTTTAGAGAAAGGTAAAAACAAAGTGACATACTTTTCCATTTTTTCTGTGACAATGGACATGTGTATTTTTCCCCCCATTAAGAGCAGCATTCTTTTGAAAAACCCATACAAATTTGCTCATGCAATAAAGACCCTACTTAGTAGTCCTACGTCAGGACATATCCACATACGAGTCCAAATCACATCTGGGTGACTAGGCATGCGGTGGCAGGAAGTGGGGAAGTTTGCATAAATCTCCCCTGTGATTTTCAGACTGTTAGCAAGCTAAAGATTTTTTTTTATTGCACTACTGCTGCGGCACAAACGGCAGGTATCAGTCCTGTTAGAGGAGCAGAAGCAAACAGATCTGCATAAAGACTCTTCAGTACTACGAAGAGAAGGAACACAGTGTCCACATCTGAGGACAACAGGCATTATCATGAATGACGAGCATGATACCACTTACGGAAATACACACAGGGAAAGCCGGGGAATTCCCAGATTGGATCAGCGCTGGATACTAAAACTGAAACCCACAGCTGAAATGAGCGCTCTGCCAAAGTTTCACAGTGTAATCATGAGGGGAATAAATACCACTATCACAAGAGAACGCTGCACAGCAGCTCCCAGAAGAAGACGCAGGCGAGGCCTGAGCTGAGAGGGCCGGCGGACGGGCACGCGCTCCGCCCCGCGCTCGCGGCTCCGGGAGAACAGCTCATCAAACATTCATCGCCTGGAAGCGACGGAATCCGCGCCCGCGTTCCGCGCCAAGTCAACCAAATCGCACCTGTCGGAGGGGAGCAGCTCCCACGTCAGACGGCAAAGCCCATCACGCCGCCCAACGGCGTGCGGAACCACAACGAGCACGAGGGCTTCCGCACGTTTCCTCACCTCGGCATCAACACTTTCCCAACCACAGCAAGAGCTCTGCACGAGAGGGTCTGAGTGAAGTGATGCAACAGCCAAAATTCAGCCACAAACAGGGCAGCAGCGTAAAGTACCACAATGGACCAAACACTGGAGTTTCCACTCTGGGAGATAGTAAGCTTTTCATGTGCTTACGCTCAGAGGTCAAACTAGATGATTCCCATCACAGAGCAATCTATCAAAATGTTGATGCCTCCCTCACAAGGGACCGAAAGACCTGCATTAAAACTGAAAAATTTGAATTTGAACAAGCTTGCGTAGAAACATACAGAAGGCACTGCGGGTACAGGTGCACGTAAGCATTTGCACAAATACACGTGCATACGTGGGTGCATGCACCTGCAGCCCCCGCACCCTGCATCCCCGCACCCTGCACGGCTTAAACCGATGCCTGGACGACCTCACGGTTATTAATGAGTCAGCAATGACGCTGAGGATAAGCAGTGCAGACACTTCAATCACCTGGATTACAGAGCAGCAGGTGAAGACAAGCCAATCACACAGCCCTCCTCATCACCACGAACACCGTCAACCACCTGCCCCACACAGATGATGACCTTTGGGAATGCCGGAAGTTACAGCTCACAATCACAATCCTGGATAAACTTTTATCCCCTTTCTTATCCCCCTTCTCCTTTTCCTTATGGCGATGAAGAACTGAAATTGGAGTGGGAAATGAATTCTGATAGAAATGCAAATGGTTTCCAGCAGCTGAGATTATTGCTGAGTTGAGGTGAAGCACTGACTTCCCAGGGGCTCAAATGCGGTTCGCTTTTCATTACACCAGAGGTGTTGAATGGGTTAATTGACTGGATGGTTTGTTTGAATGGGTGAGTTCAGCCCTGGTCCTTGGCCCTGGAGAAAGCCAAGGCAAACCGAAAGAAGAGACTCAAACATCATTAAAGCCATCCAAGCAGGAATACGATCACATTCCCTCAAAATGAGCCCTGTGGTATATGATTCTCTGTTCAATACATTCGTGAATTTACAAATAAAATGGTTAAAAAAATTTGTTTTTAAAGCAGAATTGTCTACCCAAATATTAGGAATAAATCAACTAAGCTGTTGCTTTTAATAGTTCGGCAAAAGTACATTTTAAACATCCGACAGTGACCATAACAAAAAAATGTAATGTTTAACTGAGTGATTTTCAGAAAATAAGCATCAAATGACAACACTAGACAATAAAGCAAGATGCTTCAGGTAAATACGTGTAAATTACATAGGAAATGCTACTGAGATGTATCCTACAGCAAACAAATATTCTGTTTCATAACCACAGAAGGTGCATCATTCTACAAGAACAACTCTGGCTTTAAGAGAGGAGACTAAACGATTTCAGGTGCCTCCATATATTATTGGGTCTTGCAAACATTAATATTTGCGACAATTAGCTATCTAAAATCGCTCAAAATTATTACAAGGGATTTTATGAATTTTAAAATTCACATTATTGACGTTTCAGATGAGGGCATACATTTCCGCGCTTTCAGTTCAATCGAAAAACGCATTTAGGCTACAATTGGCTACATGTAATTTAGGCTTGCGGGAGAGCTACCTAAACACTTGGACAGTATTTTAAAAATTGATGCAAAATAGCCTTTTAAAGGTGTCGCGGCTAACATTTTTCCCCGACAAAGCTATTCAAGATCGGCAGCTAAATTACCGCTTAGCCTTAGCATAAACAAAGGGACTGTCATCTTCAGCACAGACAAATCCAAATAGTTAGCAATATTACCCACGCATCAGCATGGATAATCCAGTTGCAGAATGAAACAAGACTCTGTTATGGTCAAATTGATATTCCATAGCATAAATGCATATCTTTTTAAACCGTGACTACTGAACAGTTAGTTAGTCGAGTAACCTGAGCTGTACACGCAGAAGCACAAGTTAACAAGCAAGCAAACTAGCGCTAGCCATCTTGTAGAGAAGCTAACGCAGATTAAGTGTTTCAGATACGTGAGCACGCTGAATACACGCGGAGGTGCCTTTCAAGTGACAAACCCTTTCAAGAATTAAAAATAGCAAGCTACCTTGCTATAGCTAATAATAGTTCTCAGCGTTTGCTAACATCCTGTACGGTATATAGTCTAGTTAGCTAGCAACCGCTAACTTACCAACGTTTCTGTAGCGCCAATGCGGAAATGTCAGATATCTAGCCACGTTAACCAACGAAAAAATGAGTACTACAGATCACTTCAACTTGACAGCCGATGGAAGATCAAAATTTTTAGATCGCTAGATCGGTGAGTTTGCAATCAACCTACACAGGTAATTGCTACCCATTGTTATTGCTAGTGTCAGGAGTGAGTCATCCCCATCACTGTTACGTTAAGTAAAGCTATTTCAGATCACCAAAAAGATGCTCACCAAGTATCTAGCTAAATAACATTAAAACTATTTAATCAACTTTAGTTAATTGCATTAATTGAAGATTTATTAAACCAACGCTATCCAGTCAGGAAAACTGTCTTCTAATTGCAAAACGACATTTAATTAGCTAGCTACTCATTATAGCCAACTACCTAACTTTAGGCACGTTAACGTAAGCCAGTTAACATATCCAACGTCACCCGGATAAGTCCGCTTGATTTCGTGTCCGTTTAAAAACCCATCGGTAATGATAAACTTCTTCATAAACGAAAGACTCTTGTTTTGCTCGCCAACGATTATTCAAGCAATCTACGAGGAACGTAAAGGAAATAACCGACAAGTCGCGTTGCTAGATAAACGACAGCCAAAACACACGGAAGAGCTTCATTAAGGTTAAATCCCCAACAAGACACAATGCCGTTCGGCCAAAATATTAACTTACTGCACATATGGCTGGCTAGTTCCTGTCAGCTGTCTGCCGTTGAATATTGGTTGTTTAGTTAACAGTGTAACTAGGCAGGTTGCACGTTTCGTTTGTGTCATTAAGCTCTCGCACAAACAGGCCACTATATCCCTCATTTGTTTTCCTCCTCTGCCAACGAGGCCTTAGCTAGTTAGCCACATCCAATCCACGGCCCCCAGTGAGACAGTAACCCGAGCTTCCTCACCCCAAACACCACGGGGCTACTTCATTTGACTACCTACCGGGTCCGAGCGCTTCCATGGCCGAGGGCTCTCTCTCCGTCTCTGTCCCGGCCTGGCGGCTCCGTACCGACACTGAAATTGGCGGCGGTATCTCGAAGCTGAGCGGGGCTAATTTAAGAAATGGAAGGAATGCGAGGATATCCAAAGGTTGTCGGGGCTTCGGGGCGACGTTGTCTTCTATGTGATTTAAAGCAGGTTATCACTGAGCATGCGCAGACAATTTCTGAGGAAGAAGTACGCTTCCCCTCTCTGCCCAGAATTGTTTTGCGCTTGCGCAGGCTGGGTTTGCACGAAGAAGGAAAAGCGTTTGCTTATTCCTAATAACAGCAAATGTTATATGGCAACGTTTAATAACGAGTATACATAAACATAAGCGTGCATGTATAGGTGTAGGTGTAATTTAAACAGTTAGGTTTGTTGAAGGCGCAACTTGAAAATTATAATGTTGCATTCATGAATATCATGAAAAACAACCTGTCAGCTAGATGCCATTACGGACATTTTGATGGTATTTAATCTACGTGATTAATGCTAGGAAGATATTGCCTTTAGATGTCTTCTGTGGACTGATTTATTCTATTGTGTCACGATAGTCAGGCTGCTGAGCCACCTAGCTTGAAATTATGGCCAATGTGAATAAGATGCACACTTTTGCACCACGTGTCAAGTGGATGAAAGCAAACACCAGCGACAAAACTGATGCAGCTTTGTCGACAGCGAAGTTCCATATAGACCCCACTGACTTAGTGCTGATACAGTAATGCCATTACGCAGTTAACACCAATTATTGTGTGACAGAACTACAAATGTAGTATTATTGATTCCACTTTAGGAAGGACCTTTTCTGTCTCAATTTAAAGAACTTTAATGTAATCGCTGATTCGGCTATCGAATTTGGACCAATCAGACTTGAAGCCCGGAATGTCGTACATGAAAACTCGACATCTGGTTGGGTAGAGGGTCAGATGGGCAACCAGCAAACCAATCATGATGCAGAATCTATGTGACTGACAGAATGAGTGGTAGGAAGATATAACCAAAGCGCGAAAGATTGAAATTATTTTCGCAAAGAACAGGCGGGAGAGAGATCTTCAAGGGTTGTGTGGAAATATAGACTTCTTCTTAATGAGATGATTTCAAACTTTTAAAAGTATACTATCGGGTTTTATAAAGGGAGAGGGTACAGAAGCTGTTATTAGCCTGGGGTTTTGTTTTTTTAAATGAAGTTTTATTGCCAATAGAAGAAGCGGCATAAAGCTAAGGCGGACTGATGAGCCAGCTGCTCTCTCAACAACAGCAGGTATTTTCGCGAGCTAACTGTTACTAAGTAGTTTCCTCCACGTAGGCGATTGCTTGTTCAACGTGTGACTAACGGTAGAATTACGTTATATGTAACTATTTTACAGTACTGTTCTGAGTGTTTTTCGCCTAAACCCGTTTGTGCTTCCGCGGTTGCGGAGTCGTGTATAGCTAGCTAGCAAGCTAATGACATTGCCGCCAGTTCTAGTGTTGAATGAAATGCTTTCTTATTGTGGCGCTTTTGTCTGTTGATAGCTGGCTGACTACATTAGTGTAACATTACAAAGAACATTGGACATTCTTAGTTATGGGACGTGATAGTGGGTGTCCAAAGTTTTTAAACGAGCGAGCTAGCCGACTTCGGCTTTGGCAGTAACCTAACACACGGATATGATATCTAACTAGCTGACGTTAGTTAGGTACTTGATTATGTAGCTAACATTTGTCGAGCTCACTGGCTTCATAATGAAATGAAAGGACTACAACATGGTGTATATGTTAAACAGTAGCAAGTTATCGTAGCTAATATTAACTGAAGTTTAGCAAGTAAAGTGTTAGATTCTCTCGCTGACTACGAACAGTTACTGTATTTTGTTGTCAATGGTATACAGTTTGGCAAGGAAGACAATATGTCTCAAAGTGCTTATTCTGTAATTCCATGTTCCAAGCACCGTGGTATTGTGCCACAGACACGGGCGCTCAATACTATATGCCTTCAGCAGGGCCTTGCAGAGTCCTTTTGAGGGGCATCTGTTCAAAATGAGAAAAAGGGCGCACTGACCTCGAAAAACTCATGACACCTAGTTATTGTACAGAATATATTCTAGCGAAACGAATGAAAATAGGAAAAAGCGGCTCATTGGGCACTCGGGCCAGAAGGGGCAGACGCTTAGCCTGGGATTAACGACCCTCTCTGTCTCTTGTCTGTCTAGGAGGCGGAGGTGGCAGTGGTTGAGACTGTGGAGGCACGGGAGAGTGATTCAGACAGCGGTATGGGCTCTCCACTGGAGACGGACACTGCTGGACTGACCCGTGGAGAGGAACAGCACGGTAATGAGATTTCCAATAGTCTGTGAGCAGATTAAACTGTGGTACTGGGAGAGACAGGGTCCTGTTTGTTTTTCAGATTCCGCCTCAGGTGAATTGTTGGTCATGTAAGATTATCGAATGGGGTTTTGCACACTCTGGATTGGTCTTGTTTTTATTTTAGTCATCCAAAGTGGACAAAATAAGGCTATCCCAATGTCCCTGTGCTGCCCAGCTTTGGTTCAGAGCTCATTAACACCTCATATTTTCCATTTCTGCATTTTAATTGGTGTATCTGTCCTTTTGTCATTGCATTAATTTCTCATTTCATCATGGGTTCATAAGTAGGAGTGTTTTAGTGAAGTCAGTCTGCAGCAATGTTATCAGTAAAGGGTCAATTGATGCCTGTAATGTAATTGAAACTGGTTTAAGGAATTCCAGTGTTCATTCTTTGTATATTCTGAATAGTGTGATATCGCACCAGTGTTTTTGTGAGTCCAACTTTGTGTTTGTGCTCCAGATTCGGACGATGATGAGGACATCACTGTGAACAGGAAGTCTCGTTGCCGGAAGGCACTACAAGACAGCGACAGCGAGGAAGAGGAAGTGACAGGGATGGCAGAGGCTCTGGTCCTATCGGAATCCAGCGAAGGGGAGGAGGGTGCCAGTGGGGAGGGGCAGAAGGGGGCCAAGCGAGGAAAGCGGGTTGTTCGTGCCCCCCTCGATAGCGGGGAGAGCGAGCCGGAGCTGGAGACGGCCAGAACGAGTCCTAAAGGGAAGAAGGAGGCCAAGAAGGAGCGACGCAGGGAGAAGAGGGTGAAGAACGTGGACCGAGTGAAGAGGAGGGACAAGCCCCAGGTGAGAGAGCGAGGGCAGCGGTGGTGCGTGTGCCTCTGCCCCTGCATCTCACAGCACCAATGAAACGCCTACATTTCACACCCTGCAGCAGGGCTGTACCCATCTCGGCTGACTGTAAGCCTACCCTGCTCGTTTCCCACAGGTCACCCCTGCCACCCGGGTCCTCAACGACAGCGGCTGTCTCCTCGGGGACAGTGATCTGTTTGACACGGGCCTGGAGGAAGAAGGGGCGGGGCTAGAGGGAGAAGAGGAGGAGTCTCTGGATGCCATCAGAGCAGCTATGAAGCAGAAGGCTAAAAAGCACCGGGTGAGGGCGGGGCTACCGTAACGGATGGGAGGGGTCCTCTGGCGTGTAGCACGGTTCTGGTTCAGAGAACCAGGCTTACAGAATCTGCTTCCTTCACTTTGGAGCGGACGCCTGCAGATTAGGGCGGAGCACAGGAGGCTTGTGCTGCTCTGCACCTGGCTGCTCTCTACCATCTCTGCAGAGTTTGTGTTTAAATCCTGTGCCTCTCTCCCCTAACAGCCTGTACTGGAGGAGGAAGAGGAGGAGGATGAGGAGAATTTGCATAAACCGCAGCGCAAGGTAAAGCGTGCGAGCACACTGTTTGACTGGAGATGTAAACAAATTCACGTGGTTGTTTGGTTGAGTTGGCGCAGGTGGTGATTGGCTGGGGCTTTGTGTGGATCGCTCTTTAGGCCCGTCCTAATCCCGCCGCTCTGGTCCTGCAGCTGCTCAGTAGATGTTAGTAAAGCGAGTCTCTCTCTGTGTCTCAGGAGAGGAAGGCGGCCCTTGCCAGTAAGGAGGCCATGAGGCAGCTGCACAGCGAGAGCCAGAGGCTTGTCCGAGGTCAGTGAGTTTCCACTTTTCCACTGCGTTTCTCTCATCCATCTGAGCTCCTGTATAGCACTCAGTCTTCACTCATCCCACCCCCTCCCTCAGGGTTTCATTTTCATCTTTTTATCTTTCCACTCTTTCTCCATTCTTATGTTCAGTGATTGAAAGAGGGCTTTTGTAGAATACAGCGCAAGCTGTTTTTTCCCCCTAAAACAGGAAAGTAGTGCAAATGGATGACTATCCATGTCCAATCATGTAAAGTGATGTCTGTTTGTGTGTGTGCACATGCATGCGTGGGAATGTGTGTGTGTTTGTGTTTGTTTCTCTGTGGTGAATCCTCTCTGCTTTGTCTGAAGTAATAAACAAGGTTATGAAGCCCTCACTCTGTCTCTCTCAAACTCCCACAGAGTCCTCATTGGGGTTGCCCTACCACATGCCTGAACCCAAGACCATCGACCAGTTCTTCAGGAGGAGAGTGAGACCCGCCGGTCCTGCCATGGCTCTGCTGAAGTACGTGTACCTGCGCGTGCACACGCCCACACAGCACATGCACACGCCTATACAACACGTGCACACGCCTATACAGCACACACCCACACAGCACGTGCACACGCCTATACAGCACACACCTACACAGCACGTGCACACGCCTATACAGCACTGACCCACGCCCTGGCATGCGCACGCACTACACTGGCACACACCCTGCCCATTAACCACTCTAATTACCTGTAGAATTTCCCTGTGAATTTGCTTTCTTTCTCTGAAATGAAAACCCTGTATTTAATCTGTCCTCAGGTCCACAAAGTACCAGGATTGCATTTTAGAGGCAACCTCGACCCCTCAGACCAATCAGAACCAGCACAAAACGGACCATCCATCAACTGTACCCGACCCCTCCCCAGTATCGGGGGCGGCTGAGGAGGCAGGCCCTGAGCCTCCCGCCCCCCTGCAGAATGGGGAGGGAGCAGCGGCAGCCCAGCCTGTGCAGGAGGAGCGCCCCCTGCAGGCAGACGAGCAGACTGAACCTTCGGGCTCGGACGCAGATGGGGGCGGAGCTGAACTCTCTGATGCGGACCAGGGGGCCGCTCCCCCGGCACAGAGCCCTGCGAGTCCCGCCTCTCCGGGGGGCGAGGAGGCTGGGACCGAACCCGAGCCTCCAGCCCCACAGAACGCAGGCTCGACAGCAGGACAGGGCGAGCCGCCCGCCCCCCCTGCCGCACCGGTTGCCCCGTCCTCAGCGGGTGGACCCAGGGCCCGGAAGGACAAGCTTGCCCGACTGCGAGAGCTGGGACTCGATCCTCCACCCGTCCCAAAACTGTGCGCCGATGAAGGGTCCTTCATCCACCTGGAGCCTCCGCCGCCCAACCCCGGTGAGCAAATGGCCCTCACCCCTGGAGCTGTGCTGCAGGTCCCAGCTCATCCCAAAAGCCTGTGCTGCAGGTCCCACTCCCCCAAAAGCCTGTGCTGCAGCTCCCACTCCCTCAAAAGCCTGTGCTGCAGGTCCCAGCTCCCCCAAATACCTGAATGCAGCTGAGCCCTCAGCCTGTCCACTTGTGCTGCTTGTCAGTATAGCCAGAGGGTAAATGGTGTCAGCGCCCTGTTTTGGACCCAGCCAAGGAAAACTGTGTGTCTGCAGGCTAAACTAGCGCCACAGAGGCTCTATCACTACTGCAAGCCCAGTTTGGCTCCTCGTCTCATTTAACATGTATGTGGAACACAAGATGAGCTTCTGTTTGTTTGCCACATTTGGGCTGTTTTCCTTTTAAGCACTTAAGGGAGCTCAAACCTTTATGACCGCAGGAGAAGGTGTGGGGCTGTGTGCGTCTGACTCTCTGTCTGTCTGTCTGTCTCAGCTCTGGAGGCCCTGAAGCAGCGGTTCCTGCGTCACGTGCAGCCTGCTCCCCGGCCCCGAGGCGAGCGCACCGTACAGCTCAACGTCATCCGCAAGGAGAGCGCCCCCTCTGGCCAGGAGGAGCTTCTTACAGACGCCGTAACGGTCACCCTCACTGACGGAGACGAGGAGGTGGTCCACAGCAGGCCCGGTAAACTTTTGTGCATGTGGACACACACATACACGCATAGACACACACACGCGCGCACACACACACACACCTGTGCGGCAATTAGACCTGATAAGTACTTGTGTGCAAGACAGTCTCCCAAGTCGAGACAGCGCTCACAGACACCTCTTAGAAGCTCATTGTGTGTAAAGCGGGTTTGTGTGTAAAGCGGGTCTGTGTGTAAAGCGGGTCAGTGTGTAAAGCGGGTCTGTGTGTAAAGCAGGTCTGTGTGTAAAGCGGGTCAGTGTGTAAAGCGGGTCTGTGTGTAAAGCGGGTCTGTGTGTAAAGCGGGTCTGTGTGTAAAGCGGGTCTGTGTGTAAAGCGGGTTTGTGTGTAAAGCGGGTCAGTGTGTAAAGTGGGTCTGTGTGTAAAGCGGGTTTGTGTGTAAAGCAGGTCAGTGTGTAAAGCGGGTCTGTGTGTAAAGCGGGTCTGTGTGTAAAGCGGGTTTGTGTATAAAGGGGGTTTGTGTGTAAAGCAGGTCTGTGTGTAAAGCTGGTTTGTGTGTAAAGTGGGTCTGTGTGTAAAGCTGGTGTGTGTGTAAAGCTGGTTTGTGTGTAACGCGGGTCAGTGTGTAAAGTGGGTCAGTGTGTAAAGTGGGTCTGTGTGTAAAGTGGATCAGTGTGTAAAGTGGATCAGTGTGTAAAGCGGGTCTGTGTGTAAAGTGGGTCTGTGTGTAAAGTGGATCAGTGTGTAAAGCGGGTCAGTGTGTAAAGCGGGTCAGTGTGTAAAGCTGGTTTGTGTGTAAAGCGGGTCTGTGTGTAAAGTGGGTCAGTGTGTAAAGTGGGTTTGTGTGTAAAGCGGGTGTGTGTGTAAAGTGGGTCTGTGTGTAAAGTGGGTCTGTGTGTAAAGTGGGTCTGTGTGTAAAGTGGGTCTGTGTGTAAAGCGGGTGTGTGTGTAAAGCGGGTTTGTGTGTAAAGCGGGTCAGTGTGTAAAGCGGGTCAGTGTGTAAAGTGGGTCTGTGTGTAAAGTGGGTCAGTGTGTAAAGCGGGTCAGTGTGTAAAGCGGGTCAGTGTGTAAAGCGGGTCAGTGTGTAAAGCGGGTCTGTGTGTAAAGCGGGTCTGTGTGTAAAGCGGGTGTGTGTGTAAAGTGGGTCAGTGTGTAAAGCGGGTCAGTGTGTAAAGTGGTCAGTGTGTAAAGTGGGTCAGTGTGTAAAGCGGGTCAGTGTGTAAAGCGGGTCAGTGTGTAAAGTGTGTCAGTGTGTAAAGCGGGTCTGTGTAAAGGTGTCAGTGTGTAAAGCGGGTCATGTGTAAGGGTCGTGAAAGCGGGTCAGTGTGTAAAGCGGGTCAGTGGTAACGGTTGTGTGTAAAGTGGTCAGTGTGTAAAGCGGGTTGTGTGTAAAGTGTGTCAGTGTGTAAAGCGGGTCTGTGTGTAAAGCGGGTCAGTGTGTAAAGCGGGTCAGTGTGTAAAGCGGGTCAGTGTGTAAAGCGGGTCAGTGTGTAAAGCGGGTCAGTGTGTAAAGCGGGTCAGTGTGTAAAGCGTGTCTGTGTAAAGCGGGTGTGTGTGTAAAGTGAGTCAGTGTGTAAAGCTGGTCTGTGTGTAAAGCTGGTCCGTGTGTAAGGCAGTTTCATGCGCAGTTCTGATGGGACCCCGCTGTGCGCAGGTGAGAAGCTGACGCTCCTGAAGTCCCGTCTGCAGCAGGCCATGGCTCTGCGCCGGCAGGTGGAGAGGGAGCGCAGGGTGGCCCTCCATCGCCTGGACAACGAGGACTGCGAGGAAGAGGAGGAGGAGGAGGAGGAAGAGATGACCGATGAATCTGAGGGAGAGGAGGAAGAGGTAACGGAAACACACCGTGTGCGTCAGGTCCACAAGCACAACAAAGCATAGCTGCAATGATTCAAAAAGGCCCCTTGACGTGGTGTTGAGGTCACGTTTACATCAGAAATATAGGCCCTGGACATTTTTAAAATGCAAAATAGAAGGGGCAGTCATAATTCATCACTCACAAGTCATAATTCAAAGGCCAATATGATTTAATGGAGTCCTCAGATGAAACCACATATGCCATAGTTAGGGGTCAGAAATGTGACAGAGTTGATCATAAATCATAAACATAATCGATTTAATGATAAATGCTATTCACAGACTAGAAGATTACGTCTTTACGTGCGTGATTAATAATGAATGTACTCATCTGTAATAGGCTGTATTAAATGGCGTTTATCATCGCGCGTGTATCCCACAAGCTTGGTTCAGACCGCCCGCTCCCGCCCGTGTCAGAGTACATGTGCCCCGTGTCCCGTCTGGCGGGACCCCAGTCCTGCAGGGCTCTGTGGGGCTCTGCTCTGGAGCTCACTTCCCCCTCTCCACAGGGTGTGGATGCGCTGCTGGGAGGTGCTGGAAATGGCCAGGCGGAGGAGGAGGAGGAGGAGGAGGAGGAGGCTGGTGGCAGTGAGAGGAGCCCCTCCCCCGCACCCCTCAAGGAGCCGTCTCCATCCCTGGAGCTGCTGAACACAGACGGGACTCTGCTTCTGTTTGCAGGCAGCTCCTGCTCCCGCACCGGGTGTGTGTGTGTGTGTGTGTGTGTGTGTCTGTATCTGTGTGTACATCTGTCTGTTTGTGTGTCTGTGTTTGTATCTGTGTGTGTGTGTGTGTGTGTGTGTGTGTGTGTGTGTGTGCGTGCAAGCAGCTCCTTCTGCAGTTTGTGGTAGTAATGGCATATTTTCACTAGAGGGCAGAAGTGTCGTGCCGTGTTTGCTGATGTTGTCTCTCCCTCAGGGATGGGGTAAGGAGGACTGGGCCCGGAGGGCGAGAGTCTGACGGCAAGCTGGGTGAGTGAAATAACCCTGTACTGACTTCCCTGCTGTTTTACAGTGATGCTGATGATTCCTGAATTTGTTTGGAAGTAATGGCACAATCTGTGCTGGCAGTGTACTGTATCCACAGAAAGCTATGATCGAGAAGTGGCACTGCGCATGCACACGCATGAGCAGGCACAAACGCACACACACACACACACACACACACACACACACACACACACACGTACCTTACAGGCTGTGTTGTTTCCCAGAGGAGGACGACTCCCTCACATTGGCGAAGGACAACAGCCACAACAGCAGCTTCGAGCTGATTGGCTCCATGATCCCGTCCTACCAGCCATTCAACCGAGCAGCAGGAAGGGGCGTGTCCACCGGCGCGTTCCGCTCCCCCTCACCCGGGTTTTACAGGCCCAGCTTCCTGGGTTCCGCCTCCAAGGTGAGAGACGGCCCCTTAATTCTTCAAAGGAGTAACGAACCTGATTGGTTGGATTACTGTCACACCTGGCTATGTATGTAATTGGTGTGCAGTAAGTTGTCTTAATAATAGCAATTGATATATTTTCAAAGAGTTATTGTTTAAGTCTTAAAGGTAAGATACTGTGAGAGTAAGCATTAGAGGTACTAACTGGAATGGAGGTGTACAGATCTGATCCACAGTGCGTTGGGTGGGCCCAGCTGAATGCTGAACAAGTGCCTGTGGCCAGCTCGTCCACTCGGTCTCATGTGACTAGAAGTGTTTATTTCTTGAAGACTGAGTTGAAAAGAGAAGGTTTTAAATGGCAGTGCTGGTACACATGCAGGGTCAAGGAGTTTACCTTTGCCATGTACTCTGGCAGAAAGGAGGGACACGTTTGTTTCTGCAAACGGCTCCTGTCTGCTAGAGTGCTGAGTAATGATTTTAGTCACAAGGCCACACAGTCATTCTTGTTACTACAGTAATATTGGTGTATTTATTTTTTACTTAAAAGTGAAGCCATTATGCTTAATGACCGAGTAGTGAGCATCACGTGATCACATTTGGATGTGTTAGCACTGGCTGCAGAGCTGCATAGGCCAGAGTGGGCAGGTTTCAGAGGGGCAGGGGACCTTCACGTCAGGGAATTTCCTGCCTGCAGGATCCCCCCAGCCCTCTGCAGTGACCCCCGCTGAACCCCTCCTGCTGTGTCACAGCTGCACGCTGTCCATCAGCAGGGACAGTGCTGCAGCAGCACACATGCACTGTGGCAGGTGGCTCCAGTCTGAGCGGAGAGGGGAGCTCCCTGTGATGCCCTGTTGAAATGAAATGGTTCTGTGGTTAATTGTGTTTGAGAACAACCTGGAAGGCAGCTTGTAGTCAGAACGACTGCCTCAAACCAGCACACATTTGTGTGAAACCCATCTTAATGAAATCTGCAAATGCAATCAATATCCTTTTAGTTTGACGGCTACAGTATGTCAGTACTCCAAAAGTTTTTCTTTTTTTACTTGACTTGCATGAAATATTTCAGCTACAAGCCCCCTTCATGTCTGTCTGTGTTTTTGTTTTTCTTGGTTTATTTCTTGTACTTCCCTCCTCTGTTCTGAGCCTCACAGTGCAGACAGAAATAAAGGGTCTTGTGATTCAGCTCCACATGAGCTGCAGGCCTGTCCTGTGAGGAACACTCCCCACATTCAGGCTTTGTCTGTTTGTGTTCCCAAAGCATGTGGCTAATAGAAAGGATCCATAGTAAAGCAGGAGTACTCCATGTGCAGTACTAGGTAATGTATGTAAGTCCCTCCAATTGTAATGAGATATCAGTAATTGTAAGAGAACATTCACATCAGAACACTCACATGTGCTGTATAGTAATGTAAGTCAATGTAGTACACTATCAGGACTGTCAGTGCAGTACAGTGTAATGTAAGTAACCCTCAGTGTGCAGTACAGTACTGTAAGAGTATGTGCAGTACAGTAATGTAAGTAGCTCAGTGTGCAGTACAGTATGTAAAGTACAGATAACTCACGTGTGCAGTACAGTAACTGTAAGAGTCTCATGTAGCAGTACAGTACTGTAAGTACACATCATGTGTGCAGTACAGTAATGTAAGATCTATGTGTGCAGTACAGTATACGTGTAGAGCTAGATAATGTGCAGTAGTGGTGTGATAGTAGTACTCACGTGTGCAGTACAGTAATGTAAGTACTCTCACGTGTGCAGTACAGTAAGTGTCAAGAGATAGTGAGTACAGACTGTGTATACCATGTGTGCAGTACAGTACTGTAAGTAACATGTGCAGTCAGACAGTACTGTGCTAGTACTTTAAACTCATGGTGCAGTACAGCGTGAATTTGTCAGAGTCACTCGGCAGTACAGTATGAAACCCTGTCGACTGTAAGAACACTCACGTGTGCAGTACAGTACTGTAGTATGTGCATACAGTACTGTGTCCTCCTGCAGTAGAATGTCAAGTACGGCTCCGCGAACCTCTGTGGCTGAAAGATGGCATCTACGAACCCCAGCGCAAAACACCCATGTCTCACATATGAGTATGTGCAGTACAGTACTGTAAGTATACTCATGTGTGCAGTACAGTAATGTAAGAGTATGTGCAGTACAGTAATATAAGTATACTCGTGTGCAGTACAGTAATGTAAGCATACTCATGTGTGCAGTACAGTAATGTAAGAGTATGTGCAGTACAGTACTGTAAGTATACTCATGTGTGCAGTACAGTTATGTAAGTATACTCACATGTGCAGTACAGTAATGTAAGAGTATGTGCAGTACAGTAATGTAAGAGTATGTGCAGTACGGTAATGTAAGAGTATGTGCAGTACAGTACTGTAAGTATACTCATGTGTGCAGTACAGTTATGTAAGTATACTCACGTGTGCAGTACAGTAATGTAAGAGTATGTACAGTACAGTAATGTAAGAGTATGTGCAGTACGGTAATGTAAGAGTATGTGCAGTACAGTACTGTAAGTACACTCATGTGTGCAGTACAGTAGTGTAAGAGTGTGTGCAGTACAGTACTGTAAGTATACTCATGTGTGCAGTACAGTAATGTAAGTACACTCACGTGTGCAGTACAGTACTGTAAGTACACTCATGTGTGCAGTACAGTACTGTAAGTACACTCACGTGTGCAGTACAGTACTGTAAGTGGCTGTGAAGTGACGCCTGGTCTGCTCTCTCAGAGCTCAGGGAAGCTGTCGGATCCCTCGCTGTCCCTCTCCCTGCCAGTGGAGGACTCTCAGGACCTGTACGCCCCGCCCTCTCCCGGGGAAGCGGCCCACCTGGCCGGGGACTCCCAGGGCCCCTTCTCCCTGGAGGACGACACGCACTCCCAGCTGCTGGATGCCGACGGCTTCCTGAACGTGGGGCCCCGGGCGGGGCCCGGCCAGTACCCGCCCCGCTCGCATAAGCGCCAGCTGCTGCTGGACAGCCTGGACGAGAACGCCATGGATGCCAACATGGGGGAGCTGCTGGGGGCTCGATGGAGCCTGCAGGAGAGCATGCGCAGGACAGGGGACGGCCTAGGAGCAGGCTGGGCAGGGCGAGAAGCCAGCCTGGGGAGACGCAGGGGGGCACTATGGGGGAGCTCCTGGGGCTCTGCTCTGGAGGATTCGGCAGCGGGCCTGAGGGCAGGGCAGGAGGCCAGGCCGGGGAGACGCAGGGGGGCACTATGGGGGAGCTCCTGGGGCTCTGCTCGGGCAGGTTCAGCACGCAGGCGGTTGGGGTAGACGGTGGAGAGGGCGGGGCCCTGGGGACAGCCACACAGAAGGGACCGAACGAGGACGCCTCTGAGGGGGACATGGACCAGCTGGTTGAGCTCTGTTCCGGAAAGTTCCCCAGCCCAGGTCAGTCTTGTGCCTGTTCTCTGACTGTGCATGCGTGTGCATATGCGTTACTGTGTGTGTGTGTGTCTGCGTGTCTGCACACTGAGTTTGACTCTCTGACTCTCCACACAGCTGCCTCCCCGTCAGCTGAACCCAGACGAGCTCCATTCTCTCCTGAAGAGGCTGCAGACAGGTACGGTTTGGTGGGCAGGGCTTTGTGGGTCCTGGGCCTGTGGGTGAGGGGGATCCACTCTATCCTGAGCCCGGCGGGTCAGGCTTACTCCTGGTACACTCGCGTTGGCATGGCCTGCAGAATCTCTGCTGGGCTCAGTGTGATGAAACACGCATGGGAGGGGCCTAGTGTTCTTGGGCAGGAGTGCTGTGTGTAGCTGTGACCTCCACAAGGAACGAGTGCTCACACTTAATTTTTTTTAGGAAGGAGAACCGTGAGGAAGAGGAGGAGGAGGAAGAAGCAGATGCAGAGTTCCACCTGCTCTCGGACGTGGGCAGCATGAGCGGCCAGGTTAGGGTTGGGCTTTTTAAAATCTGGTGATGTATACTGCCACGGACATTAAATCAGGTGCATCTTGGGAAGGAAACTGCAGTATTTGCCCTTAAAGTGTATCAATGGAAATGGTGGCCATTCCTTCATCTCTGCACTGGCGCAGAATATTAGAATGCCCTGCACAGTCACAGAGAAAGTGAGTCTGATCTGAAACCTGTGACTGAGCCGAATCTGTCCACAGGAGGACAGCGAGGAAGAGAGTGATGAGGCAGATGGAGAGGACGCGGAGGAGGATGCTGAGGAGGAGGAGAGGGCAGCGGTGTTTGGCCCCCGCCCAGGGAAGAGGAAGAAGATGTGAGTGGAGACAGCTCTTAGCCCTGTATTTAGCAGCGTACTCCAAAACCCCAGTGCTTCTCACTGTGTGCTGACTGAGACCCTGTACTGCCTCGTGTATATGTGCATGTGGGTGTGTGTGTGTTCGCGCGCGTGCATTTCTGTGAGCATAGGTGTGTACATATCTATGGCTATAGGCATGTATTTGACTGATATGCTCCCTCTCTCTCTCTCCACAGGCGCTTGGCAGAGTTTGTGGACTCTGAAGCAGAGCTCTCTGGCAGCGATGTGGGCAGTGATGATGAGGAAGAAGGAGAGAGTGAGTACGAGGAAGAGGAGCTGCAGGAGGATCTGCCGTCAGATGAAGAACTGCAAGACCAGGTCAACAAGATCCACATGTGAGTTCACTGCAAACGCGGACACACGCACACACACACTCCCTCAAACAAGCACACACACACACACACACTCACATACATATGCATTCACACACACTCACACACACACACGGTGTCTGACCCGGTCCCCTCCTCCCTCTCACAGGAAGCAGGTTATGGACGATGACAAGCGGCGCCTGCGTCTGTATCAGGAGCGTTACCTGGCCGACGGGGACCTGCACTCAGACGGGCCGGGCCGAGCCCGCCGCTTCCGCTGGAAGAACATCGGTGAGCCGCCGTTTGAGGCTGCCGGCGCTCGGCCCGCTGCGATGGACAGCGCTGTGTGCCTGACTGAAGGCACTCGTTCACTCTCACATTGCCAGCCAATGTTCTGGAAGGGTATGTGTGTTTAAGCTGTGGAGTTCCAGTCTGTGATTTATTGAGTTTTGTGTGTGTGTGTGGTTTCCCCCCAAGATGATGCGTTTGAGATGAACGGGCCAGATGAAGAGGGGGATGAAGAGGAGGAGGAGGAGGGAGAGCTGGAGCAGGCGGAGCTGCAGAGGAGGAGAGAGAGGCAGGAGAGGGAGCAGTGGCTGAGAGAGCAGGTCTGTCTGTCTGACAGTGAGATTGTTTCCCGCTTTTCTCCCTCTGCACGTGAGCAGCGTCGCCACGGCGCTCTGCGACTCGCCCGTCCGTCCGTCCGTGTCTGACTCACGCCTCTGATCCTGCAGTCGGAGGCGGCGTCCAAGAAAGGCGAGGAAGCTGATGATGATGAAGAAGGGATCGCGGAGGAGGACAGCCAGTTCATGAAGCTGGCGAAGAAGCTGACTGCCAGACAGCTGCAGCAGAAAGGTGGGCGGGGTTTGAGTGTTTTCAGAGTGACCGGTTTTTTGGAGAGCAGCAGTGGATTTCTCTTCTCGTCTCGTTTCTTTCATTTAGTTCTGCTGTTTTGACGGCATTTGGGGTGCCTTCACTTTTAAATCTTTACTAATAAATTGGTCTCACAGATGCACCAGGTGTACCCCTGCAGAAGACCGGCCCTGCTCACACCCCCTTCCAGAGATCTCAGTCCACTCTGGTTAGTGCTGGTCCCAGCGCCACACACACGCACATACCCACATACCCATCGCCACTCTTCCCCTGACCTTTCACCCTGCTGGCCCTCCCCAGGTGAAGAGAGGCTCCCTGCTCAGCCAGCCCCGCGCCGTCCTGCAGAAACTGGCCTCCATTTCTGAGGGGAACCCCTGCGCCCCCCGCAGCTCCCGCGGCTTCCTCTTCCAGACCCTGTCACCGGAGAAGGAGGAGGCAGCCAAACAGCGCCCCAGCCAGCAGGTACCTCACGCCATGCCATTCACATTGGCCTGTTGCCTTACCATGTTTGTCCACAAGATGGTGCCAAAGCCTGTCCTTTGATTGGCTGGGTCATGGCAGCGCCACACTGCCCTGGAAAAAGGTTTCTTTCCTCTCTGAATTCAGGATTTATCCTCCTGCTCCGCTGTGTAGTGCTTTGTGGATTGGTGCGTACCGGGGAGTCTAATGTAGTGCCAGTAAATAGGTGTTGTTTATTTTGGTGACCCCATTGGCTGTAGAATATTGATCACATTAGCTTCTCACATGGGGTCTAAGTGCTTTTTGGCTGGATGGCTGTGAATGTATATGCAAGCTGCCCGTGGGGGCTTGAGTATGGGCAAGCATTTCAGTCAAATCCAAATAGTGTATTTTACCACCACTTAAGAACCTACAATTACTGTTAAAATGCACAGCAATTTTCTGAAAGGTTGTCTTGTATAACAAAGTTATACAAGTCACATCATAATGCTGATGCCAGGGGCTCTCTGTTTAACATTTGTAGTACAAACACAAAGTAAGAAGTAGATCAGCACAGATATTAACTTTTGAAGGAACAATGTAACATTTATTTGGTGTAAGAATATATTTGAACTTGCTTACTTTATTAAGCAGGTAGCATGTCTAGTTACTTGGTCTGTATAGCTTTGCTTGTGAGTTTGGCTGGTGCTAAATTAAAAGTAAGTAAGCTCAGATTGCTGTGTCTAAATGGAGGGCATGAGCCACGCTATGGCGCATATAAGTTGATTGGTCGTATCAGGCTGTCACATTGACCATCCTCATAGAATCGGGATGATAAATAAGTGGTTTAAGCTTTTACTGGCCGATACCACCCCCGTACTGGGCATCGCTGAGCTGTATAAACTGAGTGCGTGTGGAGCGTTGGCTGTGTACGTCGCTCTGGATGCTGCAGGGCTGAAATGTGAGTGCAGACGGTGACGCAGCGCTTGTGTTTGCGCAGGTGAAGAAGAGGGGACCGGGAGAGGCTCTTGCTCCCACTGCCAAGAGGGCGTGTCCCGAGGGCCCTGGGAGACCAGCCAGGCCCCAGAGGAGCATCTTCTGTTACCTGGAGAACTGAAGGGGCCCCTACAAGGGACCCAGGCCACCGGTGAAACCTGCATACCCGCCCTCAAGTCCGCATACTTACACACATCTCCACCCCTCGGGGCAGTGGGAAACTGAGGGCTGACTGTATTTTTAATCATGTAAATACTACGCATCTGGTTTGCTTCTTTAACATTTGTATTTGTATTGAAATTGTAAATTAAAGAGTATCTAAGAAGTCGTTTCGGTGTTATTTATTTGGTAAATGTAAGCTGTTTGTGTGTCACTCCCAGCCCGGATCTTGGTGTGGAATCGTGGGAGGGGTGTGACTGCAGTCGGCCATGTTTTCCTCCCCCCTGCGCCCCCGTCATGCCTCTTATACTTCACTCTTAATGTCCGTCAGTGTAGATAAAACCAGGGAACTGTTTTATGGAATGGATGAGGTCACAGTCTTAAATTCTGTGCGGGAGAAGGGTTTAAGGCGTTCAGTACGCATGTCTTGGGCACGTGCGCACATGCTATATTAATCCTGCCGCCCAAGCGTCTGTTGCCCAGGTCTCAGGCCATTAAAAGTTATCGGTGTGTTAAATACAGAAGTTCGAAATGCACGGCTCTCAGAAGGGGAGACGGTGGATCGCTTAGACTCGGCGTTAGTGGGTATTTTACAATACCAATTTGCATCCATATTTGTCCCCCTTTAGTGTTGTTTTTTTTTTTTTCTTCACATCCTCGCATCTGTCTCCGGCGCTTCCGCGTCCCGCTCGGAGTTTGGATTGGGAAGATGGAGATGATTTTGCATGTGAGAGGGCCGGAGGCAGGTGACGTGTTTGATGTATTTTTCATGTGTTAAGGCTGCTATGGAACTGCGGGGAGAATGAGGGGAGGGATAGACGGCTCCAGGGTACGGCACTTGAATGGAGACGTTGTTGGAGCGAGTAGAGAGGAGGGAAGGTAACTGCTGTTCTGCCGGCAGCGATGGCTTGTCATGGGACGGGGGGAGGGGTGTGCTTATCAAGTCTGTCTGATGTCGCCCTTCTAACTCCCACCACGTTCCCCAATCAGAATCACGGAAGCAATGAAACTGCAGCCCTGTACATTCGTACTGGGACGGTCTGCCGTCACATCGTGTGTATAAACATTCATAAAAAAATAGGCGAACTGTTGCGGTTGAATGGATTTCTCACAAAAATTAGCCCGTTAAATGTAATGTAGTCTGTGTCTTAGCCTAACTGATACGTTTCCATCGGTCCACACATTAAGTGCTACAAAACATGTGAAAAGCAGTTGGTGGTGGAAGCCCTACAGTCATGATTCGTGTTGCTATTTCCCTCCTTATCGTCGCCAGTTTCCCGTTCAGCAGTCCCTGCCCTGTTTAGGAAGTGAGTCAGGTGATTGGGGTCTGTCAGAGAGAGAGAGAGGAAGAGGAAGGGGGGGCAAAGGGAGCGACAATGAGAATAAACATCACCTTAGAGGGTCGATCGGAGGAGGAGGGAAACAGGGCGGGCGCCGTATCTTGTTTTCAACGAAAAGCAGACTATTTACGGTAAGACAAGGCCCTCTGTGTATGGATTCGCACGTAATGCAGTCAATCTTCGTTTTATGTAATCGGTCAATAAAATAAGGAATCCTGCGCTAGTTTTGGTTCGCCTGGGACGAGCATTGCGTTTAGACCGAACGAGAAGAGGCGAGATATGGGGTGAGACGACATAGGCTAACGCCGCTCAGCTCTTATGTAATGCCAGTTCCAGAGAGATGAATCAATGTATTAGAAAATAACTTGCGATTATTGCCTCGATTTGTGTATTGCAGATGTTTTATTATGTTTGCTCTCATTGCCGTTTTTAGTTATATTTCCGATCTCTGAAATCGGCATGAATAAGAATAATTCTGTTTTCGTTTCAAGCACTACCAGAATGAGACTCCGGACAGCTATGGCTTTAGGTCAGAGGATTTGCATTAAAAATGAACATGTTGGAGTCGGCCTAATACATTGGCTACAGTACAACCGTTGGACAGCGCAACAGTGCATCAGTCATACAATACAATACAAATCGTGGCAGTTAATCGGATAATTCATAAATGTACATGCATAATGTATACTGGGCTAACACTTCCATACTGTAGGCTACAGCTGAGCAGATTCATAAAAGCCTCCAAAATATACGCTGTTTGTTAGCTATATTTTTTCATTGTAGGCGTTTACTTTTAAATCTCCATAGCCATTGTACATATGTGTTGCTCTGTATCTGATCGTGTTTGCAATATTCTGGATACGGCGCGATGGGCTGACTCCGTTGCTGAGCGCCGATATTTTTTTCATGCCTGAGGCGCGCGACCCAGTTATGTCTGCAGCTGTCACAAATCTGTGGTTGCTGTCCTTCAGCACCACGGGTGCGCGCAATATCAAACGGAGAACTGGGGATAGGGGATAGGGCACGACGCCGCAATTCAGGACACAGAAAGTGTCTGCAGCAACGACGAGAGCTTCGTGAATACTGAGATGTAATTACCCCCACTAACGATATACACCCAAAATGAAAATTAAAAATGTAAAGAATATTAAGTCTAATTGATTTTCAGAATCTAGGCCTCTTTACCTTCGTTTAGCTGAGGAGTATCTCTGTTCATTTTGTGAAGGATTCTTCATAAGCGAAAGGGAAGTTTACCGTACACTATTTTGTTTCCTTTCTCTTCGTTGCTTTGATAGTACAACAGTATCTCACTCAAGAGAAAATATGTTTGGGCTTCAACAAGATCGACCCATGAACCCCGTGTTTGGCAATCAGGAAGCAGGCAGTGGGCCCTCCTCCGTGTGTCTCATTAGCAACGGCCAGCAGCGGGGGAACAGGAAATGCGAGAAGGACGGCAACTTCAACTTCCTGGGCCAAGAGAATGACATTCTGGCCGGAGACGAGAACCGCAATCAACTGCGCTCGCGGGTCCAGACTGCACCGGGACGGGACGGGCACTGTGGATCCGGCGCGCTCTCTCCCCTCTCTCGCCTGCCCTGCTGGAGTCCCCTGGAGCCTCTGCCGGAGATAGAGAGCGGGGAAGAGGGCAGAGTGCCCCCTGAGGGCGCGGAGGGCAAGATGGAGGAGGAGACAGGGAGAGGAAGGGAGGAGGAAGAGGAGAAAAAAGTAATATTGGAGGCGGAGGAGGAGGTGGATTACGGGGAAGGAGGAGAGGTGAGGGAGGAGGGGGGCGAGTGGGGGGACAGCGACTCTGAGTTTGAGTTGAGTTACAGGTCCAGCGGAAGCTCTTCCCCTTTGAGCACTGAGAGCGGCGAGGGGGCGGGGGCCGGGAGGTTCAGCAGCGTCTGGGACCGGATCTGCGTGGGGAGCCCAAGAGCGCAGGAGCAGCCAGCAGGGGGCGTGGTGAACGGCGGGCCCGGGGACGGGGAGGGAGAGGAGGAGAGGGGCTGTAAGAGTCTGAGAGGGGCTGGTGCACTGACAGAAGCCTCCTCAGACTCTGACACAGACCTCTGCTCCGATCTGCCCGAGCTGCAGGAAGCCGTCTGGACCCTGCGCGACCGCGAGAAATTCAAGGCAAGAGAGATGGAGAAGCACCAGGTCCAGCTGACCATGTACCGCCGCCTGGCCCTCCTCCGCTGGCTGCGCACGCTGCAGAGCCGCGTCCAGGAGCAGCAGAACCGCCTGCAGTCCAGCTTCGACATCATCCTCACACAGAGGAAGGAACTGCTGCGACTGGGCGCTGCCACGGCCAGCCAATCATAGAGAGGAGGCAAGGAGGAGTGGAGAGATGCAGATGCCTCAGTCAGCCAGTCAGAATGGGGGAATGCAAAGGCAGTGTTATATTCTTTGGATAAGTGTTGGCTAAAAGAGCGATGATTGCTTTGGGGTACAGTGTAAAAATGGAAATCATTCCTGCCTCTCACTGTGGAGGAGTTTCTCCTCAGATTTGTTCCATATATTTCTGTTACTCTCTGTGTCATATTGTCATATTGTCAGAGTTGCTTGTCCAAACCTTTTGGTTTTCTAAGAATTCTGTTGTTCTTTCACTCTTAAGCCCCCTCTCGCAATAATGAGCTTAAATCTCGAAATCCTTGAGAATCAGGGATGTGGGTTGAATCACTGTCGAACTCTCCCAGGCTTCCTTCCCTTTGCATCATCTCAGTGTGTACATAAAATATAGCATTGTATTAACTGTAATGTCTATTCATAATGTGAAGAGCAAATAATTTTAAAGAATTGTTTATGGATATGGAAATGTATTTGTCTCCCTCCTTTGTGATATAATAAAATATTGTGTAACTTCTTTAGCCTGTGTGAGTTTGTGGGTAGCTATACCTCATGCACTCGTTGAATAGATTTTGCCATTTAGACAGAATGGTTAAGACTCAATAGGTTTGGCAATTAATAAATAAATCCTGGATCGATTCTTTGGGGTTGATACGCGGAGTAGGCATTGCTTCTACATGGTAGCGTTAGCTACAAGCTAACATCCATGGAATTTGTAGTTTTCAAGTCATTGTTTTAATACGCACAGGAATACAGTATGCCACATGTAATAGTTTTATCAGCGTAATGTCTGCAACAGTCTGAAAATGGCAGCATCGCAAAAACACAAACATTTTCAACGAGCCAATCGGGAAAATGCAGAACAGTGATTGAGTTACTAATAGATCTAAAGTATTAGTGCGAAAGTTAATCAAATGGTAGGGTTAATTTATTTTGTAGCTTTAGGCTATAAATGTTACATAGCGATCTTTAGTCTCTAAATTTGGAGTGCTGTTTATCGCGGAGTTTAGATTCATGCCTTGAAATGTGCATGCCATTTAGCTTCTGGTTCTTGACTTTTTTTGTTACAATAGTTTCTTTATTAAAGGCACAGAGTTCGTTTGTCTTGCTCTCGTCACACGGTAGAAGAAGCCGTGGTGGGGGAGTGGTGACTGGGTGTAAAGTGTGCATCAATAACGGATGGTTCAGCGCTGTGGATTTCAGCGCCCGAGGGCAATGAGCTGCTCGCCGGGATGGGTGCGCTTGTGTCTGTGTGTTCACAGAGATACCGGCGTTGGACGCCTAATCCGTAGTCTGAGCTGGTCTTTAGAGGCCAGACTGCCACTAGGCCTGATCCCAGGGGGTTCTAACAGCCGGCGCCCCAGGGCCGCACGCCGCTTCGGACCCAATACACAGCCGCCAGTCCGGCCGTGCTGCAGAGCCAAGGCCCCGGGGCGAGTAGAGGATAATCCGCGGCTGTGGCTCTGAACTCGAGGAGCATAGATAGCCTACCCGTTTACTGGCGGCCCTGGACGCTTGTATAACAGTGAGACTGATATTGATCTGTATAGCTACAGCTTTGGAGCAGGGAGGAAAAAACGTCAAAGACCGATGCGAGTAAAACTATAATAGTCTAAATTCACGCTTCAATCACCGAGTTACCACACAGAAAAACGATAATGCCTACCATTTGAATGTTCCCAAATGCTCCCAAAATCATCGTATCAGAGCGCTGAAGGGATTATCTTTCAACCCTGTGTTAAATTCGCAGCTCATTGCCATCTTTACGACAGTAAGACATAT
Organism: Anguilla rostrata; assembly: GCF_018555375.3. Classification (NCBI taxonomy): domain Eukaryota; kingdom Metazoa; phylum Chordata; class Actinopteri; order Anguilliformes; family Anguillidae; genus Anguilla; species Anguilla rostrata. Next base: position 24,708,489 of record NC_057940.1, read on the forward strand.
ACTATAATATTAATAAATACATTGATTTGTTGCGTGTTGAACTGCGCAATAACCAATAGGCTATTAAACGTACTCCCATGTGTTAAGCCTATTGCCAACCATATGTTTTAATTTATTTATATTTTTATTTGGTAGTAGTGGATGTTCTTGATCGAAGATAATTGTAGGTTATTGATATAATGTTTGTTTAGGTTATGTTGTTCGGTTTACAGTTCTTAGTTATTGTAAAAGTTTGTGGAAAACATTTCAAGTTTTCATTTCTTCAGTTGTGGATTTTTTGACAACGTAACATACCGAGTCTTCACCCTGAACACATCTCGCAGTTCCTAAAGTGGCACTGTATAATAGGCGCGCCTCGCGAGGGGGCGACCTGCGAGTCACACGCAGCAGAGTGTGACGGAGACCCTGCTGGGCGCGAATCGCGGTGACGGTGTCACAGCCGCGCCGCCCGGGGAGACGTGCACACACCCGGGATGGCCGCGGGACGCGCCATGCACTGTCTGCCTCCAAAAACTGAACTGCTAATTTTGTTGAGAGAGGGAAAAAAACAGGCGTAGGAATCGAGTTTAGCGCCGTTTGCGGCATTTTTCAGCGAAATTATTGCTGTCAAGAGAGAGCCGAGAGGTGCGCACAGCTGTGGTTCCAAAGGTCTCCAGCCATGCTTTTGACTCAACTTCGACCAAGGCCCACCGCTTCCCACCATTGCCTTTTTCGCATCCCACCATTGTGACCCATGCTTGGGTCAAAAAGTTACGTCATAATTGGTTAATTGGTTGCAGTTTAATTTGTGCATTCAATTCAAACCTTAAAGTCGTGTGAGTGTGTACTAAACAGCTTGCATTACAGTGAACTGGATGTGAAACCTACATGAAGTATAGCGTTATAAAGGCAAAGCCAGTAATCGTAACAAAACAATTTAAATAATAGCATACAGCACACGACAATCTATTTGAGTAATTAGTTTGTGATAGTAAGCAGACAGGCTATCTGTTAGAAACGTGTCAGAATAGAAACGTAAACACCCTCCGCCTTCTCAACAACAGTAAAACAAGCCTAATCGCTTGAGAATTTAAATACTAGTGAGTAGGCAACGCCTTTGTTTATACATTGCTTTCAGTGATATAACGGAAATCTCGATCTGATATCTGAAGTCAAACCGAGACGGATACAACGAAAGGTGATAAACGGCAAGGACGAGCTCGGACAATGTGCTTTTGAACGCTAGAGGGCGACACGTCGCCACGGTCTGGGGAGGTTTGACTGACAACCAGCCAGGCTGACTTATAGTTCTTCGTTGCAAACACTAGTGGGCGAAGTAGCCAGAAGGGTGAAACTCATAAAAAATGTTCATTATTACTGGCCGTTTGAAGGTGTTACAAATTTCCATATGTATTCTCTTTCGGGGATCTGTTAAAAGCCTTACACTTAAAATGAGAAAATAAATAAAACTATAGGAAACACACATTTTAAAGACATAATAGTTGATGTACAGTACTCTGAGAGATTAGTGGCACCAAACCACTCTATGTAACCTTTTTGTCATCTGACCCTAGCTCTTTCCACCCCAGTCTCCCTGCTTCCCTGTGACTCTGTAATACACTCCCTCTGCTCTTTCAGCTTGAGCAGCCCTCCCTCCTTTCCCTCAACCTGCTGTGTGTACCGGGAATTTTCCCTCTCTCTGGACATGCCGAGCACTCTCCCTCGCTCCCTCTCTCCCTCTCTCCCTCTCTCCCCGCCTGATGTACTGTGACAGTGTGGATTGTGCGCTGGCCCCCAGCGGTCTGTTGGCGTGGAAACAATCAGCTTTGACAGGAAGAGGGGTGGGGGTGGGGGGGGGGGGGTTACTGCGGCCTGGGGCCTTTGCATGATGAACCGAATAGAGAGATCTGTCTTGAGAGAATGGGGGGGGGGGGGCAGGAGAGAGAAAGAGATAGGTAAAAAGATGAAAAGAAGAGAGAGAGAGATTTAATTAGGTAAAAGCAGTCACAGAAACTTGATTGTTGTCTTAATATGGTTCCAAGGGTGACCGTGTGTGCTCATTGAGTGTATAGCAACACCAGCACTATTCAAATGTCAGATTATACCATTAAGAAGAGGCATGCTGGGGCCATGCTGAAGAGACTTCATGTGTGGGATCATTTCTGCAATCTTTTTTTATCTCAGATGTCATTTCACACTTAGCTAGGACAACAGACCTATAATAATGAATACAGTCATTCATCTGTCACGGTTGTTATCGTCCACTCATGTTTTCATAAGGACTTTTGCACGTTTATTAGCTGATCATATGTAGGATGATGCTGAAGTCACATAATATTTAAGGCTACAATACATATGCCATTCCAGCCCACATCTCATATTTTTATTACTACCTAGCATTAAACTTCTCTTTCCTATCATGTACACAAGGTATGGCGAAATAGGTTTATGTTGTCCTATAACAATGTTGTAGCTATGTTTTTTTTAGTTTTTGTTTTTACATGAATTCAAATTATTCCCATTAATTAGGTCAATTCAGCGCGTACACTTTCCCCATTTAAAGAATGTAACGCTTCTCTGATCATCACAATGTCACAGGTTCAGAGTCAGGGTGGGACATAGGCCTAATTGTACCATTGAGGAAACCAGGTCTCGATAACCTGATTTTACTCCAGTAAAATATTCACCTGTAAATTGACAAAATGTACAAACGTAAAGCGCCACGGATAAGTGCTTGTTCTGCGTATACATTATGTAGCCTATCTCAAACGGAATGTTTCAAGGGGATCGTTTTAATGTATTTTACATGGCTACTTAAGGAATCTGAAAGAAATATACGAAAGGGTATATTTATACCGAGGTGTCTCAAAAAATGGTTTCAATATTGGTCTATAGTTGAAACTTGTCTTTCCCCTGACACCCTCTACGTCTTACCGTTTAAAATTTGTGGTGCTGACGAATTCGGGTGACAAAGCCTGTTGGTCTGGGCGGGTTCAGCTGCCTCGCCTGCTTTAACCAGCTAATAAATATGAAAACAGCGGGTTTAAACTTTTATTCGTTCACTGCCTGAAAGGATTATACCATTCTATAGAGTCCCATGTAAATCCTGAAACCTCATAATGCCAAATGTTGTCTCATAAAACTGTGTCGGACAATGGCACAAGAAAGGAGGCTTTTTCACGCATAAAGGGTTTTCACAAGAGCACATTGAGTGCAGACCCGCCGCGCCACGCCCCTGGATTATTTTGCTGTCCGTGAAAGCGCGACTTGGAGCGGCAGGTGCGTGTGCCAGGCACGGGGGTCGTGAAGTGGGGGAGAGGGCTGCTTCGAACTCGGGCAGCTGCCGGGAGGAATTTGTTCAGGGGTTGTCACTTCCATTTATTTTGCTCTCTTTCACCCCTTCAGATGAAGTGATCTCTCGTGCCCAGGTTCCCCGCACGCCCATTCCCAGTTTAGAGGAGCAAAGCGCCGCTAAACGGTGGCACCCGGCGAACAATAGTGACAGAGGGTTGCAGTCCCATCCCGTCTCAACACCGTGAAATTGTGGATTAGACCGAGAAGCAGTCCCGCTGACACCGGCCTAGTATTTTTCACATATGATAATCAATTGCTAAACTTCTGGCAAGTTAAACAAATACCCAAGTTAAGATTTTAACACCAGCGCATTCTGCTCCTTTATGCTAAATCCCTATTTTTCTTGATGCTGCTGTACAGGCCTATGTATGTAGCTAATGAAAGAAATTATGCTATTATTACAATTTTTGTAGGGTCTATATAAAAACTTTTGTCTGTATGATCAACACACACATTGGTATGATAAGACCTCACCAAAATAAATCAAATAATAGTATGTTACCTGTTAATAGATACATACACAGAATGTAAAGCAAAATTGAGCATCCACAAAATTTGAGTGAAAAATCCATAAATTTGATGCAGAATTGTGAGTCTTTCTTTGTACCTACGAAGTGTGTGTGTGTGTGTGTATGTGTGTGTGTGTTATTAAGGGGTTTTATTATGTGGATGGAGGCTTTAATTCAGCCCAAGGGTTCGACTGCCCCCCCATCACCACTACCACCACCACCTCATTCCCTAATCTCAGTAGTTCAAGACCAGTCTCCCACTCAAGCAACTCTACCCCAGGGCAATGGTTCCTTAATCCTCCAAAACTCAGACGTGAGTCCCATAGGGTTTTGGCACACACACACACACACACACACACACACACACATACACACATAAAATATTCCAACTATAACAGCAGCACTGCTCACTCCAGTAATTGTAGGAAAGAGCATTGCGCCTCCTCATTCCGCAAAAGATAATGGGATAATTCCTGTTTATTAAGCTCAACTCATTCAGGAAATTGAATCCAGGCAGACCATAGAGAATATGGGTGGCAGTTATATCAGACTATACTTAAACTCAGACAATTTATCCACAAGTCCTTACTTTCACTGTTGTGAGTCTTCAGTGTGCTGTAAAGGCATCAGCACATGCACAATGTACGTGATCACCATTTATCAAGGCCTTCTCAGCTGAAACAACCTATAATTTATCACCGCAGAAAAAGATAGACGCACGGAGTCAAGTTCTAAAGATGATCCAGTCGCCCATTCATTAAACTTTTATTCAAAGTGTCTCAGAAATTCAAAAGGCCCAATTACACGCATTGCTTTTCACTCGGGCAGTTTTGGGTGAGGATTGCTTGCTCAAGGGTATGTCGGGCATCATTACAGTGCGGTCACCAGGGATTCAGCCCTTCTCTCATCTGACAGACCGAGACCAGTGCGCTGGGCCACATTGTCTGGGACACACTTAGAGATGGGGTGACTGGATGGCAGACGTAAATGACAGACAGACAGACAGACAGACAGACAGACAAAGAGAGATACCCGTTTTTCTCCAGAAGGATATAAAAATGTGTGTATGTGTGTGTCGTGGCGCGTGTGTGCGTGTTTGTGTGTTAGTGTATTAGCAGTCAGAGCACTGTGGCCCAGAGGCGATTCCTGTGTGCGCCAGCAATAAAAGGCAAAAGAGAGGAAGTGAGATGGGTGGGGGGTGAGCCAGGGTTGGGGTGGGGTGGGGTGGGGTGGGGGGGGGTCTGCGAGAGATAGGGAGAGGGGGAAGGAACAGGGAAACAACCAGGAGCACTTCGAGCTCCTTCACTGTCATTGCACCCAGATCACGTCCCCGTTGGGCGCTCTCTCTCTCTCTCTCTCTCTCTCTCTCTCTCTCTCTCTCTCTCTCTCTCTCCATGTGAAAAGAGGAGAAGAGCATCTTTGGCAGGGTAATTAAGAATGGCCTCTAAACACAGGAGTACAGCAGGAATGTTCCAGATGAAAGTAAAATGATTAAAATAATTACAGGCTCAGAGCTGATGAGCTGGAGTGCGGGGTGGCCGCCGGACATTTGTCTGTAATTAGTTAATTAATCTGAATGCAAATGATGAGCCCTAACGAAGCCAGTCAGGCTGAACCGAGAGAGAGGGAAAGAGAGAGAGAGAAGAAGAAGATGAAGAAGAATGTAAATTCACAAACGAGTATCAAACACCCAGCTTCATACCTTTCTTACACAGGCCAATACGCAGTTACTACATAATATACATATAATATTGCATTGACTTATACCTGAAGACAGCAAACGCATTCACTTTTTGTTGAAGAGTACATATATGTGCGTGCGCACATGCACACATACGCACACACACACACATGCACACAAACACACAGCATGGCAAATGTGCTCAGCCGTAGCCATGCTACCATTGCAAATTCTATAATCTTTGCAACACTATCAAATTTGCAACACTATCAAATGCTGGAAGGTGCACCTTCGGTGAGTAAATTTGTGAAATTCCCTGTGAAATGTGCCTGCTTCAACTGGGTTTAAATTCTTGACATTACATCCATTATAGTGATGAGCCTGGTCCTTTCAAGTTTTCAAACATTCACAGCGAAGTAACATTTGAAAAGGTTTCCAAAACATTACACTGTAAAAAATGGTTATAAATTTACAGTAAATTACTAGCTACTAGTTTTAAATTTTAAATTAATTTTCTTCATGGTAATTTACTGTTAACCTATTCACAATTAAATGACAACCGTACACTGTGATTCCACAGTAAACAAGACCATGGATCACTGTGATATAGCCAGGGCCACCAGTTTGTCTCCACCCTGTGACCTTGTATGTCAATGGTTATCCTCCAGGGACCCCATAGGCCCTCCAACAGCACAGTCAAATGACTAATTGAGTTTCTTACTAAAAAAATTTAAAAAAAACACAATTAGATGGGGATAGTCAGGAAGGGAAATGAACATGGATGGAAGTTCAAATGTTACAAAACGCATGTCTTTGAGCCAGTGGTCCTCGCTCCTGGTCCTGGAGAGCCACAGGGTCTGCTGGCTTTCGTTGTTACTCAGCACTTGAGTAGCACAGCAATTGATCAGTTAAAGCAGTTGATTACACAGCTAACTCAGGTCATCTGGTTTCTTGGGTCTGAATCGGTTGCTGATCTTAAGGAAAAAATAAAAACCCGTGGCTCTTCAGAACCAGAATTGAGTATCACTGCAGTAAAAAGAAAAATGCAGCCATATAAAGCAGGGGTGTCCAATTTTATTTGAAAAGAGTTGGTGTAGCTGCAGGTTTTTGTTTTGCCCAGTACTAAGACACCTGATTCTACTTACAACCACTGTTATTTAGTTGAATCATGAATAAAAAAAATTTTGTTTAACTTTTTTGTGCAAGTTAAATGTTACATAACCGCTCTCATTTTAATTAGGGCATTTCCCACTGCTTCTAACAAAACCTATCATGCCCCCGTACAACACTTAAAAATACTGCAGAATCCATCCATTATCTACACACGCTCATCCCGGGCAGGGTCGCGGGGGTGTGGGAGTCTATCTCAGCGTGCATTGGGTAAGAGGCAGGAATAGGCCACTAATCTATCGCAGGGCACACGCCATTCACTCACACACTCATACCTATGGGAGGAAATCCAAACAGACACAGGGAAAACATACAAACTCCACACAGACAGGCCCAAGCCAGACTCGAATCCAGGAAGTGACAGTGCTACCCACTGCATCGTGCCACCCTATACTGCTGTATGTCCACTAATCAAACTAAAACGAGTTGCTTGTAAACATCGCTGTCAACCATCATCTGTGCTTAATTAGCAGCAATTAGTTTATCAACTTAGATTACTGAGTTGGCGCAAATGGGCTAATTGTTTGAGAAGGCGATTGATAAAGAGACTATCGTGACCACTAGCTGGCAAAGTACAATTTGAGAAAACAAGAGGAGACAAACTGGTGGCCCAAGATATAGCTGTATGCTACTGTAGAATTACAGTAATCATCTGTATTTTCACATATCAGTTGTAAAAGTAATGCAACTCAGTAGCCAGTAATTTACTGTAAATCACAGTTAATATTGTTAAATACTGTAAATTTGAAAATGTAATGCAATTTATAATAATAATAATAATGATAATAATAATAATAATAATAATAATAATCATCATCAATCAATCCATTTTTATTTGTATAGCGCTTTTATAGCTCTTTTATAGTGCTTTCGACAAAGGAGCTTTGTCACAAAGCAGCTTTACAGAATAATAATTAATTGCATTTACATAGGGCTTTTCTCACACTCTAAGCACATTACAGTGATTAGGGGAAAACTCGCCTCAACCACCGCCAATGTCTAACCCCTACCTGCATGATGCACTGCAGCAATTTTGCACCAGAACGCTCACCACACATCAGATGAGGTGGAGAGGAAAAGAACTATTTTTTAGCAAAATAATCTTTAAAGACCACAGTGAGTCAGGAACTCAGTTTAACATCTCATCTGAAAGACATTGTCTCTGGTCACTGCACTGGGGCATATTCTACTAGAGGGAAGATCACCAGCAACTGGCCTACCAAGACCACTTCCAGCAGCAACTTTCCTAGGATGTCTCCCATCCCAGTACTAACCAAGCCTACTTTTGCTTAGCTTCAGCCATTTGGCTGGAGCAGGGTGCATGGTTGTATGGCTGCAGAGATTTTACAACACCTTTTCTAATTAGGTACATTAAAATAAAAACAAAGACATCCATTTTGGATATTAAGTGGTTTTTTATACTACTAAAATTTATTTGCTTGAAACTTAGAACCATTGATTTCACAATAAAATGCTGATTGTAATATTTACTGAGAAATATTATTGTTAAATCTAGCAAAATCAGGTAATTTTAACAATGTGTTCTTAACCTCAATGTAATGTCACACAATTTAAATGCTAGCTGGCCACCTCCATAAAGTTTGCTTAATGCCATGTTGTCCACATGCAACAAGGAGGAATATTATCAGAGGAATGTTATTGATCTATTTCTGATTGGGATGTCTGGATTTGTATTGTTCCACCTCACAGAAATAGTGATGGAGACAAGGTTATATCTTATTACAAATATGTGTACCTTGTACCATGGCCAAAGCCATGATACTATATTATAAAAATAAGTACATGAGTAATATATAACGCACATTATACTCCTTTATATTGTAGCAGCCAATGTATAAAATTTTATTACGTGTTTTCATTATTGCGGAAGCAGCAATTGAAACAAAACTGTGTTGGGATGTTACAACACTTATCTTTTTGGAAAAGATTATCTACTGGTGACGTACACATAGGCTATTAGAATTGCTTGTGTAGTTTAAAATCGATTGCTGGAATTCTCTGTTCACATTACACTGCGCGCATAGACATAGGCCTACTCGTTGGTAGCCTACGAAATGCTTAAAGGCAATTTAGAAATATTGAAATAAAAAAAAAAAAAAAAAAAATTCTAACAGTTTGTTCCCCAAACAATAAACATTGAATAACCCTTCTTTTCAGTCCGCACATCAACGTTTAAATTAACAACGAATCCGCCTTCTCTTCCTTCATTTACAGGTCTTGGGGCCATGCACCTTGCTGCTGACACTTATCTGATTGTAACTTTTCCCAGCTGTAGAGATGTCTGCTTGTCATTTTAAATCCATTTTTGTAAGTCGCTCGGGCTAAAATAATTTTGGCTGTAATGTAAATTATCTATATTGCAAATCGCGTTGGTCTGGAAAGTACGGGAAGTGCGGTTTGCTACCCTGTCACGTGTAGCTTCTGTCGGCCTCATACTCGTGTGACGTTATCATTGCGCGCCGTTGCTCATATTTGCTGTGTAATATATGCGCTGAAAAGGCTGGGGTTTCGGAGGGACGACAGAGATTAAAGAAACTCGAAAGAAATTCATACATTAGCCTACAGTTGCTTTAAACTCGTTTTGCGATTAACAGTATGGAGTATTTGATCGGTATCCAGGGGCAAGACTTTGTCTTGGTAGCAGCAGATAATGTTGCGGCCAGCAGCATAATTCAGATGAAGCACGGTATGATTGAGCTAACGTTAGCTACTTCGCTAGCGAGAAAGAAATGTCTCCATGTTATATTAAATTCAGTACTGAAGTAAAATAGTTTCTGAAAGCTGTGGAAACTCTTAACTGCAATTGGAATAGCTGTAAAAACGCGTGAACCTGGTTTGTTGAGTTAAATAAACTCATAGCTTGAAACTAAAACTGCTAACGTTGGCCAGCTAACTATGTTTGTATGTGTTTCACTCTCTATGTACAGTTTAGCTTTATAACAGGCCAGCATTAGTTGTCTTAGCATTATTTTAGATTCGTTTGCTTGCTATTGTTCGTGACTTTATTGGCTGAATTAGTCTCTATCCGTAATTAGCCCATTGTAGTTTACTCAATGACTTGGTGGTTAAATAGAAAGTGAAAGTGACACATGGGAACTCATCCCAGTGTCGACGTTTTACTATTCCTTCTTAGCTAATATAGAACTATCCTTAATCCTGTATAATGTGTCTAATATGCTTCCGTATCGAGTGTGGTTTATTTACATTCAGAATTTTGGCTAATTCCATAGATTTTTCCATTGACTTACTGTTGGCAGATGTGTACTCAATGTGTACTTTTTTTGTTGGTTCGTGTCAATAAGTAATGTTAATCTCAAAAGTGCATGGTTTTTTTTTTCTTCTTTTACAATTGTTTAATGTTATGTTTAGCAAAAACTGTGATTCCTATACATGTGCACATCGGCTGTGTATGAGTATTGCTTTATGTAATGACACACTTTTATGTTGCTGTGCATGTGGCCTGCAGACTATGACAAGATGTTCAAGCTGAGCGAAAAGATTCTGCTGCTGTGTGTTGGAGAGGCAGGCGACACTGTGCAATTTGCAGAGTACATTCAGAAGAATGTCCAGCTCTATAAGATGAGGAATGGTGAGTCCCCCTTCCTGTGGTTGAGTATGACATCGTTTGCTGAGAGCCTATGGATCTGTAGCGTGTTTTAGCCACCAGACCGACCTCAAGCCTGAACGGCATCTCTTTCCATGTGGTATCCGTGATTGAGCTAAAGGAACGCCGTGGTTGTGTGGACCAGGGAACGGGAATACTGCTTAGTCATTATTTTTAGTCCCTATGGTCTCTGCTCCTTATGACATACCCGGCATCTTCCTTTCTATCAAATGGAACAGGCAGTGAATGATTCTGAAAATGACATGTGCTCAGCAAATCTGTTTAATTACTGTTGCTGTTATGTATAGTAAATTTCTGGCCCTCAGTTCATGCTGTATTTGTGATCTCATCTTTCTCTCTGTCTCTTAGGTTATGAGCTCAGCCCTGCTGCCGCTGCAAATTTCACTCGCAAGAACCTCGCAGATTACCTTCGCAGTCGGGTGTGTAAATCTGTCTGTCTGTCTGTCTGCCTGTCTGTCTTGTCCGTCTGTCTCAAGCGATTCTACACACCCGTCCGTCTGTCCTAGGGGAGTCTCGTATTGGAAACATAGCGTTCTCTTTGAATATTGTTCTAAATATGTGTAGGCCTTATGATTCATTAGTTTTAATATTAGTTTTTATTAAGAGACTGTGTATGTTAAAAAAATCCCTGGTGAGAGTAAAAGTTTTTTAGGTAGGTTCTGTTAATATCATATCGCAATTTAAAATACATACTCTGTCAGAAGTGTGGGTGCGTACGGCGAGTTCTGGCTCACTGTCTTTGGCATTGTCAGTGTTTTGTGACTGTGCCAAATGTACCACTTCAGTCTTTAAGCAGTACCACACCTGTTTCTACCCTGTCATTTGACACATCCTTTCCCAGTCTAGTGAGTGAGTGAGTGAGTGAGCGAGCAAGCGAGAGCAATAGAGAGAAAAAGAGAAGAGGGAGAAAGGGTGCCAGATCCCAGGTCCCTCTGTCTTCCCCCACTCCCTCTGTCATGGTTGCCGTGAGTCAATTTGTTAGGACACGTGTGGCTGTTGCCTGTCACAATAGCAGGAGGGGGAAAATAATTACAAAAATAATTAGTGTACGTGACGAAGGCTGGCTGACGAGGTATCGTGAGACACCGGGTGGCGGTGCGGGGGGTGCCTGGGCGGGGGGGGTCCCAGGAGTCCGCCTGCTGCCACCACAAAGAGCGTGAGGAGCTGAAGGCTGCTGGTGGCGGGATTTACCGGCCACCGCTCCGCTTGCTGCTCACTGCCGCTCCTCCGTGTTGATCTGGCTGTTCTGACTGACTCCTGTGCTGAAGGGCAGACACGTTGCAAGCAAACATTCTACTAGGTCACTTGCAGGATAAGTATACTTAAGCAAAGTAAATTCTAATTCCCGTCATTTTGTAGTAGTCTCCATGCTCCGTGGTGCCGTGGTTCATATCATGAAAGCACGACATGGCTCAGGAGGTAAGAGCGATTGTCTGGCAGTCGGAGGGTTGCCGGTTCAAACCCCGCCCTGGCCGTGTCGAAGTGTCCTTGAGCAAGACACCTAACCCCTAACTGCTCTGGCGAATGAGAGGCATCAATTGTAAAGCGCTTTGGATAAAAGCGCTATATAAATGCAGTCCATAGCACAGTACGTCCTCTGTTGTTTGTTCTGGTTAGATGTGCAGGTGAGGTGCTTGTCACAGGTGAGGTTTGTTGTTAGAAGCCAGGAGTGGGTGACGTACGTCTCTTTGGTCCCCATTGCCTGTGTAGGTTAGAGAGATGGATCTCTGTCTGTGTACCTACAAGGCGTCCAGCACAACAGGGCCCTCCTGGCTCCCCTGGAGTTCAGAGCTGGGGCCCCTGAGCGACAGCAGTGAGCCGTGCAGATTAATGCGCTGCACTCTTATCCCACTCCACCGCCATGTCACACGCTGCTGCAACCCCATTGGTGAAACCGTGGAAGATTTACCCGCCAATCAGCAGAGGGTCACAAACAAAGAAATTATCTGGATTTTGAATGTGTTCGTGTGCAATAGTTTTTGCCCCTCATCGTGGACCAGTGTTCAAGTGCAGGTCCCAGCTGCACATTTGGGTGCGCAGTGTGTGTGTCTGTATTGTTCTGTTCAAATCAACAAATCAAGCAAATCAACAATTAATGAAAGAGATTGAAAAGGGAAAATGAGTTAAGACTGCATAACTGAGGCTAGGTAAGGTCAGGCTTTTGACATGAGAAGTGTCCGCCTCTTCTGTAGATCTGTGGACTGCGCGGTGTCTATATCTCCATATTTCTGCCTGCATATTACATTACATTACATTACATTACAGGCATTTAGCAGACGCTCTTATCCAGAGCGACGTACAACAAGTGCATATGTGTATGTGTCTTTAAATTATGCCATTTTAGTACTTGAGTTTGTGTGTGTGTTAAGCTGACGTGCAAGGCTTAACCGGCATGTGTGTGTGTGAGAGAATGATGGTCTATCTGTGTTCATAACTACTGTTCTTGTGCATGCATGCCGGTGTGTGTGTTAGTGCTTGTCTTTCTGTGTGTGTGCGTGCGTGCACGAGTGCTGATCTTTCAGTGTTTGTAACTTTCAGTGTGTGTATATACGTGCGTGTGTTTGTGCGCGTGTGTGCGCGCGCGTGTGTGTGTGTGTGTGTGTGTGTGTGCGCACGAGTGTGTGTGAGTGCTGGTCTCAGTGTTTGTACCTGTGTGTGTGCGCGCGCGCGCGTGTGTGTGTGCGCACGAGTGTGTGTGAGTGCTGGTCTCAGTGTTTGTACCTGTGTGTGTGCGCGCTCGCGCGTGTGTGTGTGTGTGTGTGTGTGTGTGTGTGTGTGTGTGTGTGTGTGTGTGTGTGTGTGTGTGTGTGTGTGTGTGTGTGCGCGCGCGAGTGTGTGTGAGTGCTGGTCTCAGTGTTTGTACCTGTGTGTGTGCGCGCGCGCCTGTGTGTGTATGTGTGTGTGTGAGTGCTGGTCTCAGTGTTTGTACCTGTGTGTGTGCGCGCTCGCGCGTGTGTGTGTATGTGTGTGTGTGTGTGTGTGTGTGTGTGTGTGTGTGTGTGTGCGCGCGCGTGTGTGTGAGTGCTGGTCTCAGTGTTTGTACCTGTGTGTGTGCGCGCTCGCGCGTGTGTGTGTGTGAGTGCTGGTCTCAGTGTTTGTACCTGTGTGTGTGCGCGCTCGCGCGTGTGTGTGTGTGAGTGCTGGTCTCAGTGTTTGTACCTGTGTGTGTGCGCGTGTGTGTGTGTGAGTGCTGGTCTCAGTGTTTGTACCTGTGTGTGTGCGCGCTCGCGCGTGTGTGTGTGTGAGTGCTGGTCTCAGTGTTTGTACCTGTGTGTGTGCGTGTGCGCGCGAGTGTGTGTGAGTGCTGGTCTCAGTGTTTGTACCTGTGTGTGTGTGTGTGCGCGTGCGAGTGTGTGTGAGTGCTGGTCTCAGTGTTTGTGCCTGTGTGTGTGTGTGTGCGCGTGCGAGTGTGTGTGAGTGCTGGTCTCCGTGTTTGTACCTGTGTGGTGAGAGTGCTGGTCTCAGTGTTTGTACCTGTGTGTGTGAGTGCTGGTCTTTGTGTTTGTACCTGTGTATGTGTGTGTGTGTGTGCGCGCGCGCGAGTGTGTGTGAGTGCTGGTCTTTGTGTTTGTACCTGTGTGTGTGCGCGCGCGCGCGAGTGTGTGTGAGTGCTGGTCTCAGTGTTTGTACCTGTGTGTGTGCGCGCGCGCGCGAGTGTGTGTGAGTGCTGGTCTCAGTGTTTGTACCTGTGTGGTGAGAGTGGGAGTTCAGGTGTGGGGTTAACGAGCATGCTGCCTCTCTCTCCCGGAGGTGCAGGTGAAATGAGGGGGAACTGATTATGCTGCTGATACTGTGACACTGTAACCTGTGAGACAGGTGCAGGAGGCGGGGGTGGGGCCACCGGGGAGGGACCCAGGGGGTCTTCGATGAGTTCAGACACGGGCCCCTTCCCCGCCCCCCATGCCTCCTGCCACCGCCCCCCCCCCGGGGGTTCAGAGCAGAGACAAGCTTCCCTCACGGCCCCACAACACAACACACATTCAGTCACAGAGAGCCTGAGGCTGTGGGGGCTGAGGTACACACAGAGCTGAGGTTAAACTCCCTCTCCTTCAGGCAGACAGAAGCCACAGCCGGCCCGTTCTGTCATGGGCCCATCTCACAGCTAACAAGCATCATTTGGGGTCCTGCTCATCAGAACACTATTCATGACCCACAGACTGTAAAATAACTCCACATTATATGTATGAGACACTTTCCACAGACATTCACAACAGCTTCTGCAGTTATGTGCACAGCACTGCTTACTGTGTACATGGAGTTGATTGACGTGTTCAGAAGAGTTCCATATTTGAACGTGCGTCAGGCTTCATCTTTAGAAGGGCTGGATCTGTTCATTAAGGGGGCCACTGGCTTGGAAAGTGTAGGATCCGCTGGTCTACGGGGTCTACCTGCCAGTCATTCGCCATTTTTAAGTCCGATAGATGGAGGGAGGGACAGGGTAGTGGACTGCAGGGAGGGATGAATGGGCAAATTGATGGATGAGAGAAGTGGAGGAATGGGGGGGAAGAAAGGCTGGTGGATGAGTGAAGAAGAGGGAGAGCATGAGATTGACGGAGAGGAAGAAGACCGGTTTGAAGGAAGAAGAGTTTTAATGAGACCTTGGCGTCACTCCAGGGCAGAGGGTAGGGGCGAGGTGGGGGGGTGAAAGCAGTGGGGGGGCTGTTTTCCGGCAGATGTCACACTGCCGGTGACACCCAAACCTCCCCCCCACCACCCCAGACCCCTGACACCCACCTCCCTCGCCCCACATCTCAGCAGTTTCACACCCCCCCACCCCCCCACCCCACACACACACTTTCTGCTGCTGCTGCTGTTGTTGTTGTTTCATCTCTCATTTTATTTAGTTTAAAACCAGAGCTGTTAATGAGAAACTGTTTCTTTAGTGTGTGTGTGTGTGTGTGTGTGTGGGGGGGGGGCTTTCAGCTCCAGCCATTCAGCGGCTGAGATGGGGATTTTGGCTGTGTGCCTGTGCATGTCTGTGTGCATGCGTGCGTGTGTCTGTGTGTGTGTCTGCGTGTGTGCACGTGTATGTGTCTGTGTGTGTGCACATGTGCGCATGTGTGTGTGCGTCTGTGTGTGCATGCGTGTGTGCGTCAGTGTGCGTGCGTGCGTGCGTGTCTGTGTGCGTGTGTGTGTGTCTGTGTGTGTGTGCGTGCGTGTGTGCGTCAGTGCGTGTGTGTGTGTCTGTGTGTGTGTGTGTGCGTCAGTGCGTGTGTGTGTGTGTGTGTGTGTGTAAATCTATGCATCGTAGGCCCTGTGGATACAGGAAGCCGTGACCGTGTCTCTTGTGTGTGAACACAGTGCATGTTAGGTGTCGTGGGTTGACCCCTGTGTTGTGACCTCTCCCTCCTGCAGACCCCGTACCACGTGAACCTGCTGCTGGCTGGCTATGACGAGGCCGACGGCCCCGGGCTCTACTACATGGACTACCTGTCCGCCCTGGCCAAGGCCCCCTTCGCTGCCCACGGCTACGGAGCCTTCCTCACCCTGTCCATCCTGGACCGCTACTACAGACCCGGTATGGGCCCTTCTGTCTCCCTCTGTCTGTGCCTTTCTGTCTCCCTCTGTCTGGGCCTTTCTGTCTCCCTCTGTCTCTGCCTTTCTCTCTCTCTCCCTCCATCTCTGCCTTTCTCTCTCTTCCTCCCTGTCCTTGTGTGCGTCCCCTCCTCCCCGCATCTTCCTCCGACGCGCTCTTCGTCTGAGCCTCTGAGGCTTTTTTGGCGTGACATGTTTGACGGTGCTGTGATGAAGATGGCGTGCCGTCCCTCTCCCAGGCATTGTGCATGCAAATTCTGCTTTATTGCCTCGGCTGGAAGCGCCAGCGTTGTGCAGTGATGCACTGCAGTGGGCCAAAGACAGGAAAGCGAGGGCGAATGCAGACATGCACTGAGGGACGGAAGACTACAGGGAGCGGGGCTAAAGACTGCACGGAGGAAGAAACTGAGAAACTGCGTTTGTGTGCCTCAGTGGTTTAACGGCAGCTCTCATTTCCCCAGCAGTGACATGTGATGTGTTAATATAAAAGCTGCTCTGGCTGCGCACGCTGCGCAGGTACATGTTAATATAAAAGCTGCTCTGGCTGCGCACGTTGCGCAGGTACATGTTAATATAAAAGCTGCTCTGGCTGCGCAGGTACATGTTAATATAAAAGCTGCTCTGGCTGCGTACGCTGCGCAGGTACATGTTAATATAAAAGCTGCTCTGGCTGCGCACGCTGCGCAGGTACATGTTAATATAAAAGCTGCGCAGGTACATGTTAATATAAAAGCTGCTCTGGCTGCGCACGCTGCGCAGGTACATGTTAATATAAAAGCTGCTCTGGCTGCGCAGGTACATGTTAATATAAAAGCTGCGCAGGTACATGTTAATATAAAAGCTGCTCTGGCTGCGCAGGTACATGTTAATATAAAAGCTGCTCTGCTGCGTACGCTGCGCAGGTACATGTTAATATAAAAGCTGCTCTGGCTGCGCAGGTACATGTTAATATAAAAGCTGCTCTGGCTGCGCAGGTACATGTTAATATAAAAGCTGCTCTGGCTGCGCACGCTGCGCAGGTACATGTTAATATAAAAGCTGCTCTGGCTGCGCACGTTGCGCAGGTACATGTTAATATAAAAGCTGCTCTGGCTGCGCAGGTACATGTTAATATAAAAGCTGCTCTGGCTGCGCAGGTACATGTTAATATAAAAGCTGCTCTGGCTGCGCACGCTGCGCAGGTACATGTTAATATAAAAGCTGCTCTGGCTGCGCAGGTACATGTTAATATAAAAGCTGCTCTGGCTGCGCAGGTACATGTTAATATAAAAGCTGCTCTGGCTGCGCAGGTACATGTTAATATAAAAGCTGCTCTGGCTGCGCAGGTACATGTTAATATAAAAGCTGCTCTGGCTGCGACGCTGCGCAGGTACATGTTAATATAAAAGCTGCCTGCCACGTGGCAGTACATGTTAATATAAAAGCTGCTCTGGCTGCGCACGCTGCGCAGGTACATGTTAATATAAAAGCTGCTCTGGCTGCGCACGTTGCGCAGGTACATGTTAATATAAAAGCTGCTCTGGCTGCGCAGGTACATGTTAATATAAAAGCTGCTCTGGCTGCGCACGCTGCGCAGGTACATGTTAATATAAAAGCTGCTCTGGCTGCGCACGCTGCGCAGGTACATGTTAATATAAAAGCTGCGCAGGTACATGTTAATATAAAAGCTGCGCAGGTACATGTTAATATAAAAGCTGCTCTGGCTGCGCAGGTACATGTTAATATAAAAGCTGCGCAGGTACATGTTAATATAAAAGGCTGGCTCGACGCTGCGCAGGTACATGTTAATATAAAAGCTGCTCTGGCTGGCAGTGCCAGGTACATGTTAATATAAAAGCTGCTCTGGCTGCGCAGGTACATGTTAATATAAGCTGCTCTAGGCGCTGCGCAGGTACATGTTAATATAAAAGCTGCTCTGGCTGCGCACGCTGCGCAGGTACATGTTAATATAAAAGCTGCGCAGGTACATGTTAATATAAAAGCTGCGCAGGTACATGTTAATATAAAAGCTGCTCTGGCTGCGCACGTTGCGCAGGTACATGTTAATATAAAAGTCTGGCGCGCAGGTACATGTTAATATAAAAGCTGCTCTGGCTGGCCGTTGCGCAGGTACATGTTAATATAAAAGCTGCGCAGGTACATGTTAATATAAAAGCTGCTCTGGCTGCGCACGTTGCGCAGGTACATGTTAATATAAAAGCTGCGCAGGTACATGTTAATATAAAAGCTGCTCTGGCTGCGCACGCTGCGCAGGTACATGTTAATATAAAAGCTGCTCTGGCTGCGCACGTTGCGCAGGTACATGTTAATATAAAAGCTGCGCAGGTACATGTGCGCTGATATGTTGTTGTGCTCCGCTCGGCCCCAGGGCTTTGGCATATGGCTGCACGCGCGGCTGCTGTTGTGGCTGCGGGTTCCTCTCCTAGCATGACTGGCACTTTTCTGCACCCAGTCATGTTAAACAGGGTGAGGGTACTGGCTGTCCTCTCTTCTCCTTTTCTGCCCATACTCTCTCTCTCTCTCTCTCTCTCTCTCTCCCCTCTGTCCCCCCCCCCCCCCCACCTGCTTCTTTCTCTCAGGTGATTTCTGTCACGCCGGATGTAGGATATAGTGGTGTGGCTTGTACAGTGTATGCTGATGTTAAAGCAGTGCTGATAGAAAGGCTGTCTCTGTGCCTGTGCAGATCTGACCCGGGATGAGGCGATGGATCTTCTGAAGAAGTGCGTGGAGGAGGTGAGACTCGTCTCCCATTACCAGCTACAGCTGCCTTTGGCTCGATCACATTACGGCTGCCATTTTGTTGTTTCTCTAGATTGCCTTTTTCCCCACCCCCGACTACCTTTATTTCCACTTAGCTTCTAATGTGCAGCTTTGAAGGTTCAAATGATAAGAATCCTCTCTCTATTCATTTATGTTAAAAATGTAATGTTGAACGTGTGCCTTTATTTCAAGCAAAAATATGTGGTGTCATGGTGGCCACATTTACAACAAATGTCAGAAAGGCTAATTCTAAATTAGTCATTTCTGAAGTTAGAAAACCAACAGGCAAATTATTTAATAACACAAAGAGTTCTTTTTTTAATGTGTCATTTTTAAAGCCTCAGAGTAAAGTCTCTGTTCAGTTTGCATATCTCACTGAGTGCTGTTACTACAGGCAGCTGGCTGCAGTATTCCTGACCGGTGTTCAGTTATTGACCTCTAGTCAGTCCATCTATGTGTCTGTGTGCCAGCTGCCAGTGTGGACTCATTACCCACAAGCACACAGGGACACTCCTCAGTGTAGTTAAGTGCAGACATGGGGGAAAGCTCTGGAGAAATTACCAGATCCGTTGACTTCCTGAACTGTATTGTCCTTTCTTGATATTGACAGAGAAGATTCAAAGCTAAAGAAATCAGGTGTCCATAGTAATAAAAGTACTCATGCCCTACTTAAAAATGACATTGCATAATGTTTATGGTTATTCTGCAGTCACTGTTATTCAGTGACTCACACAGCTACAGCTGAAGTAAAGGACTGATTCACATTGCACAGATAGAAGTGAAGACTGTTAGACGTGTCATCAGTTGTCATTATAGGCTGCAGCTCACTCTCTTTGCTTTTTCCTGGGTGTTTAGGGAAAGTGTCGAGCAGCACAGTCCTGCTCTGCACTAATTCTCTGTGGAGAACATCATTTTAATGATAGTTTCTGTTATCATTCTGTGTTCCTTTATCTCTCCATTTTTCATGTATCATAAGTAAATTGTCTCTCTTCCTCTAGCTGAAAAGGCGCTTCATCCTGAACCTGCCCTCCTTCAGCGTCCGTCTGATTGACAAAGACGGCATCCACGATCTGGAGAAGCTGCCACTGGCCCCCAAACAGCCCTGACCTTTGACCTTCCAGTAGAACTGAGCATTGACCCGCCCAGAAGCCCTCATCCTCTTTTGTACTAGATATGCGTTCCATGAGACTCCCAATAAAAAAATGCTGTGCTTTGCTGCCCGACCGCCTACCTTTCTCTGTGGTCATGAATTTGCGGTTGACAGATTGTGTGTGAAAGTTCTGTACAGCAGTGACCCAGGCAGAGGTTTCTCCTGTGTGGGGTCAAGGCTCAAGGGAATAGGCACTACAGTGGATCCGTTTCCTTGTGCTTCTGTCTGTCTGTTCTGTGGCGTTTTGCTTGTCTTGGGTCATGGACACAGCTGAACTCTTACTTGTCTGTCTGCGTGTATGTGTGTGGACGTGTGTACCTGTGCATGTGCTAGTTTTCAGATGTGATTGTGTATGCGTGACGTGCAGTGTGTATGCCTGTATAACGTGTGTGTGTGTGCGCGCATGTGTAGGAGCGAGCACGCGCACGTGTGTTTGCACTTGGTATGCGTGTGTGCAGACTCCCTCTCCTCCACACAGGTGATTAATAAACATTAAACAGTCCCTCCTCTCCTGAGCACACCGGAATCTGACGGGAAGAGGAACATATGTTTGCCTGGAGGCAGAGGGGGAGAGGTAACATCCCCGCTGAGTGGCGGAGAGGGGAGGCGGGGGCTGGATCACGGGTTCGGGGGGGGGCAGAGAAGACGACGGGAACAGGTAGGGTGGGTTGGAGCAGAGGAGGGGAGGTACTGCGGCAGATGGGGTGAGGGGGGGACGGTGCATCTCCGAACTTCACAGCTGCCCGTGTCCACGTGTGTGACTGCCGAGCACAGGCATCTCCGCTGTGAAACCAGCACAGCGCAGGTTTGAGTCTGAGGCTCAGAATAGGCGCATAGTTTCTGCAGCATGTCTAAAGGCTCTCTTGTGTTGTATTGAACTGACTGGTGCCTTTGTCCTGAGCTTTAGGATATTCACTGAAGCAGCTGAAGATATAAAGCATGTGCCCTACTGTGGAGTCTGATCTCCAGGCCTCTGGATCACAATAAGCACTATTACATCAGTGTAGCCTCACAGCTATCTGAAAATGAGAAAATGGCCACTTGAAATAACTATTTATTTCTACGGTATATTTCACACTGAACAAAAATCAGCACCTCCAGATTTTACTGAGCTCTTTGTACATACTTAAAAACTCCTTTTATCCCATCATTTCCTTGACTCTTTTGGCAGTGACTCCAGCAGGAATATTTCTGGGGAATAACTTCATTGGGCTGATGTGTCCTACATTTAGTGCAGTTTGACCTGATGTCTGAAGAGCCACAACATTTCCAGATTATTTACATTTCATATAGAATGCCAAAGTGTTTTCCACAGGTGTAGCAGCAGTACACCAGGAACAAGATTCTGGTATAAAATTGATTTTATTTTCACGCAGCTGTTACTATTAACATTGTCACAAAGTAATAAGTATGCACATTCTTTTTTTTTTAAATCGGACAAAACGGTATCCCGGATATTTTATTTTCTCCCTGTTTGACATCCCAATCCTCTTCTCCTCGCTGCAACATCCTTCATGAGTTCGGGAGAGCGCAGACAGGCACCTGCTCTCTGGGGCCTGCGCCACCAGCTGCCGCTTCTCCTTCGCTGCGGAGGGGGCGCGGTGGGGGGGGTGGACGCGATAGCGGCGCTCCCGGAGGACCGGAGGAGGCGCCTTCGCGCGGGAGGGCCCTCTCTGCCCGGGCGGCAGCGCCAGGCACGCGCGGCCCTGCTGAGCTAGCGCTCGCAGCCAGGGCACGACACAGACCTCGGGGCACGCTGCTCACCTGAGAGCCGACGCTGCAGCGATACGCTGACTCCGTGACTCAGCCACCCTGTTTCTACACGGTGTTTTTCATCCCGTGTGATTCCAGCTGAAAAATGAACTGGAAGTTTCATGTAAGAATATGTGGATAACCAATATTGTAGCACCTGGTACCGAGCAGGACAAGACATGGATTCATTCTCTCTAGACAAAGAACAGGTAACAACAAGGGCATTCTTTAATATATTACATTTATGTCATAATACAATTATAACAACAATAATAATAGTAATAATAAATGATACAAGTACAAAACAACTTTTTTTTAGAGAATGGTACTACCCCTAAAATACACTTATGTACCCCAGCTGAGCTGCCAGAAACCCTTTTCACAAAATAAATCTCCACCACATGACCTTCTCCCCCAACACACGCACATATATATGCACACACGTAACATACACACAGGATAACATGCACGCCTGCCTGGTCTGAGGTATCAATGAAACATCCTCCACTTGTTAAACAGCTGTTATGACATCATCAATGTGGGCCAACAAGGCAGGGTGGGGAGGGGGGTGGGGTAATTAGGTTATGTGTTTGCTGCCACTGAGGGGCCAAGAGTTCAAGTCCCACAATTGGGCTGTGCAGGCAGGAGGGAGAAACAGTAGTGCAGCTGTGAATCCCGTCTGAGAGCAGGAAGAGGGCGCGAAGGGGCCAGAAAGATAAATAAATATCGCTCCCCCATCGAGGAGGGGCGCCAGAGTGGGTGAGTCCATTTCTCCTTCGTTGGGTGGGGGGGGGATGCTACTTGCGATGCTTGAGGTCCTTGTCGTGACCCTTGCCTCCCCCCTCTCCCTTGTCCAGCAGTTTGATGGCCTCCAGCAGGTAGCTCTGGAAGGCAGAGAGGGCGGCGCAGATGGCGGGGGTGCCGAAACCGTGGGTGAGCAGGCTGAAGTGGGTCAGGTTGCCCTGAATGCTGGGCTCCAGGCAGGGGGTGGGCCTTCCCGCACCCAGAGGCGACCGGTCCTGGGACATCAGGTCAATAAACTCCTTGCAGACTTGCCTGTGGGTGAAGCATTTACAGCATTTGTATCAGACAAGCTAGAAAGCCATCATCGACCATGGACAGGATCGCTCGGATGAGTTTAACGTTTTTTGAACACGTCTGTCTGTCTCCGGCACCTTTTGTTGATGCACCGGAATAGCACATTCAAACCACAGACAGTTTCAAGCGTTTGACATGCATTTAAGACCGGATCTGTTGTTTTTTGTTTGTCTCTTTTTCTAAGCATTTAACATCTCTAACATCTCATTATGAGCCATTAGCATGATACCGATCTCGCTAGCGTAGCTGTGTGATTACACACACCCAAACTCACAGCAACACTTTTAGCCACTTTGAGTGGCATGAGAGAAGCGCGGCAGAACGGTCCGCTAGATGCAGAGCTGCCTTCGCCACGTCTGAGTTCAGAATGACACAGGCACATACACTCACATCGATAAAGACCAAACAGGCTGGGAGAAACAGCCGTGTTTTGGGATATCGCCCGAGAGCAAACGCCCCAAAGCTTTTCAGCATATGTAAACAGAAGACTAAAAAAACACAAGTTTTTCATTAATGATGTAACGGTGATAAGAAAAAAGGTAACTAACGAATGGAGAGTGGACGCTGCAGTATTGCTGACGCAAACGAGAGCAAGTAATTAAGTAGCAAAAATTATTTTAATCCATGTCCAAACTGGGACATTCATATTATCATACGTGCCCTGATGATGAGACCCAGCACATGCGATAACTCTACATTTCAGGAATGGTAAAAGGGTTATGTTACAGCTGATGCAACAAAAAAAAGCACTACTGTCCCATTTTAGATTCAATAATAAGAAATGTCTATGATTTATTTTGATCTCAAAGAATGCAAACTGAAATAGCAAAAATGCTATTTTTTTTTTAATGCAAGTGGGTTATCAATTTTTCACGGAAGATAATTTGTTTCAAAACTTTATAAATGTTAAAAAGATATATATATATATGTAAAATAATTTTAATAACTGAATTAATTGCCATGAATACATTAATAAACAATACAGCTAATCTTTAGATGTGGGCTACAAAAACTGAATAGCGCTTGTAGGCTAAAAAAAAGACATATATTTTGAGAAATGACCTGGAACCTGTTTTATTATTCATGGTAAACAAGGTGGGCAATTTCAGGATCACCTATTGGAAGCATATCTGATTACATCTCTACTACCATTCCAGTTCTGCACTTATATACAAAATATATAAATATATATAAAATAATGTTAGCAGTGATGGGAAAATAATTGTTCATAACCACTCTTCCTTTGTTACCATAGAATTATTTAAAATAACCTGATCTCTTTTAAAATTAAAAATGTTTAATGTAATGTCATAAAGGTACTGCAATATTCCAGGCAGTAATTAAAAACCTTTATTAAATAAATAAACTAAATCTGCTTATGAGTGACCCTAACTTCTATTGGAACGCTTCTTAATAATGCAATCAGAAACATTTATGACTGTTATCAGTTTAAAGGTAGGGCCACCAGGGCTATGCTGTATCATTATGTATATTTACCCATAAAAAGATAAACACAGCCAATTAAATGATCAATTAGTGAAAATAAAAATAAAAATGTACACAGTATTTTCCTTGTATGAGATAATGGTTGTGGCAAGAAATTAATCATACCTCACAGCCAACTATACTAGAGTTTTATATTTTTTGCAAACTGCAAATGAAATGATCTGTATTTTTTTTAAAAAGATTTATTATTATACTTCCATTTATGTTGTTTTTCTTATTTGCTATTGACACGGCAGATCCCAGTAAAGCACATCGGTGGTCAACGGTGCTGTATTAATGGGATTCTATGACATTAAATAACTACCAAAAAAATAGATTAAAAGTCATATTTTGGAACAAAGGATAGCATACAAGGTTCTCATAAAATCATCACAAATCTAATCAAATAAGCCAGCGCCCAGGTGTGCTTGTTGTGTATTTATATGCATTTTATTAAGGTTGTCCCCTCATTTAAAAAAAAAATAATAATTTGCTCTGTGCCAGTCACTTTGCTAATTAATGTTGCATGCATTTCTTTATTTTGAAAAATGGTCTAGTCTAAAAAGGATAAAAGATACATGGAAACTGTTTTCATTCTAATACTTAATTTAGAACATAACAGGACCTCTGTCTTCATGTGGGGCAAGGATACATGTTTGGATGTGACTGGAGCTCAGTTAAGGTACGTAGCTGGATGTAGGTGGAGCTTATTTAAGGCATGTGGTCTGCTGTGGGTGGAGCTTAGTGAAGGCGTGTGACTCGACGTGGGCGGGGCCTTACTTTGTAGCCAGCAGCATGCTTCGTCTTGCGTGCAGCTGGTCCGGGTCACTCTGTCTGCAGAGATACTCCGCCATCGCTCTAGCCGGGAACTCCGTCTCGCACACGTAGCCGAAATCACGGGCCAGGTGCACGGCCTCACCTGAGGAGGGAGGGGAGGAGGAGGGACATGAGCCTCAGATGAGAGATTAGGATGTTGTGTCTGAATGTGCATGCATCAGGGCATCCATTCACAGGTGTATATGCTTCGGTGTCATTCTGTCTCACTGTGTGAGTTGCTCCCTCTGCCCATCAGGGTGTCAGTCATCATGCCTGTCAGTCAGTCACAGACTCACCCTCCACCAGCGCGGTCAGGAGGGTGACGTTGGCCGCCTTGCGCCGTCCAGCA
This sequence comes from Anguilla rostrata, assembly GCF_018555375.3. Classification (NCBI taxonomy): domain Eukaryota; kingdom Metazoa; phylum Chordata; class Actinopteri; order Anguilliformes; family Anguillidae; genus Anguilla; species Anguilla rostrata. The sequence continues at coordinate 24,733,773 of NC_057940.1, forward strand.
GGGAGATTGAGGCCAATCTTTTCTAGACGCTCCCTCAGACAGCGACCGCCATTTTTTGACTTGGCTCTGTGGAGAGGAAGCATAGAGCTGGTGAGTACATCCGTAAGTCAGGTCTTCCGAAATGTTTTTACCAAACACGTATCCTCTATCCATCTTCACTTCCTCTGTCCTCTCCCCACACTCTCAATCAGTGAGGTATTGGACAGTGAAAAGAAGTGGAAGTCTCATTGTACTTTATGAACACACACTGACTTTCCCGATCTCTCTCTACTGTTAAGTCGAGCAAAATAGAGACGGTGCATTTTTCAAGGCTTACAAATGAATTCAGATGTTTTTCAGCCTACATAAAAGCTTAATTGAAACCTACCCCTATTCCCGGATAGGTTCCCTGTTGGTAACGACTCAGTCCTGGCCACCCACTATACATGCTGGTTTTTGATACAACCAATCTCTTGATCAATTAAGGTTGTTAAAAACGTGCTTATGTTCGACAATAATTTCTTTCATTAAACGTAATTGAAAATAATGCAGGTTTGGCTTGTTTTCATTTGCTTTGTCTTTGAACTCTTCATTTTCCACAAATTGTTTAGTTTCACCACGTGTCTGCTCTTTGAACAATTAGGACCCTGCTTATTTCATATCAGTCTGTAAGTGCATCAAACAAAACTTAACTTTTTTATACAGGAATCATTTCTCATACAGCTCATTACAGTCTGATTAACTGTCTTGGGATGTGAATAGAATATATTTATTCTTCAATGTGTGTATCACTATTTTTGACATTAGATAACCTTAATAAAGCCAACTGGCGTTAAACATGTCTAATTAAGAACTGGCAGCTTGTAACAATTCACTAATAATTGGAATGAAAACCAGCAAACACAATGGGTCCCAAGGACCGAGTTTGGGAACCACAGCCATAATGAACAGACACATAGCTCATTACAACCTCCTCTGAGTATAACTGGTTTCACAGTAGTAACCATACCCCCCACCACATGGTCAAAACACATGGAAAAATTCCATTGTCCTGTCACTGGAACACACCTTTACTTTCCTATTCCCACTCTCTTCAACACGTCATGCCTACATGCCTCCATTCTCACCTCCTGACCCCCACCCTAAACCAAGCACATGCACCACCCTCCCCTCACCTGCGCAGGACTCCCCCCAGCAGGGAGGCGTTCAGGCATTCGGGCGGGGCCAGCCTTCGCTGCACCTCCCCCACCGTCACCTTGTACTTGGAGGTGGAACTGAGGAGAGACAGGCGTCCTGGGACCGAGCAGAAGACCTCGGCTGGGTTCGACACACCCCCGAGACCCAGCCCCTCCTTGCTGAGGGAGAGGGCCGAGAGGGCTGACCCATTCAGCTTGGAGGGCACAGGCACTGAAGGAAGGGAGAGAGGGAGAATGGGAGGGGTTGATTATTCATTTTTAAATTCCGTTTGTTGCATATAATGAAATGTCTAATAAGAAGTGTCTGTAGGTGTCAACTAGTGTCATCAGACTATTCGTAATGGTCTGCTTGCTTCCTTCCTTGAGACGGTTAAATTAGAAATAATTTTCAACTAAACTAATACAAGACAACTATTCAACTTGAAACGTGTCGTTAATAAACGCGGTTTCATTTGTACGTTCATTTGTCCCCCAGTTTTTCCCTGCTACATCGCTTCTTTAAACGAAAGTTCGTTTTAACAGATTATCTTGCTATCATTGTCTCCGTTTCCTATACACTTACGTGCAGTGTGAACAAACCACCGAGTGTGTACGAACCAGTGTCTAACCCTTCCACTTCTAACATCTAGCATTTCCAAACAGCACACGCGCGCGTATGCCAACGTTTTCACACAGGCGAATTCCTGGCATCAGTGAAGATAATATATTACGTTATTTTGATTTTTTTTTTTTTTTCATTAAATGTTCAATATAGCCGATATTTACTCGCAGTGGGCGGTACGCGATTACCCGGACACAAATGATCTCATACTCTTCCGCTCCGAGCCAGGCCCTTCTCTAAACTCTTTCTACGTACGCGGTTATTCATGTAGGCGTACTTTTGTTCTTAACCGGAAAATCTTCACCAGTGAATTCGTTGAGCCTGTTTCGACCCGGCACCTGGCATTACCATGTGTCTCGTATTCAGATCGTAGAGCAATTTTTCGTACGTTGTATATTAGTTATAGGCTATGTAGCGTCAGTTATTTTTAAATTACAATTACGAAGCCACACCGGCTATCTGGTCTTTTTCCTAGACGTGTGCTTAATCCGCTCTGCCCCCACGTGATAGAAGTATGTGAATTGGAGACACAATTGCATTTAAACTTGTTTACCAATGTGGCCGAATGACCGCCAGCTGAAGTGGTTTAGAGAATTCAGATCTCTAATGTGTCTCGGGTGCATTTACACCTGTATTCTTAAGTGGTTTAGCCCGATCTGCATGAAATCCGATTATCCAGAATGTTAATGACAGATGTAAACAGATGTATCCAGGCAAATTGCCACAGTGTGTAAACTACTAGTGCACCCTACAAAATGTACTAAGTTAATTAGCTGTAGGTCTATATTTCATGTTTAACAATGACGAATTATGTGAAATTGTTCAGTAATTTGTTGTAACATTCATGAAGGTGAATATTTACTTTTGCAGTACTTATTTACAGATTATTTTTCCATGGTGTGAGGCAGAAAATACAGTGCTCAGGCATCCCTGCTGGCCAAAAGGTAAGATGACCAGCACAGGCACAAACAGCATCCCTCATTCTTCTCTTTCCCTCTCTTTGGCTGGTCTAATCTGTCAACATTTCTCACATGACTACATCACTATGACCTCGTGACCATAGATGGTCCATAAGAAACTGCCTCCAGGGTGTGGAAGGGTGTTGGAAAATATACAGAAGCAAAATAGTTGTTTGCTCTTTTCTGGTTTGTTCATCTGCAAGTTTGTTCATATCAGCATCAATTAATGTGCTGTTGTACATCACCCAAACTACCCTCAGCACACACACACACACACACACACACAAAATCTCTTTCTCCCTCTCTCTCTCTCTCTCTCTCTCTCTCTCTTTCTCACCTTTCTTAATGACAGAGTGATCCAAGATGCCCAGGGCTGACCCCTCCTCCATTACCTGTGGTGAACATAAATTGTGTCATTAGTGCCAGTGATTCGTAAAGCACCTCAATCTTGGCTAGTAACAAAGGGTCCACATTGCTCCAGTATTTTTCTCGTTCTGATCCAGTCCGGGTTCTACCCAGGTGAGAAAAAGCCCCTCCTCGCTGGGGCAGAATAACCACAGCAGCTCTTCAGTGTAGTCTGTACGGTGGACACAGATACAGTCCCCTGCAGAGTGGTATTTTGAATAGCAGTGTGCAGAACAAGGTTCCGGACAGCAGCACAGCGGTCAGTTAAGTGTGGAGCAGTGGGCAGGGCAGCGGTGTGAACAAAGGCACGGTTCTGGGGTTTAGCCAATGACGTGGGGATCGCAGCAGGGAGGTGTGAAACCACAGGTGCACCCTGATTTAACCCTGTACAGGTTTGTAGAAATCGTTTTACTCAAAACAATGGACATTAAAATGTTTGTGGGATGTAGCTGGGCTAAGATGTTAATGAAAACCGGATTTATGAACATTAATGAGTGATTCAGGAGAGAATGCTCATGTTTTATAAACATATCAGACAAACGCTGAAATGAACATAGTTGTAAATTTAAAAAAAGCACTCAGCCAATTAAGGCTCAAAATAATCCTCTGCAGACTACAGTCAGGGGTTCCACTGGTCCCCGGAGCATTTACTGGAGCACACGTCGTGTTTGTTCAGCTTCCTGCATTTCACTTAAGAGTTTCAAGTACACTTGTTCATTTTTACTGCAGCTGCCTACATCCATAGACCAAATACAAACAAGTGTAGCCTATCTACATGACTAAATGCTGTAAAAATATATTTTTTATTATTATTGTTAATACATTTTATTTACTTTTTTTTCAGGATATGTTTAAACCATTGGCTAAAGAATGTGAAATTACACCATCTCTTGTGCTTTGTTATTTGGACATTCGCCATATTTGTACATTTCGGATGAATACATTTCTGGTCTTGCACATTTCGTTCAGTTGAGCAAGTCTACTCTGTGAGTGTTTCAATTAACTCATTTAAAAAGGAACAGGGAAAGCCTGCCTGAACTATTACTCATTTAACTCTGTGCTACTGGGGCCAATATAGTGAGCACATCCTTCTTCATTTTGACACAATCGTTCCATGATAATAATTCCATAATTATTAGGCTACACTCTAATCCACCTGCGTGTATCTTGAGTTTTCTGACATATTTTATTTTGAAGGAAAATGTACTGGGTACTGGGTATGCAGCGATGTGTAAATTAAAATTTTGGTGTTTAGGTAAAAAAAAAGACATTTTTATTAAACTTTTGAAAATATTGTGTTGTTTTACGTGCATAACCTAATCATAACATGAGAAGGATGGTCATGTTGTAATTTCAGTTGCAAATAGCCTACATGCTTGTTTCGGCAAGCTATGGGGTTTTTGAGGATGCTCTATTCGTAAAAAAAATTCTAATAATACAATTATATAAAAGCTAAACTTAAATTATATTGACGCAATTATATTTACTTTCGGTCAGTTTTGTGTGTGATATTCATAGGTTATTTTGAAGTAGATAAAAAAAAGTTAATTCCTGTCTTTCGTGTCTATAAACAGTTTTCCAACAAAGGGTAACGGGAAAAGATTCGACGATAGTGGCCTTTAAAATAGATAATCGACCAAAATCGTTAAACTTAAAATATTAGTATAGATTAGGTGAATGCTACAGAACAGTCATCAAAGTATTCATTTTAATCTAACAATTTGCAATCTGGGCGACGTATTCCTGAACCACTGTACAGGAACGGCACGGAATCGGTGCAGTAATGCAATAGGCTACAGAAAGTGACAAACGCACGTAGGATGCCAGGTGTACACGCGCTACTACATGCTCCTATAAACCAACAGCCGCTTTGAATTCGAGCAATGATCATCTGCCTGCGACCCTATTCAGCACGGACAAAATTTTAAGCCAGTGATGACCATGAAAAATAAAATCAGCATTAAAAATCAATGCCTTGTTATATGTTATATATACTACATTTTTTTTTCTAAATACACTTTTATTTTGCGTTGTCTTCAAATTCATTCAACAGAAAAAAAACACAGCGTTATACACATTTGGTTAGGTTAGATTTGTTTTTTTATTTCTTTTCCCTCTTTTTGAGCCATAAATGAATTGTTTTCAACAATGCGATGTACTGGCAATAGCAGATGTGGTATTTCTTGAGCAGGCATAAATATTATTAATACGCATGGTTTCTCCAGTCCCATGAAAAAGAACACAGCGCACAAAGAGTACAAGAACATACGAAGAGACCCACCTGTATGTCGTCAAGACTGTGATGACCGACTGCATGCATTCCAAGCGGTCCCTCTCCGAGCGCGGTTGCCCCCTCCCCTAGTCCATGGAGAAGTCGCGATACACCGGGGTACTCCCGCCTGGGGTCAAGGCTCAGTGCCCGATGAGACTGCGATAAGAGCCCAGCCTCCTCCTGCCGAGACCGCTGCGAGTGCCATGCTGCTGACTGGTGCTGGTGGATGGGATTGATGGACGGATAGGGGTCCGGTAGGTGCGGGTACCCGGAATCTTGGCTCTGGGAGTACGAAAGCGAATGCTGCGGGTAAGGCGGAGGGAAGTAAGGAGGCTGGAAGTCGGAGGCCGGTGTATGGCACAGCGGAGGGGCCGACGAGTAGGCTGCTTGGTTTAGCGAAGAGAGCTGTGAGAGCCGGCCGCTCGGTGTGGAGCCGGTCAGTCCATCAGCTCGGTCCTGCACAGACAAATGCAAGGAGTAAGTGAAAAAAATGCGGCGGTGGAATTATTTTGATGAAATTACAACACTAGTTTCCACATTAAAAAAAACTGTTAAATAACAATTCTAATAAATGAGTAATAGTAGTAGTAACAACAACAATAATAATAATAATGACGACGATGAAAACAATAACAACAAAGAAGATGAATGTATTGTTTTCTGCATTGAGCACAAAAGTGAACAGCAAAAATAACATAAAAATTCGTTTAATTCTAGAATTAAATTTAAAAGATCTATTGTTATTGTGAATTTTTCTGAACGCTAAAGTTGGAACACCGGCCGCAAAAAAGAAAAAAAACGTTTCATGTTCCCATGTGAAATAATAGTATAGGCTATTTCAGTATGCTATTTTTTCACATGGACTATTTACATTAATATGTCGTTTAAAATTAAATGGTTAATTGAAACTAATAATTAGACATTTATAAGTTGGTTGAATGAAAATATGGCTCCACTTCAACTGTGTTTAAAACGTAGCTACGTTGCGCAGTCCAGTCATCAGGTGTCCTGTGCATGAAGCAATTGCTTTCATCGAGAGTTGAAGTACTATCCATATTAAAAGAACAGATGTTTTTACTTTTATATATTGGCAAGATATTATTTTTTTAGCACGTGGAACTAAGCATGACATTTTTTTCTGACATCACACTTGTTTCTATTAATTTGTTATAAGATGTTTTAATGAAAAGCTATGCCTCATATATAAAATATCGTAATTATATTAGCCTGTATTATAATTAGCATTTGTTGGCAGACAGTAAATTCATTTTAAAGATATATTTCGATTTTGATAATAGTGGAGGAACAATGGTGATATCTAGGTCACTCAGATCAATTCTGTTGTGGAACAAATCAAAAGCTATTAGGGGACGCACAAATTCACAATGTCAGCTCAGTGTACAAGGACTAGCCTCTTGAGCATCAAATCCATTAAAACGACGTAAGCGCTACAACCATAATTCTGCTGTGCTGCTTTCATGGATATTTTAACGGTTTCAATAGAGTACTCGGTATACTTCAAGAGAAATCAGAAAAATATTGTACTCTGAGAAAAGATAGGGCAAATCCAAAATGCAATTGTCCTCTGTCCTCGAAGGTCAGGACACTATGCGCCATAATTAATCACGTCGATGAAGTTGTTGCACAATTTTCCCTCTGCTTGTCCGAGCAGACTCTCAAGGCAGCAGCAATGAGCGCGAGCGCCGCGGTGACAGTGACCGCAGTGACAGCCGTAACTTCTAGCATGTGTGCACTATCAAGTCCATGAAAAGTGACACGGGTACCCGAGCGCTCAAGATACGCACTGACTCAGTAGGTCAGATATGGTCTTATCGGAGTAAGGGCGTGGGGACTCACCATTGTCGAGTACGTGTGGACCAACATCAGAATGATGAACAGCCTATAGGCTACAGCTAAAATTCCGGTTCTGGGTGGTTGCTTGCAGTGTCCTCACAAAACTCCTGGAAAGCTACGATCCAAAACTCTTTTGTTTGTTCTGAAGATCCATGAAGGTACTGTATAAATATTTATTTTAATCTCATATCATACACATACTATTCAACGCGCAGCTGTGAATGATAATGTTTGCGCAAGTTTAGGATGCGAAAGTGTCCTCGATATGCTCCATGCGCGCTACTTATAGTTTTTTGAGCGCGCTCCATGGTACACATAACAGGGGAGGGGGCGGTGGTCTAACATCCTTAAAGAGACAATCATTCAGCCATTCATTCTTCACTTGTTCATTCGTCACTAATTCATCTTTTTTATTCATTCCTTCCTATTTTTGTTATTTGCCTATATTTGTTTGTCAGTGTTGTTGGGATACCGTTTAGGCTACCAAATAATGTCTGTGATGTTTTATTCTTGATTTTGCACTGACTTTAATTTCAAATGAGACAGTGATCAGCGAAAAACAATATTTTCATTGATTCCACCGAAAGTTATTGTCTGGAGCGCATGACTTTTGGACAGTTAGAGCACGATATACCGAGCGTACATTAATAAAAAAAATTTTTTTAAGTTTGATTCGTAGACAACCTAGGTGCACCCAGTTTCTGTGCCGATTTCCAATACGCATAATGATTCCCATTTTTAAAAGATGTGTTTTGAAGAAGCCTAGTGATTTTAAATCATTGTTCTTTATATTGTCGCGCACTGTTGTTCATTGAAAGCAACAATTTAAATGAACTGACCATGAAAATTTTTCTAAAGTTTTTAATAGCATTTGTCGTTGAATTGAAATAATGTGCTAATCACACACGTGCAACATGAAATTGCTCTCACCTGCAGGCAGTAAGGCTCGGTCTTGGTCCGGGATTTCCAGAGCATGACGAGCAGAACAGAAGTCGTGGTGAGTCTCGGAATTGGGTTGCTGGAATAAGATAAGAGGACCACAGCTGTGTGGCCCAGACGATGGTGCGCCTGGTGGTGCTGACGAGAGGAAATAAGTAGAGTGAGTGTCTCAGAGAGGTACAGGAGTTTTGTTGATGACAAAAAAAAGAATAGAGGGGAGGGGTGGTTTATTTGGGTGAGGGGTTGGGGTGGGAGGGTTTAGTGGGGATGAGGATGTGGCTGTGAAGTGCTGTGATTGATGACTAGAATTTAAGGAGCACGTGTCTTCGATGTCAATGTTATTTTTAATCATTCATGAAGTGAAATGTGTGTGCTACACGTTTAAAAGTTTATTGCTCTATGACAGACGTAAAAGGCAACTCGCTACACACAGCGACGAGACCCTACTTCAGTTATTGTTTTATCAATCGCCGAGTTTGTGAAAATATCGTATGAATAGTGGAATTTTTCCAGTTGAAATCCTAGTAAAACTTTTATTTTGAGCATCAAATAAAAATAGTATTCAACCATGTATCCTTGCTTATGTCCGAGTCTATTACACATCCAATTAACTTGGCTATACTCCGTGCGCATCCGTGGTTATTCGACAGATGTAGTTGCAGTTGGTACGCCATCTGGCGGCCACTGTACAGTGATGATCGTTTTATTTGCACAGCGCGAAATAGATGATGTGCGTTAAAATTTAGCCGTTTCAGATGTATTTTTGAAAAACATTTTTAAGAACCGACTCTCAGCAATATATTTTCGGTCCATGGTATCGTCGACGTATTAGTGCTTTACTTGAGAATATCAGGAAAATGAGATTTGACACTCGTAAGAGCTAACTTTTACTTCTTTGCTGTTAAATGATTTTGTCATCAGCTCATGGGACGCCGAAAGTCCCCGATACTCATGACGCAATTGAAGAGCCATCTTCTTCCGGTTTGTGTTTCCAAGGGGCTCAGATCTGCCAATCACTTTTATTTTGGCGACATGTCAGTTCTTAGTAGCACAGCATTAAATTCTATACTGCTATAGTACGCCTCATAAAATGAAACAGCTTTTGCAACATATTTAGTTAGATGTGAGGACGCAGTGTGTTATATGATGCTATGTTCATTATATGGTTAACTAAATACAACTGACATGCATTAAGAATACATAAAATACATTGTACAAAGCAAGACTCAATATCTAGGCTGCATATGTATGCAGGCTTGTCACTATCAGCAGCACCAATTCCAATATCATTAGAAAATGAACTGGGATGAAATGATGCAGCAAACAGCAGCTGGATCTGTAGTATTAAACTGTACAAGAACTGACACTCCAGATAGTTCAGCACTGAGGCCAAATCAATCTTTATTGATGCAAACGTACTTTCTTTCTCCACACAGAGTCAGTCAGATTTTATTACAAGGAATACAAAATATCTGCAATGCCAAATGTTGGCATCTCCTTATTATCTGTCAGTGTCCTTTTGAACATGTCTGTGCACTTGTGCATTTGGTGAGTCAGTCTGCCAGCGCCCCCTGCAGTCGGACCATGCTCTGCAGCGTTCCTCTGTTCTCCACCATGACGGCGCGGATCTCCTCTCTACAGAGTGGGCACTGCTGCGCCAGTGAAACAAGCGCCTCCTCTAGCGCCCCCTGGGAGTGGGCATCAGGCAGCGCGCTGCAGGACGCCAGCAGGGCCAGGGTGTCTGCCAGCCAGCCGCCCTCCCTGGCCACGGCAGCCAGCCAGGGCTGGGCCTGCACGCAGCCGGCGAGCGCCTGGAGCCCCAGCCTCCACAGCTCAGCCGCCTCCTCCCACCACTCCGCCCACACCGCGCTCACTTCAGCCGCCCCCGAGCCGCCGCTTAGGGCCCCCCCCAGGAAGCGCAGGGCCGCGGTGAAAAACCGCCGCTGAACCAGGTCTGCTGGACCTGGGGGAAAAAACAGGGGCCCAGGAGACAGTGTGAGGTCCCCACACAGAGCAGTGTCTGCCAGAAAGGCTTACTCATTCCCCAGACTGCTTACCCATAAACACCGTTTAAAAACTCTGTACTCACCTTTGGAAGCAGGTTTCAGCCTGCCAATCATCAGTCCCAGCGTGCAGAAATTAGCTGCAAGGACGAGTAGGCGTGGCTTGTGCAGGAGGACAGGAAGTGCATCGCTCAACAGAGATTGGAGAGAGAGAAAACATGGATCCTTCCTGAGAGAAGGAGACGCTGGTTGGCATTTCATTTTTCCAAATCTATTCCATTTCAGTTCAGTTAGTCAATTCAAGGTAAATCATTTTCATACCACATATGCCTTGTGTATACCTTACACACAAAACAAACAAATAAATAGCAAAATACCTCATTTATTAAAACTAACACATCATAACACCATATTAAAAAGTGTGGCAGCAAGCCCATGGGGAGAAGGCGGAGCCAGTACCTGACTCTGTCTGCCTCTGTGATGGCGAAGTTGAGCAAAGAGGAGCAGGCCGTCTCCATGCTGGGATCACGGGTCCCGGCCCCGCCCCCTCTGCCCCTCAGGGCGCCCCAGCGACGCTCCAGGAAGCCCACCAGCAGGGCCGGGGTGTCCAGGCCAAGCAGCACCTGCCTCGGCCCCTCTTCTGCTGACAGGTGACACAGAGCAGGAAGCAGATATCTGAGAGGGGGAGAGAGAGATAGGATAGATCATCTTTATTTTATACATTACAATGAATGTGACTGGATCTTCAAAAATAATTCACAAAATAGTTCTTACATACTGACTGAATGAATTTCCATGATCCTACACTGTCAGGATCATTCAAGGGCAGGTATATGGAATGGACAATGAGAAATGTTCCTAGAACCACAAATTGCACATATGCACCACTTTACCTGAAAGCATCCTCGCGTGACCAGGCCCCGCCCTGTGTGGCATCACTCACAGACATCTTTGACATCCAATCAGACAGGCCCTTGTCAGGACCCTCTCCTTCCAGATGTCCTTTGGCATAGTTAATGAGGAAAGGCAAGAGGGCAATGACTTCCTCTTTGAGACAGGAAGTTTCCTCTGCCAGCCAGGCACAAAGTGAGCGAAAGGAGGCAAAGAGGAAAGGGTCACCATGGTGAGTTTGACCAACCTGCAAAAACAGATTACAAATCAATGGTCTGTGATTTAAGCGTCTGAAAGCTATGTTTAAACTTGTTTTAAATCAATCAAGTCTATCCTCCAACCTGCATATTACACAAAGGGAACCTGAGTAAACACAAAAATAAATGAAATCATTTTAAAATGTGTTAATGAAAAAAGTTATCAAACACCCATATCACCCATGTGAAAAAGTATTTGCCCCCTGAAACTAAATAACTGGTTGCACCACGTTTAGCAGCAATAACTGCAACCAAAAGCTTTGGATAAATTGAGTTCTTCCTGTAGTTGTGGTGCAGTTTTGATCTTCCTTGTCTTTTCCTGATAACATTACTGCTGATTAGCTGGACCCTTCTGAGTGTGTACTGACCACTGCACCTGGAAATCTTAAACTTCACTGAAGTTTCTTGAAACTTTAGTGCCTACTTTACTTACACTACATGCCACTGGTATAAGGGCTACCAGTGGTTAAAAAAAATACCCCTCTACCTCCCTTCCACCCCTCCACCCCCCACTTTGGAAAAAGATTGGACAGACTTCCAATAATTTGTTTAATTGTAATTAAAGCCAAATGAGGCTAATTTGAGGAGTCATGTCTAAGATTAACACCCACAGGAGGCCTAATACTTTTGGCCTGTACTCTATACGCAGACCAATGTGGATTTAGGACCTTGCTCAACTGTAAAATAGCAGAAAACTGCCAGGCAATTTGTAAACTTTGATCACAACCCCAACACCTTAGCATCTAAACTAAACTGTCAGCCTGCATGCCTAATAAAACCATGCATCTCACCTGTTGCAGATAGTAGATGACTGCAGAGAAGGCTTCCTCCAGGACCCCCAGAACCTGCCTGCTCTGCTGCAGACTCAGTCCAGAGATGGCAGTCTGTGGCTGGGCAGTGTCTTGGACCAGGCCCTGGCTGCAGGCCTGCTCCATGGCAGCCTCCATGATGCGGTAGCAGGCGGAGAGCACCTGCTGCTGCACAGGGGACAGGTGTGTGGCGGGATATTCCTCCAGGCCCATCCGCACTTCCACACAGGCTCTGTTCACTAGCAGGCAACAGAGCTTCGGTGGACCCACTAGATCCCAGCCATACAGGTCCAACAGGCAGGCAGACAGTACCAGAACTGGACCGAGGTGCACCGGGGTGATTTTGGCCTGCACAAAGGGCCCGAGTGCCCCCCACAGCTGGCTTACAATCGACCTGAGCCCGCTCTCTATCACAGTGGCAGAAGGGGGCAAGAACTGTGGCACCCGGGTGCACATCTCCAGCCGGTCCTGTTGCGATGCCTGGCAAAACTCTGCAGAGACAGCAGTCAGCAGGGACAGGAGCTCGGCGGGGTGTTTGCTCCAGGCCGAGGGTCGGACGCGGCTTGAGAGCAGGTGGCCAAGCAGCGGCAGTCCCTTCTCCCGGCTGAGGGTTTGATTCTGATCCACAGCCCTGCATAGTGCTGGCACCGCCCCTCGGGACAGGAGCTGCTCCGGGCCCCTGGCCGAGGCGCACACCATGCTCAGGACCTGGTAGCAGTCCGCAGCCAGGGCCTCGTCCAGACCTGCAGCCGGGCCGGGAGGTCGCGCAGCTGCCCTGCCCACACCTCTGCTGGGGCCAACGGACCCCTCTGGACTCTGACGCTCGCCTGGCTCTCCAGGGTTTGACGTGCTCCCATTTAATTCAGGCCCTTCTGGGTCTGTGTGTGGTTCAGCCCCCCGTCCTTGCAGACCCACACCGTTCATGCGATTTTCCTCTGAAGGCTGACCCTTCTCAGACTCCTGGCCTTGTGGCTTCCTATGAGGAGTCCAGCCGGGCCCGTCTGCTAGCAGGCCTAACAACAGTGGAATAGTGCTGAGGAGCTGCGGCTGTGTGGCCATGTCCTGGTCAGTGCTGAGAGCAGCCAGGAGGGCAGTGCCCAGGGACAGCAGCTCTTCGGCAGGGAGTCCTGAGCCTGTGCCTCCCTGCACTGCTGTCACCAGCAGGCGTGCTGGTAGACCCAGACCTACCGCCTCAAACACACGCCTCAGTGTTGCACTGTCCAACTGATTTGCTGGACACACACGTGTGATCTGAGGACAAAGGGCAAAAGGTGCAGACAGGTGAGATGTGTGTCAATTCCAAAATAAGAATAGTTCTATGAAACGTCAATGGAAGCTATAGAAAAAACACTTTCAATGTACTATGAAACATCATTGCAATCACTTTTCAGAGCTCTTATGAACAGCCAATTAGAAAAATTGATAACATCAGATCAAAGGAAATTATACCAGAAGCAGCGCAGCCAATGTGTGGCTGTCGTTCTTGGCGTGAGTTAGCGCGTGCATACAGCGTTCCAGCATGTCTTGCTGGGCTTGAGTCAGGCCACTGTAGGTCAACCTCCGCTCGGGGTGTGGAGAGCCAGTGCACTCATGGCCCATATGATTCCCAGTTTCAGCCATCGTTTACAACCTGCCATATCGACACAGTGATCATCAGCACGTGATGGCAACACACAAGAGATCATAAACAAGCCCCTAATGCTCTCATGTCATGTTAATTAACATAGTTGCACTTTGATCCAATAAGGAAACGCAGACATCAGATGCGTAAAACATAGCTAGCTAACAAAACTAGCATATCAAACAGACATCACTGGCTACCAAACCTATAATACTGTCACGGCTCTACAAAACTTAGATTAACAGACGTTATTTTGCTCATGTGTAGTTACAACTGGACTTACCAAGCAATGTTGCTATATAATTTCCTTGCAAACCCTTAGTTCCAGGCTAACTATCCATGTAACCTAGCAGGCTAACGGTAGTTCGTTAACGTTAACTAGCAAGAATTTCATTTCGAATGGCAATTAATGTGCGGTCTAATTAAATCGATTAGTAGTAATCAGTAAATATCAAACGGTTGAATATAAAAAACAGATTCAATTGATTGTTTTAGCTAATTGGTAGTTCGCTAGCTAACACACATGTAGCAGACAAGCTACTCACTGTAACCAGAACGATTTGGCCTTAGACCTTAGTTTGAACCAATCAACCGTTCTTATACTGAACGACAGGCCAATCACAACAGGTCGTCTTGAGCACGATGAACGCCATTTTATGGATTGTTTTACATTGACCGTTCTGTAGGGATAAGAACGAAAACCTGTCAAATTGAGGGTCATCAAAGCCTGTCATTGGTTACATATTTATGAATTTGTTATGTCCAAATTACAGAGTGTGAAACGCATGCATTTTTATACCACACCCCAGATCAAATGGTAGCAATTTCTAGGCTAGCTTAATTCACTTAAAGCACTCGCTCGAGAGGACGGATGGCACTGCGGGGCGGAAGTGGCTCTCGGACTTTGCTTAGGTTTGTTTCCGAGTTAGAAGAGCAAGTCGTGCGAGATTCTGACCCAGATAGCCAGTCCCACAGAGAACTGCGATCTGAGAGTCATTCGGGCCGCAGACCCGGAGCAGCTGTGTTTTATGGAAAGGTGAGTTGTCACCAGCAAAGATTTATGTTGGTTGGGACCACGGACGGAAACGTTTCTAGACAACCGTCTTTAGCACAGAGTGATGACTTATTTTAGCCGCGTATGTAATGCTTGATATTGTAGGAGGACAAGCAGCTGTTAGATACGGAGGTTCTTAAACCGGGCGATCCAGGATTATACATAAATACATGGCGTTGACAGACAGGCTCCTGTCCCGGGTATTGATCGAAGACATGTCTGTACTCTGTGCATTGATACGGTTGCGTTCCGTGCGTCTGTTAAGATTCAAGAAAGTAATTAATTTCGATTTCCATTTTTTTTCTATATGCCTTGCTAGCTAGCTAAATTAGCAAATTGTGGGCTATGTATTTTTTGTGTGTATAGTCCTGTTTATTTCTGCTGACTTGTCGTAGTGCAGTTAATTATTTCTTGTCACTGTTGATGTTATTTTGAAACGATTCTCCTAAAGGAGTGGTTATGTATGGATTGGTATGTCATATCAGTAGTGATGCTAAACGGTTGTTGTAAGAGCTGGCTAGCCAGTCATAAATCCGATTAGCTGTGGGATTGAGCATCAGTGTTTTACATAGTCATTAGGTATTTATACATCCTTCCAGTTTTTACATGTAGTCTAGTCATTGGTCAATTATAATTAGACTAAAGGAGAATGCTGCCCTGTCCATTGTAATATAAATTAAGAAATGTGACCTGTAAGCACGATGATGTTCTTAGATTATCATTGTGTGTGGATGTTTCGCAGTTCTTGCCATTTATTTATTTATTTTCTTATTGCAGCACCTTTTTCTGGGATAGAGGACATGGCCAGAGAAATGCGAACATTTGGAAAGAACGGAAAAGGCCGACTTCAGTGGGGAGCATTTATGTAACCAGAGTACTGTGCGGACCTGTCTCTCCACACCAGCCAGCACTGCCGAGTGTGTTTTTGATTAACCAGACAGAGAAAGGGGAGGGAAGGAAGAGCAGCGCTTAGGGGAGTTCGTCAGCCCGGATCTAAATGTTTAGACCCGGAGATCTCTGTCTTGTTTTCTTAAGTACTGGAACAAAGCTTTGGTGCAGCCGGTGTCCGAGCCTCCCTGCTCTGGGTCATAATCGGTGGTCTGTTGGTCACATGGCAACGCTTGAGTTCACCTGTGTGCTGTCAACACGTCACGCCACAGCTTGACATCTGCGCAGCGAACTTCCGAGTACTCTTCAAGGAGAAAGCTATTTTTAAAACAAAATATGGTTGTCACTATATAGCTTTTTATGTTTTGTTTTTACGATTCTCGTCACACCCAAATTATTTGGAAGTCCACGTTTTCCCTATCTCGAGACTCATTTGCATTTTTCAGGAGGGTTTTTTTTTTCTTTTGGTGCTTCGGACGTACTCCCGACTCGTTTCGGTCTCGTTTTTGGACTGACCTGCACAAAGGAGTGCCGCGACAGCTTGCAGGAATGCGGAGCTAAACAATGCCCTGCGCATCACACAGGTGGGTATATTCAGCTAAGTTTAGTCCAGGATTATTTGGGTGCTAAACGTGGCGGTCCTCACATTGGCTATGTGAGTTTGGTGCCTCGTGTTTAGGGTCGGAGAATAGTGATCTGGTTTTCAACTTAACTTTTTACACAGCAGTAGTAACTTTTAAATCTTCATGAGGGCAGTTTGATTCATTTATTTTGGCAGTAAGGACCATGTCAACAAGCCGCGAAGGGCGTGCTTGTGCGTGAGCACGTGTATTTTTGCTGGAGGGTACTGTAAAAATTCCACATTTTTATCATTCTGAATGTGATTAATTGCGTTTTTGTGAACTTTAGTCCCCATTGCGCTGTTGTTCAGTTCCAGTAATTGTGTGAGCTATGTTAGTGTGAATTTTTATCTGTTTTAAGCCTGTTTGTTATTGTTATTATTTTACGCAAGTATCCCTTTAATTTAACCACTGAAATATTAATTTAGAAAAATTATGGCTCTGTGTCAGACTGTGACGGTTTACCAAGTGTGTAGCTCTGTAATGTGTACCTGACTCCACAGCATCTTACAACACTATGGTGTGTTGTGGGCCAATGTGGCGTTTTAACTTAAACATGCCTTTTCTGTTAATGCAGATGTATATAGTATATCACTTATTTGGCACCTGAAGGCCATGCTGTAGTCCAGTGGTTGGCATCATATTTAAGTCGTGAGTTCATAGTTGAACATTCAGTACCAATCCCGCTCATGTAGATAAATATGAAAATACACGGTTTAACTTAATTACAAAGATAAGCTGTTACCTGTGCTGGGTTGTGTAACATAGCCTAGCATGACCTGAGAGAATGAGGAAATGCATGTTTTTTTTTTCTTCAATTTTTGTTTCGTTTTTCTTTTTTCATTTTATTCAAGATTCAAGAACTAAAACAGTGGAGGAGAGAGAAACCATTTCACCTAGCCTAACGCCTGGAAGACCTGAGAGAAATAGTTTGGTAGATTATCGTTTTTACACAGGTGTTCGCTTCTCATCCATATCAGTATGGTGTATTTACCTTTGTGTCCACTCCAGGGCTGGTATTGAATGTGGCACTGTAACCTTAAAACTAAGTTCTTTGTTCTTTTCTGTAGCACTAAAATGCATACAATTACGATATCTAGTGAAAATGAAACAATGGCATTGTCAGAAATGAAATGGTTACACCACACCACATTACATTTATTAGGCAGATACTTTTATCTAGGGCGACTTAAAATCTTGGAGCGACAGAAGCGTATTTGCTTGATTAAAACGTAGAGACTGAAGGCTCATCATTGAACATGTAAAAATGTCAAGCTCAAGCCCTCGCACTCAAAATGTTCCCATAAGTGGTGCTCATATGCAAATGTCTGCACCCAGTCAGACGAGAGCACATGAAAGCCAGTTGTTACCTATAGGCCAAATGCTGGCTCGTAGTTTTGTATTAGTGCAGAACTATGTTCACATTTCTTTTGTGATGGCCACATTTGCATACTATCGGCACAGGATAATTCAGGGTTCCTCCCTGTATGACAAGGCTTCTTGAGCTTCTGAAGACAATGTTGGGTGCAACTGAAGCAACAAACCAGAGGCGGTCAATCCTGTTTTGAAGTGGGATTGTAGACTGTCCTCCAGACCACACCCACGCAGTCACATTTTTTGATTAGGGGGCTAGAGTAATATAGAAACGGGCAGGCACAGAGATGTACTCTATGTACTCACAGTAACTCTGTGGGTATTTGTGGTTACTGGTTCAGTGTTGAGTTCACTCGCATGGTTTCCACTGTAGCTTTATCCTGACATTGCTGGTCCAGCCAGGCTTAGACACTGCTGAAGAATTTGTTGAGGGGCTTGTTTGCTTAAGGAAGGATTCGTTCACTGTTTATAGACCTCCGTTGACGCTGCTGATTGTGTGTTATGCCTGATTTGCTTCCGCTTGTAACTTCCGTCCCACCCTCTGCTTCCATTTGTCCTCGCTCTCTCTCTTTCTCCTCCCCGCTCCCTCCCTCCTCTTTCTCCCCTAATTTCCTCCTTGTTTGCAAATCCTTGTACTGAAGTCAAACAGGTATTGCTTGTATTTCTGATGCCTAACAATCACAAATCTGCCTGCCTTCTTTTAACAGTGTTTCACAATATTTAGTTTGGTTTCTTTTTTTGTTCTGGAGTCAGCCTGTGCTTTCTTTCCGAATTTGGACTAGTTGACATTCGTAAAGCTGTGCCATTGGTGCAGCTATCCCCTGGTTATTTGTGGGGATCTCAGACTTGCTTGCGCGTCCTCAGAAACGTGCTCTGGTGCTCGCTGCCTCTCTGCGGTGCACCAGCTGAGCCGCGCGGTCGCTGCAGGAATGCGCCGTACGAGCGGCCGCCGCAGGCAGACCGCAGGCACGCCGTGGTTGGGAAGAGCCCCGTCCTGCAGCGATGACGCTTTGCTAAAATACATAGTGCCCCGCAGCGCTCCTGGCCCGAGTCTGTGTGAGCAAGGCCAGGAGTCGCTTCCGACACATGGGGCGCGTCACGGCGCGAAGGCCTTCCCTGGTCCCAGAGTGCCCCTGCAGGCCCAGTTAACCTCGTGCATTAATGATCCATTGCATAGCTGGAAATATGCATAGTGGGACCTGCATAGAGCTAGGTGGGCCAGAGCTGCCTATGTGGGTATTCCCAGTTGGGTGTGGCGGTTCAGCCCAAGGTACATGGGTGGGCCTTGATACTGTTTAGGCGGCCGTTGTCCACCTGTGCCTACACGGTCGGTTTGAGGTATGTGGTGTTTGTATTGGCATCTTCTGCATAAATTGTATTGCATTGCAGCTGTCCTCTGACGTCTCTGCTAAACAATAGATTCTGATACAAGTTCTTCCTCTTGTACATTCCTCTCTTAGGTCTTTGATCTCAGTGGAAAATGTCCGGAAAAGCACGGCAGAGCCTGATTAGTCAGCGCCTACCTTACTGGGCTTGGCTGCATCAGCTCGTCCTATCACTGATCTGCCTCTGCTGCTTGGTCCCTCCCACAGGTATGTGTCACATGAGTTCAGAACTCTGCCATGTGTATGTCTCTTATCACAAGGTGCGTGCGCTCATTTGGGAGTTGGTTTATTATTGTATGTGCGTCTGTTTGTGTTTGTGCTTCTAAGCTGTTGGTTACTGTGTGAGTGACAGATGTCTGATCTCTCAGTGAGGACAGTGTGTGTGGGACAGTAGGGCTTTGTGTTTGTGGTAGTCGGGTAAAGAGCAGTCACAGAACAGAGCAGCAGTGTGCGCCTACTCCCAAGGGGCATTACCGCCATTGTTTGAGGTTAGAGTTTGTGTTCCATCGAAAAACTACTCTATCCCTTAGCCAGACCCACTGTAACAGTGACGGCTGTTTGCTTGGGGATAGACCTGAGCTTGTGTGCACGGGTGTTAAAAGCAGGCGATCACAGCAGCCTGGGTTCCTGTGTCCTGGCCCGCGTGTTTTTGAGCTGCGGTATCCTGGCCATTGTGCTCTGCTCAGGTCAGACGTGCGCGGTTCTCTGCAGCCTTGGAGATTAGAGACCGGAACTTTGTTTTGTCAGAAGAAGGTTGAACTTCCCTCTCCCTCGGCATACTGCCAGGTCTGGGAGTTTGCACGGGACAGCACACGTGATTTATTTATTTAAATTTGTTGATCTTTTGCGTATTTCAGTTTAATGGCACATCTGGTCTAGAACGGTGTGTTTGAGGATAGAAGCTGTTACACTTTTCTGTGCAGACCGTCATGGTGGTGACACTGGTATATAGCAGTCTCTGTACTACACTGTGGAATTGTAACTGTGTGGAAAGACCATAATTTGACCCTTTGCCCCCTCACACCGCTCCCCAAACCCCCCAGAGACGGTGTAGTATGAATGGCATGTTTTCCTCTCCCCTTGTTCGTCTCTAAGGGGTGAGCGCTGGCGTGTGCAGGGTGACCGGGGGGGTGCTGGGTATCCACTGGAGCAGCGTTATTGGGCTGGGATGGCGCCCCCTGGCGGTGGAGAAGGCCAGCGAGACGTGCTGGGAGGCGTGCTGCCTGCAGCCGGCCTGCGGCGCCGTGTGGAGCTACGCGGGGTGCTGCGTGCTGCTGGGCTGCTCGCGCCCGCGCCACTGCGCCATCACCGCCCTGCCCCACCCCCACGTCCAGGCCCTGGGGCTCCTGCAGCACGTGCCCAAGGGCGCCCCGCCCAAAGCGAGGCTCCGGCGGGCCGCGTCGCGGAAGAAGGACGGTGTGACCCTCAGCCAGCAGGGGGCGCAGGCCAGCCACCCTCACCCCCCGAAGGTTGGTCTGTGTGAGCCTCTCTTTACAGGTCGCTGGCAGATTTGTGTGCCTCCTCGTTTGTGTCCGTGTCTGAAAGGAAGCGCGGTTTCAGTGGTGTGTGTACACGGCTTGTCTTTCGGCAGGGCGTTTCCAAAGACACTTCAAGCCAAGCCCCTCCGGTGACTTCGGCCAATGGTGTGGCTCTCCCCCTGACGTCCAACAAGACCCAACCTCAGCAGACCAACTCGAGCGGTGATGCGGCACTTCTACCTTTTGCACAGCAGAACTCGACATTATCAACTGGAACCATGGATACGCCGCTATCCAATAGTAGCAGGAGTTTGCCAACCGTGGCCCCGACCACCCATGTCCCAACCCCGCCTACTCAGGCCAGTAAGTCAGTAAGCTGAACATCTAGACTAAAATAAAACTGAAGCTTAATGTTAACCTACCAGGTTCTGGAGAGCAACCCCTTTGTGTGTTGGTGTACATTTTGGTGACCTCACACCCACATTTTAATGTCGCACTATGCTATTTGCAGTGTGTACTTTGCTGTTACTGTGATGGATTCTGTATCACTGTCGTTAGTTTTAGAATGAATCTTAATGTTCATACTCTTTAAAATGGATGAATGCTTGCAGTATTATTATATGAATGTTGTAATGTGGTAGCTTTAATGCCCTGCATTTTATTTTGACCAGCACGAGAGTTGGTGGTGTCTGCAGGGAACAGTGTGGAGGTGACGCTGCCTCGAAACGAAGTGGAGCTCAATGCCTTTGTCCTGCCAGCACCCCCTGAAGGTACCACTCTGCCATTGACCCCATGGCCCTCTGTACAGCCACCTCATAGCTTCAGGAGAACACAGGATCTTTTGGGCTTTACAGGGTGTTTGTTGGTGACTACACTGTGTCCTGGTTACGTTTTACAGCCATATCCTGTTTCAGGACTATGCCATGAAACCTCTGCTTTGAAACAGCTTACCTAAGCAGAGGAGTCCAGTCTGGCCACTTGTATAATTTATTGCATGGACCAAAAGATAACATTTGGAAAAACAAATCCAATTTGAGACAGTTCTGCTGTCTAAACTTGTGAATGTCTCTGTCTCAGCACTGCATACTATAGCTCCTGTCTGTGACGGAGGGTGTGTTAAAATCGCTCTGTGTCTCAGAGTTGTGTTTTATAGCCTCTGTGTCAGTTCTGTGTTTAAGCTGCCTGTGTGTCTGAAGGCAGTCAGGATTGTACGCAGTGTTGTGTTTCAGGATTGTACGCAGTGTTGTGTTTCAGGACTGCGTGTGATAAGCTCTGTGTGTGGTAGGAACGGACTACACGTTTGATTGGCGGTTGATCACGCACCCTCGAGACTACAGTGGAGAGATGGAGGGGAAACACAGTAAAACACTGAAACTAAGCAAAGTAAGACCCCCTGTTTCTTCCATCCCTTCATTCTCTCTCTCTCTCTCTCTCTTTGCAGAGTAAAGCTTTTACATTTAAAGACATTTACTGGCAGATTTAATGACAGTCGATAATCCTGGGATTGTGGATCTACAGAACTAATTCTTTACTGTCATTTTTTTACTAAAATGCACTTGCAGTGTTTGACTGACTTGTGAAAAAAATGGATAACCGATAACTTGCAGCTTTTGTTCTTTAGAAGTGTTTGATATTTTGGGGGGAAAATCAGTTGATTCTCAGCAGTCCTGCGGAACGCTTAAATAGGCAGTATACTCCAAACGATGTGCAAACTCTTTGAAAATGAACCACCGGTGAACACGTCCGTGAACACTGTGGGCAGGATACTCAAAATGAACTTGGTGTACTTCATTTTCATGTCACTCCAAGCTGCTTGCTTCCTAGCATTGCAGCATCGATTTATGGACCCACTGTGACGTAATTTTATTAATATTACGAAACCATATGTTGCAAAACTATTTTGTGGAAATAAAGGACACAACCGAATCAATTTCAACAGTTGTATTTATTTTACATTATAGCAGTTTTGTTATATAGGCTAAGGGAAAAATGTCATTTGTATCAACGCTTTGTTCATTCTGTTGCAACTGAGCAATAGCCTGGTGAAGGAGAGAGTGACACATTCGCTTAACCAACCAAGATAATGCTCTCAGAATCAAGACAATACTCTCACAGGACAGTAAAGCAATGAAGTGAATCAGAAAAGAAAGTTGAATTCTGCTCCTGGCTGGTGAACCGTGACACAACAAACCATGTGATATTTGGATGGACCAATTGCCGACAGACGGAGGTCTGCGAACTTGCAAACTGCTTTCGAAGAGTTAGTGCTGGGGGCGTGCACGCACCTCGACGTTCAAACTGACGCGCCGCCTCTTTTTGTTCATCTCTTGTTTGAGAAGGCTCGTTTCAAACAAAAAGTTTGATTTCCTTTGGAGTACACTGCTGCGTTTTGTCAGTTACCCATGAGCTTTGCCCTGAGACAGAAAGCGCTTTGTTTCCCTCACTCCCAGCTGACCGTTGGGCTGTATGAGTTTGAGGTGCTGGTGGATGGGGACGGGGCGCACGGCGGAGGCTACGTCAACGTCACGGTCAAACCAGGTGAGGGGCGGCTGCTAAATGCCATGGCCACGAAAACACAGTACTGCTGAAGCAGTATATTTAAAATGTGCATGTACATCGCTAATGGACATAATACATTTGTTAAATAAATGGATAAATTTGCCAAAGAAAGGATAAAAAACGAATTAATGCACACTAGCCCTTTAGTGCCTAAGCATTATATATGCATGTCAAAACCATTCCAATGCTGTTCATATGCCATATTGGACGGAGTGGCCAAGCAGCAGAGATTCTTAACTGGTGTACATTCTTATAATCATAATCCTGCCATAACGCAGACAGGATCAGTGTTAATGGGGACTGTGACCTGCCATAACGCAGACAGGATCAGTGTTAATGAGGACTGTGACCTGCCATAACGCAGACAGGATCAGTGTTAATGGGGACTGTGACCTGCCATAACGCAGACAGGATCAGTGTTAATGGGGACTGTGACCTGCCATAACGCAGACAGGATCAGTGTTAATGGGGACTGTGACCTGCCATAACGCAGAAAGGATCAGTGTTAATGGGGACTGTGACCTGCCGTAATGCAGACAGGATCAGTGTGAATGGGCAGAGCTGCCCTGTGTGCTCTATGCAGCTGGGTTGCGTGCTCGCTGATCGATGTGATATATTGAAGGGATGTTCCGGCCCCACCCTCTTCATCTGTTTCAGAGCCACGCGTAAACAAGCCACCGGTTGCCGTCGTTTCCCCGAAGTACCAGGAGATCTCCTTGCCAACCAGCTCTACGGTGATAGACGGCAGCCGTAAGTACACTTGGCTTGTGGGCAGATTGTTAATATGGCACAATTGGTAGCTTGGCCTATAATTACACTTGGTTCAGTGTCCAGCAGAGCATACGCATAGAAGCAGGGGTGTGTCATGCACAGGGAGTCGTCAGGTTAATATTCAGTTTTTGGTAAGTGACCTGACCTGAACAGGACTGTGTTGGCTTGAATAGGTGTGTTGCGTATGGCAGTGATACTGCTGAAGGTGGTCGGTGTAACACAGTGTACTCGTTCCTCCCTCCCTCTGTCAGAGAGCACGGATGATGATAAGATTGTGGCGTGGCGCTGGGAGGAAGTCAAAGGGCCGCTGAGGGAGGAGAAGGTGTCGGCCGACACGCCCATTCTCACGCTCACCAACCTGGTGCCTGGCAACTACACCTTCAGGTACCCCTGCCCACCGCCCCTCTTTCCTCTCCTGTCCTCACACCCACCCAGTTTCCCTCTCTCCTCTGCTCTGCCTCTGCCTATGCATCACATGACTGTTATTCTGCTCTCTCTCTCTACCTCTTTCTCTCTACCTCTCTCTCACCTGAATTTTAGGCAGGTTTTTGAGTTTTTTTGGGGGACATGGAAAAAACAGAAGCACTTTTATTCTTCTTTACAGCTATGGTGGGACTTTGCGAAAGTACTGATTAAACAGCTGTATACGCAGTGCATTCTCGGTCTTTTGTAAGACATCACACAATCTATGAAGGCTTTAGAGACTGAAATAGAATCCCTTCAAACTTTGGTTGAGACCTCAAGAGAAAGAGAAGCGGTTCAAGCTCTCCAGAAAAAAAGCCTCTTTGGTTGAAAGTATAGCAGAGGTAGATGCCCAATCAAAGTCCTTTTTTGGACAAGAAAAGAAAAATGGTCAAAGTAGACGTGTTCAATGTTTGAATTCTGCCACAGCTGCAGTTAGAAGAAGGGCAGTGGAGCTCTACTTGAGTGAGTGGGCAGAAGTGGCCCAAGGTTTTCCATGATGGACTTCCAAACGTACATGTAGATGGAGAACTGGGGGGGGGCTTCTGTGTCAGCAGGAACTCTACACAGCACTGCAGGGCATGGAGAGTGGGAAGGCTCCTGGAATTTATGGGCTGCCATCAGACTTTACAAGGCTTTCTGCCAGGTGCTGTGTCAAGACTTGTTAGCTGTGCGTAATGGCAGCTTAAATAGGGGAATGTTACCATTGAGCTGTAAGAGAGAAGTTGTAACATTGCTAGTAAAAAAGGACAAGCCTAAAGGAAAAAACTGGAGACCCGTGGCAGAATTCAAACATTGAACACATCTACTTTGACCATTTTTCTTTTCTCCTCCAAAAAAGAACTTTATTGGGCATCCATCTCTGCTATACTTTGGAATCCAGACCAAACCAGAAGCCCCTGAGCTTGTACGTGTAACAGGTCAACCAAAGAGGCTTTTTTTCTGGAGAGCTTGAACCGCTTCTCTTTCTCTTGAGGTCTCAACCAAAGTTTGAAGGGATTCTATTTCAGTCTAGTGTCTGCCCTCGATAAGACGTGTGTGGTAGCAGCCATTTCCACTCCCTCAGACGGCACTCGTCCATTTCCAGGACACCTTTCCAGTGTTTTTCCACGATGGTGTCATTTATGGTCTCCCAGAAAAACACCAGATACTTCAGCCCACCACGCTGTCACTGTAGGCCCCCTGGCAGAGTAGGCAGCCCTCCTCTCCATTCACCCACTAGCACTGCTTCACTCTTACCCAAATTAACTTCTGCAGATGAGATGACCTTGAAATCATTAACTATAATGTTCAGCACATCAACATGTCTCTGACCCGTTATAACAGCAGTTTTATCAGTGATTGTTCTGCCAGGCACACAATAGTTCTGGTCTGCCCCAATAATCTGCCCCATCACATTTCTCATCTCTCAACCGGTTAGCTAGAGCCTTAGAGACGAGTTTATAATCTGTGCAGACACTAGTAATTAACAATCTGGTGGTGGCAGCTCTGTGGCATCGCCTGGCGTGCATGGGCCCTCCTCCCAGGGTACTGGTGCGAGTATGGGCAGTGGCAGTGGACTTCTTTTAGGACTGATAACACTGGATCCCCCAGAGTGTCCTGTACCTGCCTAAGGAGGAGGTGGGGCAAGGGCTAGTGCATCTGGGGGGGGGGGGGTCAGGTTCCAGTTCATTCAAAGAGGTGGAGGAAGTGTATATGGGGGTATGATCCGGGACAGAGTGATGATGGAGTTTCGGTATTACAAAGCAATGGTGAACTTTAATGTTTTTCAGAGTATGTGGTGTTATAAAGGTGCTTTATGTTCAGTGGAGGGAGGTTAACATTTATTTGTGTGTTGTTCTTACCGAAAGATGTGTGTTTTTCATATGATCTTGGTTTAGTGTTTTGTATCTTTGTTTTTATTTATGTAAAATGTAAAATTCTTGCATCTCTCTCTCTCTCTCTCTCTCTCTCTCCATCTCTACCTGTCTAGTTTGACAGTGACAGATTCTGATGGAGCCCAGAGCTCAACTCAGGCAACACTGTCAGTCAACAAAGCCATGGACTACAGGCCAGTGGCCAACACTGGGCCCAACCAGGTCCTCACTCTGCCACGCAACTCAATCACTCTCTACGGCAACCAGAGCACAGACGACCACGAGCACCTGGCCTACGAGTGGTCTCTCAGCCCAGAGAGCAAGGGCAAGGTGGTGGAGATGCAGGTACGGTGTGTGTGTGTGTGTGTGTGTGTGTGTGTGCACGCGCACGTCTCTGCGTGTGTGCGTGTGCACATGTGTCTGCATTTGTGTGTCAGTGTCTGTGTCTGTGTGTGTGTGTGTGTTTGAGAGGGAAAGAGAGAATGTGTGTGTCTGTATCGTGTGTGTGTGTGTGTGTTTGAGAGGAGAGAGAGAATGTGTGTGTCTGTATCTCTGTGTGTGTGTGTGTGTGTGTGTTTGAGAGGGAGAGAGAGAATGTGTGTGTCTATGGCATTCACTGAGATTCAGCACTGCAGCCTCAGGAAATTAAATAATTCAGCCTAGCTTCAGAATGCAAATCTGGCCGTTTTCCAAAAAACTCTGTGTTCTGAAATAATAACCCCAATCTTTCACAAAAGTCACAGCTTGCATCCTCCTAACGGTGGCAGGATTGGTGTTTCTGGCAACCGGGCGAAGTGCTTTGCAGCACCCTGAGCTGAGCTGTCACATTCTGTCTCTCCAGCTCCCGAATAAAAGCAGCAAACCCTCTACAGACTGCCTGTCCCGATTAATCACACGTTCTTTTGTGCTGTTAGCGGATGAAAAAGTTAAGCTTCTGAGCCCTCCTGGCGCAGTTAAAACTGAGTAATAATATCACAAAACGCTTTACCTAAATGGAGCTGCAGCCTCCGTCTGATATAATTTAACACCTTTATCAGCCAGCGAGGGACAGATGCGGTCCTCCTCCTCTTCCTCCTCCTCCGCTGGTCTCTTGCAGATAAAATGCCTGTGCTCCACTGAATCATCCACTGAGCAGCACCTGCACAATAAACTCCCTGCAAAGGAACGGAATTTGAAGTCTGCGTCTTCAATATAAATCAAATGACAAAACAAATACTTTCACACTTAAGTATGACTAGGCTCACTGTAAAATCATATTCATAAGGAGGAAGGAAGTTTAAGAATGAAAACAAATTGAAGCAGTCTTGGCAGGAAACAGCTGTGCGCATTGAGCTCTGAGCCTCACCAGAGCTCAGCTCAGCCTTGACCATAAAAGTCCACAGTATTTCATCGCATCACTGGCCGCATAAATAATGGAGTCTACAGAATCAGATCAGTATGTGTCCCAGAAAACGGCAAGCAGCCTTTTAGCCACCCTGACATCACCACACATCCCCAACAAGCAACGTAATGCAGAGGAAATGACCACAGTCTGCAGGCACAAGCTGGTCAGGAGCCTAAAAGAGAACTCTGCAGAGCCCGTGTGATTCTGGGCATTGGAAATGGAGGTGCTTGTCACTTCACTTGTTTGTGTTTCACAGAAACAAATGTGTACATACGGATAACAAATCTGCCCAGGCCAAGAACCTGCCAATAGAGCCTTTTGAACTGTGCGTGCGTGTGTGCGCGCATGCTCTTGCTCCTACCAGCGCAGGGTCTGTGTTCTGTGTGGGTGTTTGACTGTGTTTCTGTGAGTCCAGTGTCCTACCAGCGCAGGGTCTCTGTTCTATGTGGGTGTTTGACTGTGTTTCTGTGAGTCCAGTGTCCTGCCAGCGCAGGTTCTGTGTTCTGTGTGAGTGTCTGACTCTCTGTTTCTGTGAGTCCAGTGTCCTACCAGCGCAGGGTCTCTGTTCTGTGTGAGTGTCTGACTGTGTTTCTGTGAGTCCAGTGTCCTACCAGCGCAGGGTCTCTGTTCTGTGTGGGCGTCTGACTCTCTGTTTCTGTGAGTCCAGTGTCCTACCAGCGCAGGATCTCTGTTCTGTGTGAGTGTCTGACTCTCTGTTTCTGTGAGTCCAGTGTCCTACCAGCACAGGGTCTCTGTTCTATGTGGGTGTTTGACTGTGTTTCTGTGAGTCCAGTGTCCTACCAGCGCAGGGTCTGTGTTCTGTGTGAGTGTCTGTCTCTCTGTTTCTGTGAGTCCAGTGTCCTACCAGCGCAGGATCTCTGTTCTATGTGGGTGTTTGACTGTGTTTCTGTGAGTCCAGTGTCCTGCCAGCGCAGGGTCTCTGTTCTATGTGGGTGTTTGACTGTGTTTCTGTGAGTCCAGTGTCCTGCCAGCGCAGGGTCTGTGTTCTGTGTGTGTGAGACTGGCTCTCTGTTTCTCCCCTGCTCCAGGGAGTGCGGACCCCCATACTGCAGCTGTCGGCCCTGCAGGAGGGGGACTACACCTTCCAGCTGACCGTCACCGACTCGGCTGGACAGCAGGACACGGCCAAGGTCACGGTGATCGTCCAGCCAGGTGGGTGTGCGCTGGGGGATGCAGCACATGCATGTCTGTGTCCACGTTTGTGGGAAATGGTTCCAGAATGTTGGAATTAAAATTGAGTTTTATTCAATCAAAGAGAGAGAAAAAAAAACACAATTTATTACTATAATGTTTGGGCCCTGTTTTAGGGGGAGACTAGCCCAACACTATCTATCTGTTTATTAATGTGAGAACAGGTGGAAGGAAATATGTGGAATCTGTGGCATTTCTTCAATTTGACCTGACATGAGAAATGTAGAGTACTGCGTGTGAGGACCTGTGCTCTCACCCCCCAGAGAACAACAAGCCCCCCGTGGCAAATGCAGGGCCGGAGAAAGAGCTGACTCTGCCCGTGGACCACACCACACTGGACGGGAGCAAGAGCACCGATGACCAGAGAATCGCCACCTACCAGTGGAGCCAGAGCACGTCAGTACATACATGTTCATATATATACATATATACACGCACACACACAGGGTCACACACACACACACACACACACACACACAGTGTCACTCACGCACAAACATATACACACACACACACACACACACAGTGTCACTCACGCACAAACACACACACACACACACAGTGTCACTCACACAGACACACACACACACACACACACACGCACAGTGTCACTCACAAAATCACAGAAACGTGGGGGTGTCTCGTGTGGCGTAGCCCGTAGAGTGCTTTCCACATGCTCATTGTGAGCCGTGACATCGGCGGTTCGAGTCCGACCGCCAACCGGAGTTGCATGCCAACCTAGTTCCTCCTGTCTCTCTTCACTGATCTGTCAAATAAAGCTGAAAAAGCCCCCCCCAAAAAACATACAAAATCACAGTAACGCTAACAGTGACTTGCACCTGCACGCACACACCCACACACATTCATGGAAGGCACACTTGCCTAGGTACACTCTTCTGCTCAGACCCAGGCACACACACACACTCTGTGTCGCTGCCGTAAGTTCAGTGTGCACGGCAGTTGCCTCTCTCTGACTGTGTGTGTGCCTCAGGGGGCCTGCGGGTGTGAAGATTGATAATGCGGACAGCGCCGTCGCCACGGTAACAGGGCTTCAGGTGGGCACTTACGAATTCAGCCTGACAGTGACGGACGAGAGGAAGCTGCAGAGCAAAGACACGGTTAAAGTCATTGTTCGAGAGGGTAAGCATCTGTCCTTCCCATTGTCCCTTTCTTCACTTTGCCACATAACGGCTGTGTGCCTGTGTGTGTGTGTGCACGTGTGTGTGTGTGTGTGTGTGTGCCTGTGTGTGCGTGTGTGTGTGTGCTGTGTGTGCCTGTATGTGCTGTGTGTGTGTGTGTGTGTCTGTGTGTCTGTGTGTCTGTGTGTGTGCCTGTGTGTGTGTGTGTGTGTGTGTGTGGTGTGTGTGTGTGTGTGCCTGTGTGTGTGTGTGTGTGTGTGTGTGTGTGTGTGTGTGTCACTCACTTCCCCTCCCTCTTATCAGAACTGGACCAGCCTCCGGTGGCCCACGTCCAGTCACGGCCTCCCATCTCCCTGCCAAATCGGACCGTAACACTGGACGGGTCGCGATCCACCGACGACAAGGGCGTGGTCAGTTATCTGTGGACCCGCGATGACAGCAGCCCTGCTGCAGGGGTGAGACCTCCATACACGTGTGTTACAGTGATCTCGGTCCCTAGGGGAACAAAGTCTAGATCCACTGTGTTACAGTTACTATTTTATCCAGAAAATAAAGGCTATACTCAGTTGTTTGACAGTTAATACCACGTACATTGCAAATAGGAGTACATTCAAAGTCCCCTTTCAGAAGTCGGCTGCAATAATTTGGACCAGAGTGTGTAGAGGCCGACTAAGCAAAACCAGGCGATTATAGGTTCACATCCCAGGTGCTGTTGTACTTCCGGAAGAAGTGGAAAGTAGATGGAACAAGTTGGCCTTTGAATGTTCCAGTTGACACTATGGCCCAAGTAGTTGAGCTGAGCTGGAATTTATGAACACACTGTTCCTGGAAGTAGTCTGGGCTGACCTTGAACTGCTGCGTAAATGAATGGACTTTTTTTTTTTTTTTTTTTTGCAAAGAAGGTTCTGACATGCAGGTGACATTATTTACCAGTGCGCCATCAGCAACAACAATCTTACATCACCCTGGCTAAGGCCATGTGCTGTATGCAACAAAAAAGAAAAAAGTGTACTGTACTGAAAACACACAGGACATGTGGGTCGATACAAGGAAGCCAGTCTCATCCTCTATTGTGTCCTTTACTTAAAGGATCTGTTTGACTGTTTATGCATCTAAAGTACAGTCAGATGGAGCTCTGGGCTGCTTGGAAAAGGGGTAAACGAGTATGGGCCATGTGATAAGGGCTGTGCACGCCAGTAAGAAACCCCTCAGATACACCAAACGGCGTGTGAGGTCACCAACTGTAAGAAACCCCTCAGATACACCAAACGGCGTGTGAGGTCACCAACTGTAAGAAACCCCTCAGATACACCAAACGGCGTGTGAGGTCACCAACTGTAAGAAACCCCTCAGATACACCAAACGGCGTGTTGAGGTCACCAACTGTAAGAAACCCCTCATACACCAAACGGCGTGTGAGGTCACCAACTGTAAGAAACCCCTCAGATACACCAAACGGCGTGTTGAGGTCACCAACTGTAAGAAACCCCTCAGATACACCAAACGGCGTGTTGAGGTCACCAACTGTAAGAAACCCCTCAGATACACCAAACGGCGTGTTGAGGTCACCAACTGTAAGAAACCCCTCAGATACACCAAACGGCGTGTTGTGGTCACCAACTGTAAGAAACCCCTCAGATACACCAAACGGCGTGTGAGGTCACCAACTGTAAGAAACCCCTCAGATACACCAAACGGCGTGTTGAGGTCACCAACTGTAAGAAACCCCTCCGCAAACCAAACAGCGGAAGTATCTGAGTGGCGAAGGAACGTGTGTAGTCTTACCCAGGGCTACTGGAACAGGATTCATTTAATGTTATCTTGATTAAATGACTCCAAAATAGTGTTTTAACCTTTCCCCTGTGCTAAAAGTTATGAATAGACGGAGGAGACTGCTGTCCACCAGTAGTGTGGGTTTATACAAATCACTGTCTAATTTGGTAGATGCACCTTATCCTGTGCAGCCTGCATAAATACAATTGTGCTTCCTGTTGTGACACTAGTGTGTAGGCGAGTGACTGTGGCGTGCAGATATCCTGAGTTTGATGTATATGTTAGGACCTTAGACTGCTAGGTGTGCAGTGTTAATAGTCAACGAGGAATGCCAGGTTAAAATGAACAGTTTATTGTTCAGTGTGTTCAGTAATAATGACAATGTAAAATGGTGCAAAATGTGAGCGGTGAAATATATATACGTATATATACGTATATGTGCAGGGGACCATATTGACAAGTCTCCCCGAACCATTGCACTTCTCTCCTTGTATACAAGGAAAAACCCGAAGTCATCAAATAAAGACACAGTCATGACAAAACGGTACAACAATGAATCCTGGTTGCGCCATCTCTAAGCATGTGACGCTGGGTTAACCTTTGTAGCTGAGGCGCTAACTTGTTCCCCATGACATCGGCTTTCCAACTATGCAAAACATGATTACACTGTATTATGGGGAACCTAAGGTTTACAAATGCTGATCCAGTCGGATGTTTTGCAGCTGAGCACTGTTTCCTTATCACACCCTGCTGACTCGCTGACCCGCAGTGAGTCATGGTCCGTCCTCTGCAACAGTCCGTTTTCTTTTTGGGCCAGATAAGAGGCAGACTTCTGTGAACTGCCCTACACCATATACGGTGAAAATACTGTGCTGTCTGTTTATTTACGGCACCGCTGTGTGGACAAAACACTGCGCCATTACCGTCCAACGCTCGATTAGCGCTGATGCATTTCATCCAATCCGGTCTGCTTCAAGATGCCTGACGATGACATGATTGGTGGAAGTGCATCACTGCATGTAGTTGTAGCCAGTAATGTTTGCTCGCTGTCTGCCTGTGTAGAGCACTTACTGTGTGATGTTTTCTCATGCACTGTGATGCTCTGCAGTACGCAGATGGCATATTCGTTTCACTTTAGGCTGGTTGGCTGCATCTTAATTTATTATTGATCTACAAAAAACTTTAAATACATTTTTCCCGGGGCTGACGGATAAGAAGATAGTTCAGTGTGTTATTTTGAAGTATATTTGTGTTTAGGGTTTGTAACTGAAATCTGCCTGTCTGTGCTCTGTCTCAGGATGTGCTCAATAACTCCGACCACCAGCCAGTGCTGTTGCTAAGTAACCTGGTGGAAGGGAAGTACAGCTTCACGTTGACCGTCACTGACAGCAAGGGCCAGAGCAGCTCCGGCCGAGGCACCGTGGAGGTGCGACCAGGTCAGTGCGTCCTTCAGCCAGGTCACTGAGCTCACAGCCTCATGGGCACGGATAGCAAGCATTCATTACATGCACATTATACCTCTGTTCTACATACACGCACATACACACACGACACAAACGCACGCGCAGATCTACTGCACTCATACAGCTTCCCTGTTACATAAGTGAACACACACTACACACAATCACCTCTGTCTCTCACACACACACACGCACCTCTCTCTCTCTCACACTCTTGTACATACACACAGGTACCTTTCTCTCTCTCACACTGTCTCACAGACACTCACACACACACATCTCTCTCTCTCTCTCTCACTCTTGCACTCATACACACACCCCTCTCTCTCTCTCTCTCTCGCACTCACACACACACACACCCACACA
Organism: Anguilla rostrata; assembly: GCF_018555375.3. NCBI lineage: Eukaryota > Metazoa > Chordata > Actinopteri > Anguilliformes > Anguillidae > Anguilla > Anguilla rostrata. The sequence continues at coordinate 24,767,340 of NC_057940.1, forward strand.
CATGCACCTCTCTCTTTCTCATACACTCTTGCACACACACACGGGTACCTCACTGCTTGGTACTCTCTCACTCTGGTGTCTCAGATGTTTGGGAGAGAGACCTGGTGGAGCTGGTCCTGGAGGTGGGCGTGGCCCAGGTGTCCCGTCGGCAGAGAGACATGCTGCTCCGGCAGGTCGGTGTCCTACTGGGCGTGCTCGACAGTGACATCATTGTCCGGGAGGTGACCGCCTTCAACGAGCACAGGTAAGACACCTCAGAGTCCCCCCCCCTCCCTCTCTCTCTTCCTCCATTGGCTATCATTCCCTTAAAGCAGTAGTTCCAAAACAATCAAGTGAGATCTGCACTGAAATTATAGAGCGTCTAGTACACAGAACACATTCTATAAAAGCATGGGATTCACAGCATTCCCTATTGATTAAAACCAACAGCTCTGACTACCTCAGCACAGAACCACACGAGCACAACAGTGGCCTGAGCATCTTAATGTACACGTTCAGTCTCCTTTAGATAGTACTTGCTGTTTGGCATGTTTGAAATGAATGATAAAAAACGGTCTCTGTAATACATACCCAGGTGCAGTGTATTGAGTGCTGGCTGTGTGTTGGGGTGCATGTGCCCTTGTGTTTCTCCTGCGTGAGCCCTCCCTCTGTCTTCTGCTTCCTCTGTGGCGTCAGCACTCGCATCGTGTTCCTGGTGTCCGGGGGTCCGGGGCGCCCCCCTCTGTCCGGGCACAGCGTGGCCGTGGGCCTGCGCAACAAACTGCGCAAACAGAAGAACGACTTCCTGATCTTCAAGGCGCGGAGCGTGGACACAGTCAGTGAGTACCGGCTGCCCGGGGGGGGGCGGGGCGGGCTTGGCGCTGGGGAGGAAATGAAAGCGTACTGACTCTCTATCTCCCTCACTTCCTCTCCATCTGTCTGTCTTGCTCCATCCATCCCCTCCGTCCCAGTCTGCCAGCTGAACTGCTCCAGCCACGGAGAGTGCGACCCTTTCACTCGCCGCTGCGTCTGCAAGCCCTTCTGGATGGAGAACTTCATCAGGGCCCAGCTGGGCGACGCGGAGAGCAACTGCGGTGAGAGGCCCAGTCTTACGCGCTGCCCTGACGCTCACTCTGACATGGGGTGCTGACTCTGGAGCAGGAGCCATGCCGAAATGCACAGGAACAGACTCGTTCTAAAGCACGGAGGCCCTGAGGCTCTTCATATGAACTCACTTCCTCTCTTTTGAAGAGTGTGGACTCCTTTGGAGGGATCTGGGAGGGTGTAGTGGGTCTGCTTTCCCCTGTATGCAGGAAGGATTGTTGGCTATTTCAAGTGTACTTATGTTGACATTTTCTGAGGCTGTCGGGGGACTGAATGTAAAATGGGCTGATTCATTAGTCACAACATGTGGGTGAATCCCTTTAGTTCTCCGCTTGAGCTCTTATTGTGCTGCAGCCAGTTGTAAAGACTGAGTGGCAAATGCAGTTTTAAATTCAATTCTTTTTCTTTCTCTTTCAGAGTGGAGTGTTCTGTATGTTACTATAGCGTCCTTCATGATTGTGGTTGCCATAGGAACAGTTGTCTGGGGGATGGTGTGCTGCTGTCGCAGGTAAGGTCTAGGGGAGGCTTGGCTGTTTTTTCCCACTTTGTGAATGTGGTGTGTGTGTGTGTGTGTGTGTGTGTGTGTGGACACCTGAAATATGTGCTGAAATATGGGTTGGCCCCATGCCATGCATTGTTTACTTTACAGTCTGTGGAGTAATGTAGTAGGATGTGTATAACGTTGTATAATGTGTGTGTGCCATGTTATGGATTTGTTGTATAACTGTGTGTGTGTGTGTGTATGTGTGTGTGTGTGTGTGTGTGTGTGTGTGTGTGTGTGTGTGTGTGTGTGTGTGTGTGTGTATGTGTGTATGTGTGTATGTGTGTATGTGTGTATGTGTGTATGTGTGTATGTGTGTATGTGTGTATGTGTGTATGTGTGTATGTGTGTGTGTGTGTGTGTGTGTGTGTGTGTGTGTGTGTGTACACCTGAAATATGTGCTGAAATATGGGTTGGCCCCATGCCATGCATTGTTTACTTTACAGTCTGTGGAGTAATGTAGTAGGATGTATAACGTTGTATAATGTGTGTGTGCCATGTTATGGATTTGTTGTATAACTGTGTGTGTGTGTGTGTGACCAGGAGGAAGAGCCGGATGCGCAGGAAGAGCCGCTATAAGATGTTGGAGGCAGATGAGCAGGACAGTCTTGAGCTGCAGCCCCCACGAGCTGGTAAACACTACCACACACACACACACCCACACACTAACAATCACACTCGCACACCCACACACTAACAATCACACACGCACGCACACACACACACACACACACCCACACACTAACAATCACACACGCACACCCACACACTAACAATCACACACACACGCACACACACAGACACACCCACACACTAACAAGTACACACAGACACACACTAACAAGTACACACATGTGTACAGGCAGTCTCAAATGACTCCACAAGCCATTGCCTGCAAAGCCTGAACATGCAGTGATTATAATTGATGATTATAGATTTCTGAATGTAATGACACTTATCCTGCACTGACTGCCCGGTGCCCCCTCTGTCGCCGCCCCGCAGGCCGCTTGAAGCCAGTGCCTGTCCCCACTTCCTCCTCCCTCATGCGCTCCGACTCGGACTTGGACAGTGACGACGGGCGGGGGGGCAGCGCCTGGACAGAGCGGGAGAGGGGCCAGCTGCTGCGGCCCCAGAACGGAGCCCTGCGCAACGGCCTGGGGCCCCTGAGGGCCAAGAAGCAAAGGGAGGAGTTGCTATAGCAACCACATCAGGGGACGAAACCCCGCCCCGCTCACCGCGCACAAACCTCACGCCCCTCACGGACAGCGCTCCGACGCACAGGGGTTAGGCATGGAGGGGGTGCGTCTGAGCCACTGGGGATTCAAACCCCCTCCACCCCACCCCCGCCTGCCTCACCTGGCCCTCACCAAGCCAGTACCTGAGAGACTTCACTCCACCCTGAGAGACCTTGAGTTATGTGAACAGGGCACAAACAGAGACTAACCCCCATGCACCTCTCCGTCTGTGATGTACAGCCCTGCACCCCAAAATCACCACGAATGTACCCCCATACCCACACAGAGTGACACAGGGGCTGCTGCCCCGCCCTGCACCTCACAAACGGGGACTCCGCACCCCAGCCCCTGTCCCGTGAAGCGAATTAACCGGAATCTTGAAGGACTTGCTCCCTGTCTCTGAGCCCCGAGGCCCCCCTCCGCTCCTGAAACTCAGGATTCCCCTGCGCGCTCGGACGCAGCGCAGTACCCCCCAGCTCTGACGCTGGCGCACAGGGCGAGAGCACAGGCAGTGGGCTCACTGTGAATACTGGAGCCAGCAGCCCCGAAATGAGCCTGTGTGTCTGCGTGTGCCTGTAGCAGCAGGCCGGTCAGAGTCAATCAAATCTCCCTTAGGCAGCTCTCAGCCCCGTATGTCAGTGTTGGAGGTGGGAACATTTGCTGGTGTGTTACAGCAGAGAAGGATCATGGGAGATTGTGTTCTTGTGGAGATGTGGATCACATGGATTACACTGGAAGAACTCACTGGATGACACTGGACTACACAGCGCCGGAGCCCCTCCCTCCCTCCCACAGTCCTTGTGACGTGGAGCGGGCGGGGGCAGCGCCTCTCACTCACCTCAAAGATTGCTGGGTCCTGGCAAAACCACCTTGAGTTTAGTTTGTTTTTACCTGTTTTTAGCCAGTAATTTGGTTTCTGATGCACTTTGTGTCATTTTTATGACGTTGCTCTGTCTGTTGTTCTGTCCTGGTCTGTCTGGGTGTGGACTGAGTAATGCTGATCCACACGGATCATTTTGTGAAGGAGTTTCAGTTCAATTTATCGTCAGGCAGACATTCAGACTCAATTCCCCACATAGCTCCTCTGTTAAACCTGCCTGTCTGGTTTCTGACACACTGCGTTGTCCCAATGTAATTAGAACATTAGATGAGCGTTACTTGTACTTCTTACTCAGACCCCTTGTGCTATTGTGCATGGTCCTTATCGATTTGTTACTTTTCCAGCCTACATTACACCACTGACGTCAGCAGAGCACTCTGCAGTCTTGAGTTATACCTTGTCTAGCTTTGGCAATGGGGGATCTTGGTCGCATTCAAGGTCACATACTTGTTTTCTGCTTCCTTCAGTGCTCAGGAGGGCAAGAACCATGTAATGATGTTGCCTTACCTGCACTACTTCCTGTTTGCAGAGCTTCCTCTTAAGTCTATACCAGACATACATGGGTGTTGTGGGAATTGGAGTCCCAGGGCCTTGGCTGTCAGACAGCAGCAACCAAATGAAGGGATTCTCTTCTGATTTTAAGGCTCGTTACTAATGTTGTGTTTCTTTGTTTGATTTTATTTTGTTTTATTTGAAGGAATCCTTCTGTTCTGTGACTCTATCTGGTACAACTGGATTACCTGTAAATTAAAGGGAAATATTTAAATACTTGTCTTTGTTTCAAATTGTGTTGACTGATATTGTGTGTATATAGGTTAGAATGCACATGCAGTTGGGCTAGTTATTGGTATATATATGTTTTTACTTCAAGCTAATAATTGCCAGAGTTGCCTGTCCTCTGCATACTGGTTTTCCTTCTGGCCACAGTTGCAGGCCTGGACTTGTAACAGGCTGTTAACCTTCACTCACCTTTATCTATTTTGTGATGATTTGTGTTCTTATGCCACATTCTGTCTGAATTAGCTATACATGCCATGAATTAATGCCCCATAGTCACATCCCAGGGCTTTAGATGAACTAATGTTCTTATTTTATTTTATTTTTTTTGCAGTGTTACCTGTGTTATGGGAATAAGATTACACACAAAGTTAACAGCCAACTCTGAAGCATCAGCGATGTCTTTACCTGCTAATATTTGGTACCCACTTTCTACTCTATTCCGCAGCCCTTCTTCAGTGAATAACATTGCAATTTCAGCACACAGGAAATGCTTACATGTGGCATAAAAACCCTTCTTAAGTCTGGGTGCTGTTGCAAGACACAACCGGTTTGGTCTTTGTAGAATATTTATTTTGAATTGTGAAGGTTTTATAGGGCTAATCCTCATAAAGCAGACTGACTGCATATTTCGTGTGGAGGAGAGTGAGCTCAGAGAAAGGCATCATGCCTTTGTTATGGTGCATTCAGCAATGCCGCTAAAACAAACTCCTAATCCAGGAATCCTGGAGGGCCGGTCTGTATGTTCGTTTTTGTTCAAACCAATTACCTTAGTTTTAGTTTTCTGACAGTCCTATGAACTGTGCTGCTTCACTCCTGTACTTACAGTCTGCAGCTGTGGCTGGTGCTTATACGAATGTCAGATGAATATATGAGCTAATTAAATAATTAAGAGCAAAAATTGGCACAAAATCCTGAGAGGGATTGGCCCTTGTTGTGCACCTTTGCCATATGATTACAAATCAAGGAAAAAAGAAGTCTTTGTCCCAGACATTATGGAGCTCACTGTAAATCTAGTCTTGAACCTTGGAGCATTGATCTGCTTTCTCTCCTGCACTCTCACCTGCTTCATAGTCTTAATCTCTTTACTTCTTTAATGTTTTGGCTGGCCTCCTTTGTTCCTGCCTCTCTTCTAGCTGCTTTGTTAAGAGTGGGGGGGGAGGGGGGGCATGGCCTCTGCATCCTCAAAACATACCATTCGGAGACCTTGGATTTCGGCATGGTGCCAAAACAGGCAATGTGTTCTCAGAGCCATCTGCCTCACGTGGTTAAACCCTGCATGGACATTCACATTTCCTTGGATTCAAGCAATGTTTAATTCAGATTTGCGTTCAATTTACTTTCCAGAACATATAGGTATTCTGATAGGTTGGGTTTAATAAAAAGAAGTTCAAGTCACTTGGTGGAATACAATAAATCATACAGAAAATAAATCATTTCAGTTGATCAAAATTATGCTTAATTACTACATCTACATATGCTCTTGTTCAAACATTATAAAGCATTAAATAACCACACAATCAAATAGGTCAAATGTGAAGTAATTACAAAGGACCACTAGATGGCAGCATGGTTGTCAGATTGGCACATGACATTCAGGCCAACATCAAATGTAAAGATACATGTCACCACATCATATCTGTGTGGAGCTACAGTCATTCAAAAAGTATATTTGTTTTGAAGAGTGAGTGTCTAAACTTGACATGAATAGCCATTCTCGGCATGGGTTCCCCAATAAAGCCTTGAGCATGCCAGCTTGATTCCCCCTAAACTATGCACCAACCTGAATTTTGAAGCCCCTCGGCGGACCAGTGAAACATTTAGCCCTGCCTTTGCTTGAACTCCCCATTCATTAAGAACCCTCATTTCAAAGACAGAAACAGCGGCACTGCTGAGGAGGTCCTCAAACTGAAACTACGCTGATCTAAGCTGACTCGTAAACATCCCGTGTGATTTGCCCAGGCAAATCTAATTTGTGTGGGTGTTCCTCCGCCCCAGGTGACCATAAGCTACTCCCAGTGCAACTGTTTATCAGTCCATTTAATCACGTCCTGTGTCACCAGGGCTGAAGTCACTGTAGACATCAGTAATGAGATCGTGGGTTTTAATCATTAATTCCCACACACCAAAGCCTAGACACATGCACCTTAATTTAGTGTATGTGTGTGTGTGTGTGTGTGCGCACGCACGTGTACGTGCACATGTTTCTTCTCTGTCTCCTGATAAACTTCGGCTCTGGAGGGAAGGACATGTTCAGACAAGAAAAATGGATACCAGAGGGTAAAATAATTCTTCCAAAAAATTTAATAAAATAATAAATAAGATCCAGATTGTCATCCATGTGCTAGCAAGATTGTCAGTATTAATCTCCTCTAAACAGCATGGCAGAACTATCCAGTAGTTCAGAGCTGTGGTCAAGGCACCCCCCAACCCCCATTAAGACTTATGGGAAACACACTCTCGCACTCTTTTCATTTTAAGCCTGTTGAAACTTGCCACGTCTCCAATCGGCCTACAGATGAACAGCAAAGGGGAAAATCTCACAGCTCCATGATGTACAACAGTGATATTTGTACTGATCCTCAGCTACTGGGTTGTGAAATTGTTAATAAATTCCCCACTATGATTATTCTACAATTTTCACTGCACACAGTAAACCTCTCAGATGCATCTCCACTCCAGTTAAAACATGGTTTACATTGTTGATGACGTTTTCATTGTCACTAACAAGGCTAGTTATCACCACTAATGTCGTACAGGGGATCTGGATTCAGAAGCAAGTGCACAGATTAATAACTAATAAATACTGTACAGAGAAATGTAATGATGGAACGACGGCATATGCGGACATAAAATTTGAAGAGCTGAAGAAACCGTTCAGGGTGGGGAAATAAGCGGAAGGTTTCTGTCTTTCTTTACTTATGTTCACGCTCTCTTCTCCTTATAAGGAAAAGGAATGGCTGGGCGAGGAGGGCGGAAACGGCGCGCGGTGACAGCTGGGTACTTCCCTACTGATACAGGAAGACCGAGACGGAACAAGCCGATTGAGCTAGCAAGCGCCCACGGAAAGCAAACAAATTAAAACCGAAATCAGCCCTAGTTTGAGTGAGAAGGTAAGGTATATATCTTATTTGAGTCGTGCTGTGCGCGTAGTGTTTCAATAGTGAAGCCCAAGTAGCACATAATGTGTCACTTAGTAATGCACCGTTTCGGTACCTTAAGATGTCATATTTCGCAGCTTTCTAAATATTTTATTGTCCAGATCTATGATTGAATAGCTATACACTTTAATTAAAATATATACATTATGTAGGCTACGCCGAATGCATTGTAGTCACTGACGCGGCGCAGAAATCAGTACGGAAAGTTCTGTCTTTAATTTTGCAGAGTAGGGCGCAGTTCGGAGAGGGAGGGGGTATTCGTGAAAATACAGGAAATACCTGAAAGATAGCGACAAGAGGGGGTGCGAAATCCGTGGTTTTTACCATCTTTATTCGAACTTGTTTCAATGTTATTTGTTTCTATTGATGTTATGTTTAGTAATTTACCAGACTCTCAGATTGTGATGCATGCCGTGAGCACCGCTAGCTACGTTGACGACTTCCAATCCCATTAAGGCCCACCTGGAAAGATTATCTGGCCAGTTAAGCGAAATCGGAGCCTAACTGGCAACACAACGCTGTGCTGTCTTGACGCAGTATAGCCAGTGTCGCTTGGCCTATTTCTCTCACCACTACAGCAGACATGACCTGCATTAAGTCTGGACGTAATGCAGACTGCGCCCGATTGCATCGGGTCTGCGCATTCAACGATGGCACGAAGGGCTTGGACATGCCGCGTAACCCACTTCTCGCCCAGTCAACATGAATGCCTAACAAGCTGAATGGACAGTGTGTTACAGAATAGGATTCGTAATCATATGCGAAACTTTCGGTTATATTACCGGTAACTAAACATTCAAGTGAGGTGAATTGACTCGTACAGAAATGTCTGCCAACATTTTTGGGGTGTGTCAGTTTGAGCACGGATCATTTTTAAACTGAATTTGGTATTGTCAGGGAATTTGTGTTTGATATTGCCTTCCGTTCCTAACATTGAGAGTCTTCTAGCATTTTCCTAGCTTTGGCGTTTAGTGTTAGTAAAGCAGTGAGTGAAACGGACTCACGAGCTGCACAAACGCGGAGACAGTTGGACCCCCTCCAAGCTTTCTTGGCTGCAGAGCTGTAGAAAAGGGACACCTCCAGGTGTGGGAGACGTCAGACCTTTCATAATGCCTTTGCGCTATTTGGGGTGTAGAATTGCGTAATCTGTTGTTCTATATTTAATCTGGCGCGATTTGTTTGAATTATCTGGTTGGTTTTATCTGTTACAAACCAAGGTAAATTGTCCCCCAGTCTTCGCAGTCCTGGGGAATCAGAGAATCGGAGCACGTGCATTTAGGTCAAGGATAGGCAAAAATGGGCCTCAAGAGCCAAAATGGATCAGGTTTAAAAGAGTACCTACATAACTACAGGACTTTAATGGACCAGTGTACCGCCCACATGTGTAGTTGCTGGAACATGCCTAGTAACATAACAGGTTTGCAGGGAATCTTTGGGTAAGAAGCAGGGTGACAGAAGATTTGATTGGTTTGGTGAAATATTTAACTGTGGAATATTTCAACAGTTTCTCATTTTACGGTTTGAATAATTGTTGAGAAAGAGAAAAAAAAATACTAGAGGAGAAAACTTGAAAATCCAAGCTCGAGTTCTGTGTGGGTAAACATTATATCCAAAAATGACTGTATGCAGGTATGGCTGCAAGACCTTAATTGTTCCAGCTATTCCTTTAAGAAAGGAGACTTTTAGTCACAGTCAGGTGTAGCTGGGCGTGGCTGACTGGGGCTGAGTGCACATGTGAGCACCTGTGAGTCAGTCTCTTTGCTTTCCAGGTGTTCGGTTTCTATGTGTGTTACGCAACATGGGCCCTGCGGCTGCGTGTGTGTGTGTGTACGTGTGTGTGTGTACGCGTGGCTGCACTTGCCATTGTGAAAGGACCTCTTTCTAACTGCTGCGGAACAGTGGCTCCTCACTTTGCTAAATCAGCACAGAGACCTTTTTTTAGATAGTGCAGTGTTTGCATTGGATAGCTGCAATGCTTTTCCTCGAGCTTCCATTTGAAGACAGGGCGTAACAGGTCCAGTGATCTGTGTATTATATGAGTGCATTAGTCTCATCATCAAGCACTATATACTGTATATCCAGGCGGTATAAACAACCAGGGTTCTGTGTTGCTCTTGCTCTTAATGTCTGTGAATGACCAGCAGGAATTCACTGATAGGATTGAATCCAGGATGAGACGGTGTTGTGTTACCTTTGTGAAAGGTACTGAAGATGTATTATTTCAGTAAAATATCCCTATTTGTAATTTGATTGACTGCTAATTCAATTAATTATGTAGGCAATTTAAAGCTCTCTAGTAATAGGCATGTATGAAGCAAACTGTGTTGTTGAACGAGCATGTTTTTTTTTTTTTGCATACAGAATAAACTTTGCAGAATAAACATGCATCATTCTCAGCAAAAAGAAGTTTGTATGAAATTAAATGGTTGTTTTAGGATCAAAAATACTATTAGCACTATACTTTTTCATATTGTATTAATGCCGTTGGCCTTAAACAAAAAGAAACCTCCAGAAAACAGAACAGTACTTGATGCTGAAGCTCTGACAGGCTGTGTTGGTTCAGAAGTAACACCCTGCTGTTCATTAGCATTTGATATTGATAAATCCATATGAAGAGCTGCATTTGCTCCCCAGCCCCTACCCCCATCTGCCCCCACAGTAAACATTATAGTTAGTAGGAAAGTTAATTGGTTCCACCAGAGCCAGCTATGGGTATTAACAGTGATGACACATGCTAGCCTCATCCATTCTCTCCTGCCAGAGCTGGCTTTGTTCTTTCTTTATTGTTCTGTATGTATGTGAGATATCGCCTAGTCAGTAATAGGCTAACAGCAGAAATACTTAAGGAGGCACAGGAATGAAAGAATTATGTTTAATCAACATCATTAAACCACATTTAACCCTCTAATATTGAAATGTGGGAATTAAATACAACTAAATACAATTAAATGCAAGCATACAAAATAAATGCGTGATAAATGTGTCTTGCACATAGTGTGGGGTGCAAATGAGACATGCCAACTGTACAAGGTTGAAGAAGAGATACTGTACACCTCAACACCACTTCCCTCACACTTCAAAGATGAAGGCGTGATGTACAGTGTAGTCTGACAGGGTAGATGCGCTGGAGTGAAGGCTGTGAGAGGATGTTGAGGAGATGGGTAAACATGGCACTGGAGGCAGAGCCCTTAGGTTTTTAAACCCCGAATGTTTGCCCATCTCCACTAGGTTTCGTTTGTCATCCCAAATTATAACCAGCAACTGGAGGATGTGTGCCACTTGTCAGTTTTTCTTTCCCTAAATACCTCAGTTTCCATAAACATTATTTTGTTCCATGCGTTGCCCCACCCCCACCCCTCCCACATTTCCCTGGAGATGGAGGAAGAGGGAAATGCAGAAAACAAACTGGGTGATGGGCAGCTCTCCAGGAGCAGGGCTGTGGCAGTGGAGAACAGAAGTTGTGTATGTGCAGCAGTGAGCCCCCTAGTGGTGGAATAATCTGCGTGACAAGTGCTGCTAACCACTTCCTGCTGCCGTCTCCGTATGGCTCACGTCTAATTGAAATGTTTTCCCTCTGTTTGCCTCCCAGTTTACATTGCTCAGTGACGTTTGTAGACCAAATTTAGGGTGTGTATATATCGGAGTGTGTCTCTGTTGTTTCTTCATTGTGGTGACCACCAGCTCGGCTGCAGAGTCATGGTGCTGGAGGGCTTATCTTCACGCACAGCTGGGACAGGGAGATCACGGGTGCTTGTAGGACTAAAGCGGCTTCTGCTCTGAGGCGAGGGAAACCATGATTTGTGAATCCCCCCTCTGTCTGTGGGCAGCAGTGACCCCTGGTTGCTGACTGCAGTAGTGCACTCCATCCTGAAATACAGCAGGGGTCTTCTGCAATGGGACAGGCTTGCAGCTGCCATTGGGAATTTCAGAGGAATAAATATTAGGGATTTTTTTAAAGAAGTTGCTGATGAAGATGATGATAACAGGCAAGGGAACATCCAGTATGCACAAGCCTGTAGTTGCCGTTAAACTTCATTCATGGTTATGCACTGTCTGTGCACACCTGAAAGATGTTCCATGACTTGTCCAAACCCACCCACCCCCCAGCTTACCCTTCTTTCCTGTGCATTTTTCCACCGCTGTGAGGGAATGTTTAACTCGCGCTGACATCCACATTCTGTCGGCCCCTGTAGGCAATCTCTAACATTGCAGAACTTAATTTAGCTAGCGGCTCAGATGCTGTTTCTGGTGCTGGGGACTGTACTTGTCTGTCTATGCCAGGTTTGTGAGCCTCTAGCTTTCATGCCATCTGTGGCCGCTGTTCTAGTGGTAATTTGCTCGGACCCCACGGTTTAGCACGCGCGCATCACAGTGTATTATTCATTGAGGATTTTGTCCACCCAAGTCGGTTTTTGAAGCGATATTCTCAGCAATAATTCCAGTTCACTTCCACTTTCCACCAATGAGAGAATAGTGATGTGGACACCCCTCCCACTCCACTGACCTCTGCCCCTCCTCATCTCCATCCCCGTCCCCAGGTATGGCTGAGCTGGCGGGTTTGGTGCAGCGCCTGGAGGTGGCCGTGGGACGCCTGGAGGCCGTCGCGGGGGGCGGCGGCAGCTCTGCTGGGGGAGGCCCCGAAGGTACCGCCAATCACTCACCTGGCTGAGTCCGCTCTAAAGGGCTCGTGCAGTAAATTCACACACCTCGAGAGCAGCCATGTTTAAGTGGGGAACGTCGTCATCCAAAACGGTGCTGCCGTTATTAATTGATTATGGAAAGGTGATGTAATGGTGAGGCAAGAATGATAAACTGTTGCATTATCAACCACTTAAGTCTTCGATGGTTATATTTTCATGGTTTTACGTTTCTATCATTAGGGCTTGTTATGGATATAATGCATTTAGCAGAGTTAAATTGCATCAGTGCGTCTTCACTCGCTGATCTAGGAATGTTGTTAGCTCGGTGTGACACCATTGCTCATATTAATCAGGTGAACACACTTATGTTTCTCTTACATGGCAAGTCATTCCGACAACAGCATTTACTAAGTGCAATGTAATGTGAATTATATTTATTCATCACCATAAGCGTCCCTTATGTACTGGATATAATAGTGAACACCCCCCCCCCCTCCACAGTGGTGTCTGCGTATGTGGAGGCCTATGATGACTTCATATCTGGACCTGTAGCGCAGTACTTGGTGATCAGCGGGCAGATTGGGGGCGATGTTCAGAAGCATGTAAGTGTGTCTCACGCTGGCTGTCTGCGGGCTGTGTGGTCCCCTGGATTCTTATGTCTGCATGTCACTCAAGGCAGGATGCTCTGATGCAGGGGCGTGTCCAGTCTTACCCGAAAAGGGCCGGTGTGGGTGCGGCCTTTTGTTTTAGCCCAGCACCAAGACACCTGATTCTACTGATTAACTATGCTGGTCTTTCATCTAGACAGTGGAATCAGGTGTCTTAGTGCTGGGCTAGAACAAAAATCCTGCACCCACATAGGTCCTTTTTGGGTTAGATTGGACACCCCTGGTCAGGACAGATGAAGAAGTGCTGAATAAAATAAAATGTCTTCTCTGTGGTCCTTGTTTCTCTCTCTTTGTCAGGCGGATATGATGAAGAAAGCTTTCACCTGTCAGAGGCAGTTCCTGGTCACTGCCTGCAACTCCCAGAAGCCTACTGATGTACGTAAAATCACAGATTCACACACACCAAATTAAAAGACAACATGCTTGCCTTTCAAGAATTTCTGTTAAGCCTCTATATAACAGATTGTCTTGTTTTTAAAAATATGAAATGATTTGGAAGACACTAGGCACTGCACTGGGTTGGGTGAGCGTTTTGCCAACACTCTGTCCTTCCACCACTAGGCCGCGCTGTCGTCCCTGCTGGCTCCTGTGTCCGACATTATCCAGCAGGTCCAGTCCTTCCGTGAGCAGAACCGTAGCTCTCCGCTCTTCAACCACCTGTCTGCTATCAGCGAAAGCGTCCCTGCCCTTGGCTGGGTTGCCATGGTAAGAAAGAGGGGCTGTATAGTTGTCGGCATGGAGACCGCGTTGGTGTTTGTTTTCTGTTGTGGCTGTCATGCCTATTTCTGCCTGGCTACCTGTCCTCCTGTCTCCTTCTGTGTGACTCATAGTCTCTCTTTCTATATCTATCTCTCCCTCTCCTCTCTCTGTTTCTCTCCTTCCCCCTCCTCTCTGTTTCTCTCTCTGCTCCTCTCTTTGTGGAGGATGTGTTGTATGATGGGGTCTCTGTCTCTGGCAGGCACCGAAGCCAGGCCCCTATGTGAAGGAAATGCAGGACGCTGCCATGTTCTACACCAATCGTGTTCTTAAGGATTACAAGGAGAAGTGAGTGCCACCAACCCAAGCCGTTTGTGTGTCTTTCTCTCTCGCACACATGCGCTCTCCCTCCCTCTCCCTCTGTCTAGTACGTTTGCGGCCATCTACACACATATATACATACATACACACACACACGTTTGCAGTGTAGTTTAACCCATTTTTATATTGCTCCTCTATGTATGTGGTTGCCTCTTTGTGTAAATTAGACAAACGGTGACTTTAAAGGTGGTTCTGAGAGATCAATGAATTAAATCTGTTTGGTTTCTTGGTCCTAAGTCTGCAGGCTTAAATTTGATCACAGCTGAGGATGAAATCAGTCGACTCTGGAAGAATGCATTGCTAACTAAATGTACAGCACTTAACAAGCCTCAGCCCATTAACGGTGCACAGACATTCTCCATGAAGTCTGTAAAGATGTCAGCAGCAGTCTCCATTCCCGTCTCTGTTAGGGATAAGAAGCATGTGGACTGGGTGAAGGCCTACCTGGCCATCTGGACCGAGCTGCAGGCCTACATTAAGAAGCACCACACCACAGGCCTCGTCTGGAGCAAGACTGTGAGTACCTTCCTGCGCGGGCTGCCTGCATGGCCCAAGCACAGTGCGTCCGCCTGTGTCTGAAGCTTGCACAGTCCAGGAATGCCATTTGCTCCCTTTTAGGGTCCGGTTGCCTCCGCCTCCTCTGCAGCTGTACGCCCTGCTGGTGGGGCTCCTCCTCCACCGCCGGGGCCCCCACCCCCTCCCATGGATTTCAGCCAATCATCTACTGGCGGCGACTCGAGCGCCGACTCCCGCAACTTACTATTTGCTTCCATCAACAAGGGTGCCAACATCACCAAGGGTGAGTGGCAAGTGCTGCTTGCTGAAACTGCACAAACTGGGCTATGAAAACGGCATGCTGCAGTGTGCTTCCCTGGCAGAGCTGGTGATTTAAACGGAGTGAAGCACAAAAATGCTCCGCAGCCAGAATGCTCTCAATTGTTAGAGTAAAACTATGGAGCCTGAAAAAAGCTGTGTTCACCGAGGAACATACTCGCATTTTATTTCAGGATGGTTCCGTTTACCCTGCATTTCAAAGGTTCCAACTGAATGACTTGTCTTTTCTAGTTGAACTCTGAGATATTTGTAACCCCTTTCATCCCACATTAAAACATAAAGCATCACAACATTCAGGAGGTCTATTTGGAGAAGCACTTGTATGTAACTCCATTTTCTCTGGCCCACTGACCCAGGGCTGAAACACGTGTCTGATGACGAGAAGACTCATAAGAACCCGGCGCTGAAGACCCAGGGAGGAGTCGTGCGCTCCGGGCCAAAACCTTTCACTTCACCCCGTCCTGCTCCGGCCGCCGCCCCCCCCGCCCGCACTTTGCCCCCCATGCTGGAACTGGATGGCAAAAAGTGGAGAGTGGTGAGTGAGCAGACACCTTATGAACATCTCTGAGCTCAGAAGGGCTGGGTGACTGCCTCTGGGTTAAGGATACCGAGCTGTGAGAATCCTGTGGGTCTGTGAGTCCGTGGCCATGACCGCTGCTCTACCAGGCACAAGAGCTTGTGCTGGATGGGTTCTCGTATCAGGTGATCGCTTTTTAACCTCCGCTCCCCCCCCCCCCCACCCCACCACCCTTCTTCCTGTCTCTGCAGGAGAACCAGGAAGGCGCTCAGGGGCTGGTGATTGACGACACGGAGCTCAAGCAGGTCGTCTACGCCTACAAGTGCAACAACAGCACCTTGCAGGTCAAGGGCAAGCTGAACTCCATCACCATCGGTACGCAGCGCCCCGCACCCCTTTGCGTCTGTACGCGCGTCGCGCCCAAAGCGGCGGCCGTCTCGTTCACGTCTCCCGTCTGCCCTCTCTCTCAGACAACTGTAAGAAGTTTGGCCTGGTGTTCGACGATGTCGTCGGGATCGTGGAGGTCATCAACTGCAGGGACGTCAAGATCCAGGTGCGTTCCTGTCTAAAAGTGCTCCGCGGTTCCACCCGGGGTGCAGGGCACCATTTTCAAACGGCCATTTGCATGATGCCGGTGATAACATTGTGCTGCAGGGAACTTGTGAGCATCTGCCTTAAAACAGAAAGGCACTCGTGCAGTTGTGTTATTCTGTAATGATTCTGATAATGAATTTAGGAAAGTTTGACAGGTGTACCTGGGTGGGGTTCGGCCTGCTGCTGTTCCTCTCGCGTGCAGTGCGTGTGCGTTGATGCCTTTCTTTTTCCGTTCAAGGTTATGGGCAAGGTGCCCACCATCTCCATCAACAAGACAGACGGTTGCCATGTCTACCTGAGCACTGATTCGCTTGCGTGCGAGATCATCAGTGCCAAGAGCTCGGAGATGAACGTGCTGGTGCCAGGCGCAGGGGGAGAATATGTAAGTTCCGGGATGGGGATGACAAAGCAAAAGGAACAGTCTCGGTGTGAATATCAATGGAGGTTATGGGGTGATGGGTATGACAAAGCTTTACAAATACTTTTTACTGTTACAGCGGGAAATGTTTTTGGTTGTAATCTATCGTCAGCAAAATCCAATCCACAGCTGTGCATTGGGAAAAACAATACGATCGATTAATTTATACAGTATAGTGGTAAGAGAGGCCCCATATAGAGAACTATGGAAGCCAAGTTTATTTCTCGTAGTTCTGACTTTATTTATCGTAATTCTGACTTTATTTCTCGGATTTCTCTTCAGCCCTGAAGTGTTAGATGGATTTTGCCTTGGTATTAGCTAGTATTTTCTTGTAAGAAGGAGCATATTCCTGTTGATGTGACCATTTGTGCTATGTCAAACTGGAAGAGCATTTGTTTACTTCCATCCATGTCAGAATTGCAAGAAATAAAATAAAATTGCGAAAAAGTCAATTCCACAAAATAAAGTTTGAATACAGAATTGAAAGTCAGAATTTTGATAACTTTTTTTTGTGGTGTAAACAGGCTTCCATAAAGAACAGCTGTTGATCTGGAGATGTATGGTGGAATTAAAGGTGGCATGGGGATTGTTTTAAAGGAAGTTGAAACCAGGAGGATGAGAGCGTCTGTCATAAGTCAGTTTTAACAAATTAAATGATGCACCCTCTCCCCTTTTTCCCCCCCTAGACTGAGATTCCTGTACCTGAGCAGTTCAAAACCGTGTGGGATGGCAAGAAGCTGGTCACCACAGCAACCGAGATTGCAGGATAAAGCAGCCCACGAGAGGCCGCCCCCTTTTGCAAATGCCGACCTGACTAACCGACCAATCACAAAGTAGACTGAGATGCCAACCTCTCACACATTTCCTATCATCCAGTTGCAGCTGCAGCCCCTACCTTCCTTTTGCCAATGAGAGGACTGCTTGCTTTATGTGGAGCAATCCTACAGCCAATTGCAGGGGAGCGACTTCATTCCGTTCGGTACACAGGGCTTTATCAGGGCCACTGGGGAAGTGAGTTCATTGAATGGTTTTATTTTCATTTTGCCAATACCAAGCTTCTGCTTTATTTTGAACATTCCAGCAGCCAATTGCAGGGGAGCGACTTCATTCCGTTCGGTACACAGGGCTTTGTCAGTGGCCACTGGGGAAGTGAGTTCATTGAATGGTTTTATTTTCATTTTGCCAATACCAAGCTTCTGCTTTATTTTGAACATTCCAGCCAATTTAGGAAGATGGTTAGTGATTCAGAAATGGCCAAATCAAAAAAAGTAAGGATTTGTCTGCTTTTCTGTTCCATTTTGACTCCTCAAGCAATCGGGTTATGTTGTGCTGATTTCTGCAACCTCATGTGGGAGGGTCATTTATGTCTGATTCTTGTTTCCTTGTTCTAGTCAGGGGGGGCAGGCGTACGGGAGGGCCAAGGTGGTTTTTGTACCATATATGCAATTCAGCTGTAAAGCACATTTACAACTTTCTGCAGTCATTGATACTATCATTCAAGATGATGATGATAATAATAGTCATAGAATTAATGACAGAATTTGTGTCCTCGTCCTCATTAAAAATCTAGAGAAAATAACGAGTTATGTGCAGGAACACTGTTGTCTTTTTTTATCATTAACACTGAAGAAAAACAAATGTAAAAAAAATAATAATAAAAAATAAACACCAAAAGTCTTCTTCATCTCGTACGACACTTTCCATCTCGTTGTACGTTCCCATTAATGCCTGCTTTCAGGACTCAACATTCCACTTTTCAAGCTCACGTTGAAGCAGAAACGGGTGGTTGAAAGTGAGAAGGTGGTGAGGACAGGTGTCCCAGTTCTGGGTGAAAACTGGAAGCGAGGAGTTGTGCAGAATGCAACATGCCATTTAAGGCATTGTGGTTGAAAAGTGTGTACCTCCTACTTGTCCTGCTTTACCCTTTATAGGGCTTGCTTTGTGTGACCCCAACATACCTTCCTGTCTGCCTGTCTGTCTCTGGTGCCCTGTGGTGAACCTTCTTGTCCTGGCCGTTTTCCTCCACTCCGGCATGTCCTTTGTGTCAAGTTCCAATGATTCCCCCCCCCCTTTTTTTTCATTTAATCTGTTCTCTCATTCTGAATTTAAATCCTGTTCATGAGTACTGGAGGAAGACATCTTCAAAAAAAAAAATAAACAGAATAATTCATAGACCTTGTGTCCATCAGTATCTGTATTCTGAATGTAAAAAAGGAATGGATTATCAAATGAGTGCATTTTTCAGACTTTTAATGGAGAAATGAAAAGCAAGATATACACTGAATGGTGGGGTGATCAGACATGGGGTGTATTTTAAAAGCTTGCGAAGCTCTCTAATAGCAGTGAGTGTGTGTTGTAGCAGCCAAATTATATTGGTAATTGAAAAGCATAAAGCATAGTCACATTTCGCATAAATACAAATTTTACTCAAAATCTCAAGTGTATTTTCAGATAAAATATTTCCTAGGAGTAAACATAAAGGCAAGCTTCTGTAAATCGGTAAGCAAAAATGTAGATGTAAAACGCAGGAAGTTGACCGCTTCTTTATAAGCTGTGAGATTTTTTTATTGAATCACTGGTCCATTTAAGTGGAGCTGAGCAAAGAACCTCCAGGACAGAACATTGTGCAGCTGCATGTGAAGGACGTTCCAGTGCCCCCCCTCCCCCCAGGCCCATCTCCGAGTGTAACAGAAGGTATGTGCAGCAAAAGGTATCCAATGGTAAAGATGCAGGTTTGGTGACTTGTATTTAAATCTAAACAGCTTCCAAGTTTTAATGACAGTAAAATTAATGTTTCAGTGATATATTTCAGGAATAAACTTTCTGGTTTAGGGCTGAGCTGAACAAGATTGGTGTATAGAGGATAATGAAAGACATTGTAGTTTTTATGCTTCGTATAATAAACACACTCCCAGAAACTGATAATGGACCATTCAACTTTTATTTCCAAAGTTTACCTATTCATTTTTTTATAAAACACTAAAATCTAAAATCATTTGAAATCTTTCATATATTTACTCATTTTCATTTCTGTAGAGACAGTTAAACCAAGAAATTTTCAATTTTTAGTTTTTTTTTTTTTAGAGCAACACAGTAAGGTAGATGAGCATCCATCTTCACAAGCAGACCAATTTAGTTGCGTTAAATTGATTACAGCAGTTAAAGAAACAGGAGTGCAGTGCAAACATGTGTGAGCTATAAGCATGTTTAAGTATGTTACCAGTATGTTAAGGACTGCTGGCATGTCCAAGCATAACATGCCGAATATTACACTGAGTTTGTGCCAAAGTTTGTCCCACTACCAAATACAACCCTGTGTACATTCAGCGAAGGTACGGCACCAGCTTGGCATTGAACCACTCCCTGGTGAACTGCAGGTGATCTCCATCTGAAGCCAGGAACACCAGCTTCCCTGCCTTGTCCATCTCTGCAAGGCCTAGGCGGTCCTGCAGAAAGCAAATGCAGGTCCTATTGGTGCTGGACTGATAAACTCACAGCTCCAGTTAGCGTGGGACTGAATACATGTAGGTCTTGTGAGTATGTGACCGAAAAGCAGACACCGTTAAAAAACTTCTATGAGCACCGTCACATTGCCATTAAGTAGCCAAACCGGCAGCAGACATGAAGGCCATTGTACAACCAGGAATTACTATGAAGAACACTTGCTTTTATATGATCGCTAATGCAACAAACCATGACTACAAGGGAGGGAAACAACTTTACGCAAGCACAGAATAGGCTAGTTTTCCCAGCGGCATTTACCATGTAGCTATTAGCTAAGTAGTGTGAGCAATCTTACCCCATGCTTGCAAAAAAACTCTTCTGCATGCAGATCAGAGGCTTAGCAATAATTACTATAAAACAAAAACCTACATCCCTACCCTCCACCAGTGACTCCCTGCAAGTAAATGTGCCTCCATGTGGGCCTATGACTACCAAGGTACAGATGGCACTTCGATAAATAGGTGGTCTTTTGGAAAAAGTCCTCTAAACAGCAAATTATACAGTCCTTAAGAATGCTACTAAAATGGCATCTCTGAAAGAGAAACTGGTCTTAGGGACATGAGAAAGAAATTCAACCCATATCCAATATACCAGTCATACAATGGCTACCCTACTATAACAGTGCTGTGTTACTTGTGTCCTCCAATGAACTTTGACTTTTGTGGTTTGGTCACAATAGAGAGTTGTATGTGCATACGTACGTGCGTTAATGAAATATAGTTGTTTACCTCTTTATACAAAGTGCTTTCCTGAAGAGTCTCAGTTTCTTTTGCTTGACCTGACTTCAGAAAACCAAACCACTGAGAATGACAGCGAGAAAGAGATAAAAAGACAGAAAGGAAAGGGGCATAATTATACAATAATCCTACTGATTTGTCCATCATTCATATATGAACATAAGGTAGGCCAGTTCCTCTCTACCTCTGAGTCTACTGGGTCAACTATTTGGTCCTGCAGGAACTTCACCATCACAAAGTTCTCCAAAGACTGTAGGTTCTTCTTATAAGTCTCATTCACTCCCTGGAAGCAGGATAATGAGCAGTGAGAGAGAGATTCTGGGTCACATGAACAGAAAGACAGACAAATGACATAAAGAAGGGACAGAAGGACAGAGAGAATGGACATAGAAAAAGACAGATGGACAGACCCGTTCTTGGTTGATGTCAGCGAGGAAGAGGCTGTGTGTTCTGTACAGGTCGTCATTGAGGGGGTCATGCCAGTACTGCGCCTGCACAAGACTGAGAGAGAGAGAGTATTTGAGAGGACATTCACATTTACAAAACACACACACGCGCGCACACACACACACGCGCGCATGCATGCGTGCACAAAGCAAGCACGTACTGTTTCTGCACAAAGTCAGTGTAGGCCCCAGAGTTGAGCTCCTTCCGGATCCAGTCACAGATGTGCGAGCTCTCTCCTGGGCAGCGGGGAAGACCGTATACTCCTGAAAGCACAGAGCAGACCTGATGGTTGCTCAGTGTCACAGAGAGGGACAACATGCCACTGCCCCCATTCTGCTGTGATTACCTTGGTGCTGCCCCCCAACTGAGATCAAAGTTTTCATGGGGGGAGATGGACAGCGTTGAGCTACTGCTCTCCTGGATGGATAGAGGGAGGAAGAGAAGAAAAGGGAACAAACAGAGCAAGAGACATCTTCATTTTATACTTGTTCCTGGTTATGGTTATACACTTTGTTGTACGTCGCTCTGGATAAGAGTGTCTGCCAAATGCCTGTAATGTAATGTATTCAAATGCCCAATCACCAAAGGTCCCCACTGAATCAACTGCACAAATCTTTTCCACACCAAAGGTTGAGACTATCCTTTTATCGCATCAACCTCACATCTGTAATACTCCTGGCTGACCTAACAGTGTCTAATACAAATTTATCATCTCTTCACTCACATAACAGCTTTTGACTCCTAAAATGGGCCACAATCAAGCACTACTCACAGGAACTGGCCTCCCTGGGAGAACCCCATGGCATTGTAACCCCCCTTCAGTTTGGGGTCCTGGGACAGCTGGTTACACACAAACGCCACCTGAGCATTGACGTCCATGAAGAAGCTGTTCTCAGTGTCCTGACAGGGAAACAGAAGAAATCTTGGTTAGTGTTGGATGTGGATGAAAGAGGCTAGGAGAGTGTGGGAAAAGTGAGAGGGGTAAGCATAGTCTCAATAAGGTAGTTATTTAGGGGCAGGGCTACCCAATCCTGTTCCTGGAGATCTACAGTCCTGTAGGTTTTCACACCAACCCTAACAAACCACACCATTTTCAAAAGGTAGAGGTCTCATTGAGATACTAATTAGAAGAGTCAGGTGTGCCAAATTAGTGTTGAAATAGAAACCTAAAGAACTGTAGATGTCCCGGGACAGGATTGGGCAGCTCTGTTTTGGGACAAGTCAAGAGATTGCAAGAGGATTAGTGTGGCAGGAGTAAGGGGTGAAAGTGACGTTATTGTAGGGAAGCCAGTGGGTATTTTCAGTCAAAAGAGAAGGGCAGGAGTGTCCAACCAGATACGAAAAAAGCTCAGCCCAGCTTGATAAGACTTTATTCCACTCATTTAGCAATCTTGGTCTTCATTCAAGACCTAAAACGAGAAGCTCTGTGGCACCTGAATAATGGTTTCGCCTATCTTCAGCGACAGAACGTAGATTCCAGGCACCTCCTCTTCAACCATTTTCTTTATGCCACCCATGCTCAATGGGTTACAGCAGCTGTCCCCTACACCCACATACCAGAAATAGAAACAAAACAGAGTCCTGTTGTGCTGCGAATGTTCCCCAAAACTTATAAGTGAGTGACGTCAAAGCCTCTCTCCCACTAAAGAGGAAGAAGACTAACTTCCTTGTTAAAGCTTACAGTAATCACTCTAAACATTCTTAAAAAATCAACTTCACGTCATCTTTGCTTTTCGTTCTTCAGTATATATCAAACTAATTTCATTATCGTTTTTGTATAGCCTAAGTTTTATTTACATCTCTTCTATTCATTCAAGACGACTCGTCGCAACAGAAAGGTACGGATTATAAATTAGGCCGTTCTTAATTCTCACCCATTCCGTGCCACATAACAAGCGGAGTGGTTGTGTTGGATCCCCAAGCCGAACCGAAGATAACGAGCAACAGGGGGGCCGCTCCGAAGAAAAAGCGCAGGAGAGACGAGGATGTCATGTTTGAAGACTTTCTCTGAAAATGCTTGTGGAAAGACAGACACACACAAATTCACATCAGTTGGTAAATCATGTGACAAGAAATGGAGGCAGAAAAGAAGGAAGCGGGCGCCATGTGTTCACAAACATATCGATGACGAATTAAACGCTTAAGATGCGTTGGAAGCTTAACCCAGTTTCTGCGCATTTTTTGCCGGGGCAAAATAATAACTAACTGAACGCCAAGCCCAGGAAAAGTCGTGGAGCTAGCTAGCCCGAATATATAGCTAGCTCTCGTTAGTTAGACACGACAGGTAGTTAACAATGATTGGTATTAAATTAATCTTTGCCGTCACGAATTACACAAGTGCTTTGCAAAAATAAATGCCAAGCAAGCAACACGTTATTTGCTCTGATTTACAGTGTTAATATCAAACGTACCATTTCTAAGACATGCCTAGAAGGTTTAGCAGTAGAGTTTCAAGGTAGATGCTTCCGTGTCACGTGACCGTCGAGTGCCACGTGATTTCCTTACTGCTCTGTTGCTTGAAACAATGTTTCTGACTTGTATCTCTAGAGTCGGTTTGCAGAGCGATGAGGACGATCTGACGCCAGTTATACATCTGTTTGACCCTGATCGATCGACTGGACCAGTCGACTAGCAGTATCAGGTAGAGTCGTATGCAAGATGGTTATGTAGACACGAATCTGTTCTCTCTGTTTGTCCGGTGAACCACTTCATTATAATTCGGTTTACAGTACAATGAAATACAAACCGGTAGCCAACCGTCTAGCTAAATTACCAAATAGAATTGCGTAACTTGCTTGCTGTGTTATGAACGTAAGGAAGTTTATTTTGTTTGTCTTGTACTTAAGAATAGTTGTGCGATTTGTTTCCAGATCGATAGATTGCCATATAACTATGTTAGTTAACTAAGCTAGTTTTTAATGATTCTCACCATTCTTCCAACACTACTTTTTATAAATACTGTTTCACTACGCAGTGTCGGGACACGTACATTTTCAGCGATATTCATATCACTTACTTTGGTTAATAAATATTTTAATAAACAAAATTTAAAAAAACACAATAGTCACACAGCCATTCCTCACTCTGGCACATGTAGAATGTTATTTTATGTATGACGGTCTCTTTTTTGTAACACAATGCAGAAAGTGTCCCTGGAAACAGGCTTTTGTATATTAGAATTAATTTGTGCCACTTTAATTTTTATTTTTGGTCTCGAAGTTGTGAAGGTGCCCACCGTTTTCGTCTTGTCGGTTAATGTAATAACTCCAATGAGTGAGAAATTACTGCATTCTGTGTTTCCAGTCAAGTGCGATTTACTAAAGGGAGTAAATGATTATCACATGATGCACATATACACCAGGCAGACAGGGCAAATATCGAGAAATATTAAACAATGTGTGTGTCCATAGTTTGCTGGACCATCCATGATGGTCCACTCAGAAGAACGGTGATCATTGGCAGGCTGACATGCAGACACAATGGTTATTTGTAATCTTAATGTCCTGCAGATATGTAAATATGATTTTCTGATACCTCCCTTGTGAGTGAGTGTGTGTGTGTGTATGGATGCAGTCTTGCATGCTCCGTACTGTCTTCAAAGTTGTGTTGTTCCAATGACCTTCGCTGTGCACTTCTTGTACGTCGCTTCGGATAAAAGCATCTGCCAAATTAATATAATGTAAAGTATTTTAAGCCTGCTGTCCACTGCCAGAGCAAAAAGCCTCACCATGCTGACCGTGGTCTTTGTTTTGGTTTTAGCTTTGTCAGCAGAAGCGCTTCTGTCTGTGTCTTCTGGCTGTCATCAGCCACACACAGTCAGCAGTCCTTTCCCACTAATAATGGTCCAGTTTAAGGGCGCACCTTACCTTAGACCTACGTGTCAATATTGACGTACTTCCACAATGGCCCCGCTTCACACAAATCTTCCTATGGGCCAATGTTTGCTTCAGCCCTTTCTTTTCCACTCAATAGGTTTATTAGCATTTTTTATTTAACCTTTATTTACCCAGGGTAGGTTCGCTGAGCACGGATACTCTTTTGCAGCAACCCCCTGCTCCACACTCATACACATTCACACCAGGGAGCTGCCCAGTACAACCACAATCCTCTATTGTTGGCCACCGAGCAGCTCCACTGAAGGGAGATAAAAATTTTTTTAGCCAATTAAATCAGGGGATGATTAGGTTTCAAGTTTTTGTGAGAGCCAAACTCAAACTCAAAATTTGGCATGGGTATGAATAATTTTGGGCTTAACTGTAAATATGCATTGTTAAAGCAACGTCACTACTTGCCATTCTCTTTACGTTGGAGATGAGAGAGACCCTGCTAATGGTCTGACACTAGTTTGTCAAGGTCTTGGTTTTCTAGAAGTGACACTTCGGTTGGTGTATGGACTACTGTATTTCTCTTCATGTAGGATATGAGTGTAGTAGTCGGGAGACCTGGCTTCTTAGGGTCGATGCAGTGAGTATATGAGCACTGTGGAACTCCAGGAATGTCATCGGCCTTGTTGTCTGCCTCCCTGCTAGCTATCCTCCAGGCATGGTTTACTTCCCCGACAAAATGTGTTACAATCAAAAGCCATCTTATGCCCATCCTCCGTTTACACACACACCCCCTCATGTCCACAGCTCCAACACCGACCCGCACTCATGCACACATACGTAAACACACACTTTATGTTATAGTTTTTTATTATTACTACTACTTTTTTTAGATTGTGGTCTTCATCATATTCTGTCATAGACACAGGCAAGCCCCACTATCACTTAATTAGATCATGGGACATAATTGGCCGCTACCTGGCTAGACCTCTGGCAGATGATTGTGTAGAACCTCCCGACTAACCAGCAGGCAGCAGAGGTTAGTCAATTCAGTTAACAAGCCAAGACATCAAGGCATAGATATCTGATGTTGAGTACACATTTCTCTTTCCTACCTTTGAGAACAAAGGACTCGGATAGGGTACTCTAAGACTGGTGTGATGCTTTGCAGTAATCACTGACTATCTTGTTGTAACTGTTTGGATACCAAATTAAATTTAGTCAACTTTTCAACATCGCAGCCGTGCATTATAATTTCTTACATAATACACACTGAGTGCTTGATTTATCACTGTTTTGCTTAGATGACCTTGCTAGCAAACCTTGTTTTTCATACCGAGTAGTCAGTCAGTCTCAGGTCTAGTCTGAGAGTTTGACAATATGGAATAAAGTCCAAGGGCCCGATTTACTAGTCCTTTATCAAAAACTTTAGCACACACAAAAGTAATAACACAGCCAATGGTTGATGCAAAACCAATAACATGGCCAATCATTGGTCATGTTATTGATTTTGCACGTGCTAAAGGTCATATATGAGGCCCTAAGACTCATTCAACGCACATTTCCTCGTAAATTGACGGGCATCACTCATCTGTTGTAACTGCGTGTTTCTGTGTATGTGCGTGGTGCACTTGTCTGACAGGGTTATCATGGCACGAAACCAGTGGCGCTCAATTAACTCTGCTCCCAGTGACCAAGATGACCAAGACGTGCCTCTGCTTGAGAAAGCGCCAGAAACAGGTGTGTCCTTGTGCAATTGCCTTGCTTCTCTTTGAGTTTTAATGTGAGGCTGTAGTTCCCAGTATGATCGCTTGCCCTTATGTATCAAGCGGACGTCAAGTGCACCTTAATTTCATTCTTCTTGGTTCTCATTTTTCAGTGAGTGTCTTGGCCTAGTTAGATTGAGAATGATTACTGTAACAAAAACAATCACATCAGACTTACACGTCAAAGAATATTGATAATATTGATCAATATATTATATAATTGGAAGGCTTTATTAAAAAAAAGAAACACTGAAAAGGTGATTCTAACAACAGATATCATTATCAATGTCAGTCATTTTTATAGTGGTAGCAGTGGTGAGACCATCTGCATTCATTTTAAATGGAGTTATTTGCATGTATTTCATTGGTAATGGATACTCAGTGTGGCTGGGGCTTGGCTGTGTTTTTGTAATGTTCAGCAGTGCCCCCACAGTGCTGCTCTGCTCGCTGCAACCTGGCCACCCTGATGTTCTTCGGCTTCGCTGTAGTCTATGGACTGCGTGTCAACCTTAGCGTCGCCATGGTTGCAATGGTCAACAGCACCAGTGTCCATCCCTCCACCAACCACTCCCTTGTGCACGTGTGCCCAGCCCCTCCGTCTGGCTACAACAGCAGCACTTCAGCGCAACAAGATGGGGTGAGGAACAGTTCTGCAGCACACACACACACACATATGAGTATGAGATGTGTATGTGTTTTCTAAATAATTGTTTTTAAATAAACAGAAGTCCCTCCATCCTTCTCCCTCTTTTTTTCCCTTCCTCTCTTTCTCCATCTCTCAGATCCCTCAGTACTCGTGGGACACAGACACTCAGGGCTACCTGCTAGGGGCTTTCTTTTTCGGGTACCTGCTGACCCAGATACCAGGGGGGTACCTGGCTGGGCGTCTCGGGGGGCGGATCTTCATGGGTGTAGGGGTTGTGGGCACGGCGGCCCTCACCCTCCTCACCCCTCTGGCTGCTGAGCTTGGCGTCTACTGGCTCTTCGCCCTGCGGATGCTGGAAGGCTTCGGCGAGGTATGGCTGCTTTTAATGTGGAGTTCGCGGTAGTGTTTCACACCTATTCCGAAATGTACGTTCCTCATGTGCGTTTATCAGGGTGTGACGTTCCCAGCGATGATGGCAATGTGGGCTTGCTGGGCTCCGCCCCTGGAGAGGTCCCGCCTCATTACTTTTTCAGGAGCGGGGGCAAATTTTGGTGCCTTCATGGCTCTTCCCCTCACGGGCTTCATCTGCCACACATTGGGCTGGCCAGCCGTCTTCTACTGCTGTGGTGAGATGCATACCAGCAAACATACACACACACAGACATCCACACACACACACACACATACATACGTACACACAAACATACGCGCTCATACGCACATTCACTCAAACCCACACATTGATTCACATTCGCAAACACAATAACACATACACCTTCATACAAACTTGTGCACGCACACACACACACACACACTCCTACAGTCCTACAAAGACACATGCATTTATACGAATGCACACATCCTCACACTCGCACAGACACACACACACAACAACTCTGTTCCAAATGTTTCTGTTGAGCAATACAGTTTTGTATTTCTTTGTATTTTTAGCTTTTTAAGTCAGTTTTTTGGAATATTTTTTTCAAAATTATAAGTCCGTGTTTTACAACTCCATTGCTTTCAATTACCAGAAGTGATTGTTACATCAGCTTTTGAAAGTTCAGTTAAGAACCTTCTCATCACATATTTGTGATCTCACACCCTAAAGGGTTAAGCTATAAATAAAGCACGCTAATCACAGTGATGTCACGCAGATCATGTGAGGACTGACCTTTAAACAACATATTCATAAACACACCACAGACCCAGCCATCCTGGTCTTACAACACTTCTTTACCCACCAGGGGGTGCTGGTTGTCTGTGGGGACTGTTCTGGTTCATCTGTGCGTCAGATCATCCTCGCTCTCATCCACGAATCAGCGATCATGAGAGAGATTACATCATCAGTTCCATTGGGTCTCAGGTAACACGTCTGATTCTGGGTGACTCATTTGGTTGACTCATTCTGTGGTGCGTAGATGTGCCTCACAAATCTGGGTTGTGCCTGTACTAACAGAGTTAGGTAAATCTACTGGGGCTGACAAGCAATTGGCTATTCCTTTGCCCAGGGTATGGGTGAGTTCAGTTGGTCTGCGTTCAGCTGGCAATCCTGCTGGGCGATTGCGCAGGTTTGGCAGTGCTGCGTGTAAAAACAGGTGGATGAGCCACGTATTTCATAGGAAAGCTGAGTGTCTCTTCCACGGGTCCCGTGCAGTGGAGTATACCCGTGAATGCTGTTGGGACATAACTGGACTTTCCAAAATGGGGTGGGAATTAGATATACACAGCCCTGTGTTGGGCAGTCAATTATTAAAAGAAAATAAAAAATATTTATCTGTCAACAGAACACCAAGTTATTGTACTAACTCCTCATCCTCTCTCTCCTTTTTTCTGCCACAGGGTGGTACCCATGGTTGGTCAGTTCCCTTCAAGCCCATGATGCTCTCTGTTCCCTTGTGGGCAATCATTCTTTCGCAGATGTGTTCCAACTGGGCATACTACACACTACTGACCTCACTGCCCACCTACATGGACACAGTGCTGCACTTTGACCTCCGGCAGGTGAGGACGAGAGGACGAGAGAGAAGGGAAGGAAGAAGGGAGGGAGGGATAAATGCCTACTGGAGAGAGAGAAAGGGGCTCTTTAGAGAAAGGGGGAGAGGACATAAGGAGGGTAATGAGAGATTGTATCTCAAACCATTTTACTGTTGAATGTACAAATGGGTGACAAAGGAAAAACCTGAATAAATGAGTGGAGAAACATAATGAATGTAGATGCTTCCATATATGTGTACTGCATGATGCCATTATGAATTTTTGTTTTTTCCTTTAATTTGTCACCCGTCTGTATATGTGAAAATCCCCTCCCGTCTCATGTTTAAAGGGGTGGATATTGGCTGTCGTTTCTTCTCCTTTTCTGTCCATTCTCTCCCTTTCTATCTCTTTCTCTCTCTCTAGAATGGGTTCCTGTCTGCTTTGCCATATCTAGGTGCTTGGCTGTGTGCTGTGACGTCAGGCGTCCTAGCAGACCACCTCCTGGAGAGGAAGCTGCTGAGTGTCACTGCAGTCCGCAAGATTTTCACTCTCACAGGCAAGGTGGATGGACTGGAGGACTACAGAGTGTGGATAAGGGGGGGGACGGATAAAATTAAATAACCAAGATTTATATAATATATTTATACTATAATGTAATGGAATCCTTTGTTTTATTGAATGCTTTTTGGCTGGACCGCAACAGCAGGGCCAGCCCTACAAACGCGAATGTCTGTGACTGAGTGACTGAGTGAGTGATGAAGTTACACCATTGTTCGGCCGAGTTATGAAGTCACACCATTGGTCGGCCGGTCCAGCCATATACTAGGTTTTGTCCTGGTCTTGTTTATCTACCTTTGTACCTTGAGTTTTACCATTCGGGTAAGGCGTCTCATCCACCTTAGCCAAGTAGTACCCACCTCTTATCTCTTACTGTCTGATTTTATTTAAAAAACCAGTACCTTTCTGCCAAATGAAGCCTCGGTGTAATGTGTAAACTTTGCCATTGATAATTTCATCAGTTCCATCAGTATAACATTCTAATTTAGTCACATGTATCTATCGCTCAGGTCTCCTCCTGCCCGCTGTGTTCCTGGTTGCCGTGGGCTTCGTTGGGTGCAGTGGTGTGCTCGCTGTGACCTTCCTCACGCTCTCCACCAGTCTAGGGGGCACTAGTGCAGCCGGAGTCTTCATTAACCAGATCGACATCGCTCCCCGGTATGCGTGTGCTGTAACCAGGGTAACAGGGGCCTGCCTGTGCGTCAGGTGCCTGTTTTAGCTGTCCAGCCGTGTCAGTCTCGTTTATCTTAAGTTGTTTTGCCTGACTGTGTGTCTGTATCTCTGTCTGCACTTCCCTTTGTCAGCACACTTTCTCTGTCTCTCTCTAAAAAAACTTCAGCATGGTTTTATTGGAATGAAAAAAATATTATATGGCCAAAGCACGTATGTATTGTACATTTATTTCTGTACTGCTGTAATTGTTTAGTTGGCCTTTCTCTCTCTCACACTTGGGTCTCCATGTCCCAAGAATGTACTTTCGTCTGTGTTTGCTCTCTGTACCTGCCCTGTCTCAACCCCCTTCGGCCCCACACTCTCTCCCACTCAGATACGCAGGCGTGCTGTTGGGCATCACTAACACTTTTGGGACCATCCCAGGGGTTCTAGCTCCCATCGTCATGGGCTACCTCACAAGAGATGTAAGTGCTCATTTTGCAGCCCACTAGACCTAGTCTTACCTAGTCTGTGTTGGTACTGCCAATTGCTAATTATTTCCATGACTCCTCTTAATCAAGTACACCTACCGTCAAGCCAGTTCTCTCTTTCTCTCACTCTCTATATGTCTCCCTTTCCCTCTCTATTTAAATATCATTTTCATTGTTTAGTGTTATTTTGTTAACCCTACATTTATTCCACCAATGCTGTATTGCACTGTCATCATCCATCAAGTCAGACAGGAAGTCCAGGAACATGTTTTCTGACATAATTTATGCAAGGTGACATAAAAAGACCATACAATGATCTGCATAAGACATTGTAGGTTGAAATTAGGTGTGCGAGAATTTGTAGCATAAACAGATTTCTTCTCTTTTACCCCCTCCCTTTCACAGCACTCCTTGACTGGGTGGAGGAGTGTCTTCTATTTGTCGGCAGGGGTGAGTGCATGCGGAGCCCTCATCTTCACCCTCTTTGGCAGCGGAAAGATCCAGAAGTGGGCTTTGGAGGATGAGGAATTTGAAAGTGAGACAGAGAGTGAGCAGCCAGATGGACGGGTGTATGAAAACGCCTGACCCGAAGCAAATGGAGGACTGAAACGGGACTGAAGTGGAGACACCCTTCGTTTTGGGTTTGAGCCAGTATTAGACTGTCAGTCTGACCGTGTTGTACAGATTTTTATCCATTTTATTGCATAATTTGACAAAATATGCCACTGTTGCCTACTATTTAAATAATTTTGTGATGGTTTTAAATACTATAAATTTTTACAGACATTGACACAAATCCATTCCACACACTCATCCACATTCACAGATACAAACACAATAATACACACATATGGCCATACTTTCATAGAAACAAGCCTGACCTGAAGCAAATAGAAGATTGAAATGGGGGTCATATGTAAACATCCTCCACATGGGGTTGGATGCAGTCTGACAGTGTTAAACAGATTTCATATATTTTGTCACATAATCCACCGCTAATTATGTCACTGCATGTCTACTGTTTAAATTATGTGATTGTTTTCAATTCTGTAGGTTTTTTACACACATTCATTCAAACCCACACCGCTCATTCACATTCACAAAAACAGACACAACAACACACAAAATATGCCATTGCTTGCCTACTGTTTGAAATATTTTGTGATGGTTTTGAATACTGTATGTTTTTTTAAATAATCAAGCACCATTGCAGTGATGGAACTTCCTGTCATGGTGCAGTGGTTCCCATGTACTGGCCATGCAGAAAGGAATCAGGGCCCGGTACAAGAAAGTAATCTGATATTAACGTGCAACTTTTTTTTATGTAGCAACATACTCATCCTCAAGTTCATGCAACTGAAGGACTTACTGCTGAGTATTTAATGTAAATTGAGAATGAGAGCTGGTCATCACTTAATATGATATAACTTAATATGATATTCCATAGATTTAGAAAAAAAAAGAAGAATACCATTTTGGGCCTGGGTTGCCCGTTGAGCTCCTGGTAACAAAGTTTCAGAATTGCTGCTACAGTGTCACAGTGGTGTAAAAGCTCAGTTTTCTGGATATTAGACAGTAACTGATTGTACTTGTGTTTTTACGTGTATTAATCAAATCAAATCTTAATCTGTATTTATGCAATGTGTTTACTTTTTGTTTTAAGTAGTTATGGGTATATGGGAACATTCTATGAAACAAGTTTTTAGAAATATTGAAAGCCAAATACTAGGTACATGTGTTCAGAGTGAACATTTTATAGTAAACTTATGAAACTCATACAATATTATTGGATGTGCTACACTGAAGATTGTAAAAATAATAATAATAATAATAATTTCCAAACGTTTTATTTTATATTGCATTCCAATCTATCCAGACATTCATTAAATGGATTAAATGGATGTCCCAAATCCAACTCTGGACAAAGAATGCTGGGAAAAATCAGTTTGTATGGACATTTTAACTTTTTACTGTTGACACAACTTTTTATGTGTTAGTTTTACAAACAGCAAGGTAAAAATCTAGCTGTATGTACATGAGACAAATGTACAAAAGTCTGTAATTAAAATACAAACAAACTCATTAAAAACCAGGAGACACCTCAAATGTTCAGGAAATCTTGCACTGCCACAATTCTGGTGTGCCTTTAGAGATAATTTTGTTTTAATAAATGATACTTATGAAAATCTCACTTTATGCATTGTCATTGTTTATTCCTGTAGGGCAGTCTTTTTACATTTTTCTGTAACAAGCCCAGATTAGGCCTAACGGTTACATGTACTCTGTAACTATTGCTATGCATATGAGATGTGGTGTTTACTATGTATGTGAATGTATAACTTCACAGTATCAACAACCCATTTTAACTTGTTTCTCACAACCCAGCAATGGGTCCCAATCATAGATTTTTACGTATAAAAATATGGTAACCACAGCTACAGACAGAGTCCTTTCTATATTCAAACATCAAAGAAGCAGATATGTTATACACTGCAGACGTTACAATACGTTTTCAGGATATTTAGGGGCTTCTGTGTGGCTATAAAAGCGATCAACTGAATAATTCAATTGGCTCATTCCACCTGGGAGTTTTTGATCAACAGAACGGAAAGAAAAAACCAAGGCGTCACATGAGGTAACTCATTCACCAGGCGGCGCTAAATAATGATTTCCTCTTTTAGTCGGGTCAGTCTCTTGCATCAGATTTTGTTCACGACCCGGATGTGCATAGGGCCACGCGCATTTGTAGCATTGCTGGTTATATAGTCTATGATTAGCACTACGAATAAATATATTTTGATGGATTAAGATCCGTCGCCATTGACAGCGTCCAGATATTGTGGAATATCCCTGAATATAGTGTGAATGACAGTGTTCTTGTGCGATCTGGCATAAGCCATTGATGTGCGTTATTACGTTTATTCTAATGGTTTTGCTGGATGGTTTGCAATGAGAATTGTGTTACGCTGGGTAGTGTTGCCAAGTATCTGATGTTTGTTAGGTCTCGCGTATGATTTAATTTGTTATATCACGCAGGCCTTTCACACCGAATATCTGCTTCTTGTCTACTTTTAAAGACCGTGTTCTGTAGTGAAATACGTCAGATAGCAGAGTTGAACAGATCATATAAAGTTTACTTAACGTAAACGAGGGCTGATTTGTGCGTGTTCCTCCAAGTTTGACTAAACTGCCACGTGCGTGATGCACACTGAGAACTTTGTCCTGCAAAATGGTTGTGTAATTACATCACGAACACTGAATATAATCTGCTCGCGCCATGTCTGGGTGGGGAGGAAGGCTAGCAGTTTTTTTTTTTTTTGTCATCCTCGTTTAGTTTAACCGGGGGGTGTCCAGTCTTATCCGAAAGTGGCCTCTGGGCGCGGTTTTTTGTTTTTGTTTTAGCCCAACACTAAAACAGATGATCTACTTAAGGTCTTGATTTAAGATCAGATTAGTTAACTAGTTGAAATCAGATGTCGTTGTGCTCAGATAATGGACACCCCTGGTTTAATCAATACTTGTCTGAAGGAAACTGGGACATAGTACTCGTTGGAAATAAAGTAGAGTAGGCTACGAGCGCATAATAGGTTACGATAATATTGTCACTCCTAAATTGAGCTAAAATAACACACTTAAATACAGCACTAGCCATTTTTATCTGGTCATTTGTCGTTTCATCAATTTACCGTCAGGGCAGACAGTTTATTAGTTGCACTAGGCCATACACGTAGCCTACTTAACTATATGCTGTTAACAACACTGGCTTTTCCACTTGTTATGTAGCAAACGTGTAGATGGGTTCCCGTGTCTTGATTACAGACACGGTTTACCAACATATCCTGGACAGACATATTATGGAGTCGTTTGACTTTTTCAGACAGCTGTTTTCAACAGATAAGCCTGTAATACGAGTTGTGCGAGTAAAACCGGCCGCGCCTAGGGCTACATCGTTTTCATTGTCAAGTAGTGCTAAAACCCGCTGTCTGCATTAAAGTCCATGATTTAGTAACGACCATTTTTTATGCATCTATTGACGGTAGGTTCAGAACTCCGTTAATCATATTTTATATCGTCTTAACACTGATACATTACCTCTATTCATTTCACGTGGATAGAAGTCGCCAGGCGTATCAAAATGGCGGCAGTGTTTCAGCTTAGATGGTGGCCATCTTTGTGGTGGCAGCTGGAGGAATTATTTTGCATAAGGTACAAAATGAATTGGTGAAACAACATAACTGTTTACGTTCAGACTTGTCATTTTATTTAAAAATGTGTAGTGAATTATTAAATGAGTGTA
This sequence comes from Anguilla rostrata, assembly GCF_018555375.3. Taxonomy (NCBI): domain Eukaryota; kingdom Metazoa; phylum Chordata; class Actinopteri; order Anguilliformes; family Anguillidae; genus Anguilla; species Anguilla rostrata. Next base: position 24,802,660 of record NC_057940.1, read on the forward strand.
GTGAATCCATCATTTGTACTTGAATGTGCTTTCTAACCGTTGGCTTTACATCTGGTCACACATTTATGATTTTACTTACTTTCTTACAATTAAGTTTACGAGGATCACAATCCAGGAAATGTAGATGTCATTGTTTTACCGGCAACAACAACAACAACAAAAAACAGTCATCCTGAAAGACACAAGATAAGTGCAACGTCAGCATGTTTTTGTGTAGACGCAGACATTTCTCTTTAGATAACTTTTATTGTGTCAATATTCACTATTGAGCACTGCATCATTTAGCAAAATTATTGACAGCTTTTTAACTCTTTGCAATAATATATTGGACAAAAACATTTTTATAGACTTCTTAAACTTTTCACTGAAGTATAAATCATGCATGTAAGAAGTTGGTAGAACCAGATTTGAAAAAGATGACAAATTTGACCACAGTTTTGTGATATCTGATGCTTATTTGCTGCACTGTCAATGAGTGAGGGAGTCTTTGGTCCGATGTTTTATGTGTGTGCTGGCATGCTGTCATGTCAAATTTCTCCGACGAAATGATAAAAGGCAGGTCCAAAGCAAAATTTTAAAGGGCTGTACCTTAGAATGACGGCTACCCCTGGTTGGATGAGAGGTTTTCAGAATTGACAGGATGACAGATTTAACAGCTTTTTTTGTCAGGTAGTCATTTGAGTGTTGTAGGGGAAACCAGGTGGATATTTGCACAAATATGACATGTTAAATTAATTAGAAATTGTCAAACTAAACTAATAAAAATATGATGATCTAGATATGATATAAACCTAAGTCATATTTATACCATTTTGTAAGTTCTAACAGTTCATAGGGTAGCTGTCATACAGGATTCAGGCTGCTGTACTAGTATCATGTTGGCTAGTCTATATCTCGAACATCTGATTTTTCAATCTGTCAAGTCCAGAAATATACAGTTAATTTAAATGCCATAAACTAATAGATATTTTCTTCACAATTGTGGAAGCTACCTGTGTTTGGACTTTTTTTCAGTGTAACACCTGAGGCAATTTTGCAGAATTGACATGACAGAGGTATGTGGACACCGGACACCCAACATCTCCAAAATTATTAATATGCAGGTGGTCCACCCTTTGCTGCTATAACAACCTGAGGTCAGGGCTCTGTGCAGGCCAGGCCACATCTTTCACAACAAAACCATTTCTCTATTGATCTTGCAGAGTGCCTGTGGGGATTGTCAGGCTGAAATAGGAAAGGTCCTTCCCCAAACTGTTGGGGAAACACAGAATTGTCTAGATTGTACACTGTGCCATTAAGATTTGCCTTCACTGGAACTAAGGGGCCTAGCCCATAACATGATAAGCAGCCCCAGACCAAGGGGTGTCCACATACATTTGGTCATATAGTGTATTAGAAAGACAGACGCACAAACTCACAAAGGTGTACGCCCAGACAGCGAAGCCTCCTTTGAAATCAGCTGTAGAACAGACCGCCCCCCTGGCTTCAGGTATATGACTCACTGCAAACATTCTGCCCGCCCTTTCAGCCCTTTGCCTGGTTAATATTTGAAATATTTTGTCCAGCGGCAATAAACAGGCAGATCCTGGGAAAGAAGCATGAACAGTCACAGAGTTCACAGCTCACCCAGCCAGTGAGACTGCAAGTGATACATCTGTTCATGGTTTCTCCTCTGCAGCATATATTTCTCTCTCTTTCTCTCAGACTCATCACATGTAATCTGGGTGGGGCGGAGCATGGGGCCTGGCAGGCACATGGACAGCTGCTGTTGTTCTTAACTGACTGTCCCGCTGGCAGATTGATGGGATACATCGTCACTCCGACCACCACTCAAAATGTCACCCACTGCACTCTGTTGGCATGTTCATTCCGGGCCTCTCTTTTATGTCAGCGCTTGCAATCGAACTCGAGTTCTTCTCCCTGCCGTCTCCTTCCTTCCCCATCACTCACCATCCCTGTTCGCAGCTGCCCTCCTTCACAAGCAGGGACTGGAGTAAGTAGGTGTCTTTGCACATGACCCCTTAAAGTTTGGCAGGGCTTTGGGATGCTTGTTATTCTGCTAAAATGATTATTTGTGGACCATGGATCCCACCAGTTTGGAGCTGTTTAAATGGTGGTACTATGAAGCATTCTAGAGTCATCTGCCATTTTAACAGGATATTCCTCTCATTGATTTGAATGTGATTCTTGAGCAACAGCAACTATAGCAGTGTGAAAATGAGTAAATAATGAATTATCTGTGTGTACAATTGAGAATAGTTCTAGATTAAAATAACTATAAAACAATATGGGCAGTCAACACTGAGTTGAGTTTGGGCCAAATGCATGTTTAACCTGAAAGGCTACTGTCAGTTTACGAACCAGGAACCAGTTCCCAGCTCTGCTGGTGGCACCGACACGCTTCCATTACTTCAGCTGTCAGACTCCCAGTAGTGAAACCTCATTTGGCAGCTGCCCAAATCTCACGCATATTTCCTCCCCTTTCTAACGATCGAAATACAGTTGCATGAAATGATGTACCCTGCTCCGATTTATTGTTTTAATAATCGTTTCCCCACTCTGCCATTGGGACAGAGTGGCCGGGAATGTTGTTCTTGAAGTATTACATTACATTAATTTAGCAGATGCTTTTATCCAGAGCGACGTACAATAAGTCCATATTGAAGTATCTCTCAAGTAACAATTATTTTCTCAGTTATAATTCAGTCCATCTTGAACAGTTACAATATACAACATTGTATAACAGCAAAAGCAAACAAATTTAATTACATTTTTTTGTATAGTGCTTTATACAGAGACACTGTCACAGAAACTTAAGATGGAATGATGTAAATATACACATTTATAATTACAGACTAACAAACTTTTCTAGTTGGTGAGTTGCAGATTATCCTTCTAAAATGTAAAATTAATTTATTCATCACAGTCCCTAAGGAGGTTGCAGATGAGGTGGTTGTGTGTTTTGCTATAGATTAAATATACCTCCTTCCCAAGAAGAAGGGGGTATTGTCACCAGATTGGACAGGTCTGTAAAATATTAATAGTTATCTGTTTTGGTATGAAATAAGTTTTCTTATTTGACAGGGTTTCACATACATATGCACTCTATCCATAACGACTCTTACTACAACAGTGGCGTCAAATATTTCCCTACCCTGATTACTCCCAAGAGCACAGGGCAGTCTCTCTGCTTTCCTCCCTCTCTCTTTTTCTCTGGATTGAAAGCAGCAGCTGAGAGGAAGGCCAGTGGCTGTCACCTGAATGTGAGAAGAGTGAATGAAGAGAATCAAACAGTTGATTTTTACACACCCAATGTTTTGGCTATGATCAATTTCCCACCTAGAATCAAGCTTTGCTAATGATGCAAAGACACAGAACTGGCTAAGAAACAGCTGAGCAGCTAACTGCCAAAGCCAAACTACTTTTGCTTCCCTAAAATGGTGGGACTATGTATGAAAAGGGCTGTGATTCCTGCACGGATCACCTGATATGGTAAATACCCTCAAGTTAAAGCTGACGGTCTGCACTTTAACTTAATATTCATAGTTTTATTTAAAATCCTGTGTGCTGGAGTACAGACCCAAAACAACAAAAATGGTGTCACTGTCCCAATACATTTGTATTTAACTGTATATCAGATTAATATACTCCATTTATTTAAACAGCAATGGGTAGCCTATTCCAGCTGCCGGAAAACAAAAAATGTCTATTTTTAGTCACAGGCCCGGAGGGTACAAATATTTTACAGGGCTGGATGTCTAGCATTTTTACACATATTTTCACAACCTGATTTTCAGGATTTGAGGTAATGGTTTTCCATGACTGGAGGGTGACATATTGCCTGTTAGACCAGTTTTCGTGGGAAAAAAGCATGTCCAGGATAAGTTAAATTCGTGAAATTTAGCGAAACGTGTTTAGTTCTCATCCATTTGTTTCCCTTCTTCACACCATCTTAGCTTTATGTCTTCTGAAGGGTGGTACATTTAAACAGAAAAATAACCAGGAAACAACTATCAAAAGGGAGATTCATTTTTTGTGAGACTAAATAGGCTAACAACAAGACGACCGCTGACATAAAAGCTACTAAGCAACGGCAAGGCCTATTCTGTGATTTCCCGCTGGTTTTACATTGCCGAGCTACAATTTATCTTCGGAGTGTATCATTAGTTTAACAAGGAAACAAAATGACAACAGGCATGACAAAATACACTGCAAACACTATATAACAATATGTCGCCCATAACATATTAAAAAATGTCACACAAGAAGTTCATTTTCATTTGTGGCCCTATCCACTTCTATTAAAACCAGAACTGCAGCTAGTCTACATAACGATTTTGAAATCCTTTTTTGAGGCTTGCCACATGACGTCGACATAAAGTTTTCCACATTCTAAACGACATGGTGACGTACGTCGACAGGCGGGGAAATTTTGCCTGAATTCTGTGATTTGTGGGTGGATTGGGGAGGGGAGAGGAAGTTGGGGGGTGCAGCCCTGACTGGCCGCCTCCCCGCGTATAAAAACTCCGACACAAGCCTTTCTTCCTTCTCTTTCTGTTACCTGGCTAGGGGCAGTAGCTGCGGCTGAGTGATCGCGTAACACCGGTAAGTATTTCGCATTACTTGCCTCCTGGTCAAATGGAATGTAGCGTACTTTTCCATTTTTTGTTTAGTAAAAAGGAAAATCAACTTAATTACAGAAAGCTCCACGGCACATTTTCTACAAACAATGGATGTATCACTTACAAGATTAGTAGGCTTTTATTTCCAAATTTGGTCGTCTCGCAAATAATCGCATGGGCCTTTTAAATTGTTACTTGTATTGATACATTCGGTTTTTTCTAAATGTATTGTGAGAAATGTTAACTTTTTGTAGCGTTTGGAAACTGCTGGTGGGGGAGGGGAGCAGTGGACAGAACAAAGGAGTTTTCCCCGGCAAACTAGGCCTTCAGTATGAAGGAACTTGATTCTTTTTCTGAACCCCTCACCCGAAAAGACTGTGCCCAGAACTGGATCTGGGTGTGGTGATGTTTTCGAATGTCTGGCCCATGGTCTGGCCGTAGGTTAACTTAATACGACGTGGCCTTAAGCAACACGTGTCGTATTGGCTCCCGGCCCGAATCTGAGTACCGGGACCGCCAAAAGGCCTTGGTTGTCAATCTGATGTCTTTGGAACTATTTTGCCCTGGGCACAAGTGTTTTTGCATCCGTTTTGTTTAATGCACAGCGGCGTTTGTCTGCAGGCTACATACATTTTGGAACTAGGTTTCTTTTTTTTCTTTTGTAAGCCAGATTGGGGAAGCTTAAGTGTGACTTGTTTTACTCACAGAAACGAAACGAAGTAACCATGGGAAAGGAAAAGTTTCACATCAACATCGTGGTCATCGGCCATGTCGACTCCGGCAAATCCACAACTACCGGCCATCTGATCTACAAGTGCGGGGGCATTGACAAGAGAACCATCGAAAAGTTCGAGAAAGAAGCTGCTGAGGTGAGTTATCACAAATGTGTTCCTGCTAATGTGGACTAAAGATGGCGGCGGAAACGTGCGTGCCCTGGCCATTGAATAGGGAGAACCAGTGTACGGGGCCTTGAAGCCGGGTGGGCATGCGATGGGCGGAGCATGCGCAGACTCAGTTTCGTGTGTGGTGACGCTGCACTTTGTATAGGGCTTATAGGCCAATTTGACCTGAACATTTTAACGGCTGTTTTTAAACGAGGCCCTCTAATTTACATTCTATTGTAGATGTTCTGAGTGCGTTTTAGTGACTTGTTTTAACTTTCGGTTGTAATTGCTACGGTTGTCTGGAGTTGAAGGGGCCTTGGATCATTTAACTTGAATGAACTAGGCTATATGGCTAGGATTCCATGTAGCTACTAAAACTTACTGAATTGTGAAACTATGAAGTTATAACATTTAAATCTTTGTTTAAATCCTTTGATAATTTTAGATGGCCCAAATTCGCACTTACACTGGCTAAAATTGGTGGCAAGTGGTGCATTAAATGCTTTAGTGTGGTTAAAATTACATATTGTACATACTGAAGAATATCTAAGGCCTAAAGATGTTTCTTAAGAAACTCAAGTTATGCTTTTCTAACACTGGTTTTCTGTTATTTCGCACTTGAAATGTCAGTTTTGAAGCTAAATATTCAGTGCAAGCAATTTGTATGTTTTCAGATGGGCAAGGGCTCCTTCAAATATGCCTGGGTTTTGGACAAACTGAAGGCAGAGCGTGAGCGTGGTATCACCATTGATATTGCTCTCTGGAAGTTTGAGACCACCAGATATTATGTCACCATCATTGATGCCCCTGGTCACAGAGACTTCATCAAGAACATGATCACTGGAACATCACAGGTAGGATGATTATCTTAAACTGAGGGAATGTGGCTTGGCAGCCATTAAGCTTGACCAGTTTGGTTGTGTGCTTACATTGGTTCCTCTGCAGGCTGACTCACTCTGCCTCTCTTCCCTCTGTAGGCTGACTGTGCTGTGCTGATTGTGGCTGGTGGTGTAGGTGAGTTTGAGGCTGGTATCTCCAAGAACGGACAGACCCGTGAGCACGCCCTCCTGGCTTTCACCCTGGGAGTAAAGCAGCTCATTGTGGGAGTCAACAAGATGGACTCCACTGAGCCCCCCTACAGCCAGAAGCGTTTTGAGGAAATCACCAAGGAAGTCAGCGCTTACATCAAGAAGATTGGCTACAACCCAGCCACCGTTGCCTTTGTGCCCATCTCTGGTTGGCATGGTGACAACATGCTGGAAGCCAGCAGCAATGTAAGTGTTCCTGCAGTACTAAGTTTGTACATTTCAGTAGACTTTGAACATTACCCTGGCAACTAAGCTGTTCCCCCTTAGTTTGTGCAAACCACTGTGTCTCTGCCACACAGATGTCCTGGTTCAAGGGATGGAAGGTTGAGCGCAAGGAGGGAAATGCCAGCGGCACCACCCTGCTGGAGGCCCTTGACTCCATCCTGCCCCCTGCCCGCCCCACTGACAAGCCCCTGCGTCTTCCCCTGCAGGATGTCTACAAAATTGGAGGTAAAGTCCAGTTTGCTTAGTTTCAGGTTTATTGTATTTATCTGCTTGGGTCATCAGTGGCTCTGCCCTGAACAGTACTGACATTTCTGCTGCTTTCCAGGTATTGGAACTGTACCCGTGGGCCGTGTGGAGACTGGAATCCTGAAGCCTGGTATGGTGGTGACCTTTGCCCCTGCCAACGTGACCACTGAGGTCAAGTCTGTGGAAATGCACCATGAGTCCCTGCCTGAGGCTCTTCCCGGTGACAATGTTGGCTTCAACGTCAAGAACGTCTCTGTCAAGGAAATCCGTCGTGGCAACGTAGCTGGAGACAGCAAGTGTGATCCCCCCATGGAAGCTGGTGTCTTCACTGCTCAGGTAAGGTGCCCTAGTTGGCTTAAAGTATTCTACCCATTTAAACTGGTAACCCTACATTCTCCAGCTAAATGGTCTTGATTTCGTTAGTGCTGACTGCTGTCTTTCTATCTTAAGAAGTTCATATGCGTTTAATCCAGGATTCGAGCAGTTACTGCAGTTAATGCAGTTTGTAGTGTGCTTGTGTTGAAGCTGCCTAACCTGATCATCTCTTTCTGCAGGTCATCATCCTGAATCACCCTGGACAGATCTCCCAGGGCTACGCCCCTGTGTTGGACTGCCACACTGCCCACATTGCCTGCAAATTTAGCGAGCTCAAGGAGAAGATTGACCGCCGTTCTGGCAAGAAGCTTGAAGACAACCCCAAGAACCTGAAGTCTGGAGACGCTGCCATTGTTGACATGGTTCCTCAAAAGCCCATGTGTGTGGAGAGCTTCTCTGAATACCCCCCTCTTGGTGAGTTGCCTTCTAGTGCATTTGCATCTTGAATGAGGACAAGTTTGAGATTGAAATTGCTAAATTAAATGCAACTTCTTTCTATAGGTCGCTTTGCTGTCCGTGACATGAGGCAGACCGTTGCTGTTGGTGTCATCAAGGCTGTGGACAAGAAGACTGCCTCCAGTGGCAAGGTGACAAAGTCTGCACAGAAGGCTGCCAAGAAGTGAATTCCTCCCCCCCAGGCTGTCCCTCAGGGCCTGGGGTCTGCAGTGCCCCATTACACCTTGTCTCAGAACCTGAGCTCCCTCTTAAAGGACTGGCTAATGCTGATCAAAACTCATCGCAAAAGTTTCCGCAGGAAAAAAAAATCAAGGAAATTCTTGGCTTCATAAATTGAGTGACAGTGCCTCTCAGTTTAAATTTGAGTTGATTGGAAAGCTGCACTTGTTTTGAACATGTCACTTATTGGATTGGAAAGCTGCTGTTAAACTAATAAAGGTCTTTGGATTTCTTGATCATTTAATGAGTTTCCTCCTTTCCTTCTAACTTTGAGCAAGCATGTGGTAAGGGGGTGAAGGTGTGGGTTGTGAGCACTGCAGTGAGGATTTCTTACTCCTGTAATCTTTTGTGCCTTGTCGACCACGTGTTATTTCTCACCCCTCCTCACTGCAGCTGTCACTGACGTTCTGTGTCCTGAATGATTTTTATTTTCGTTTGCCAACCAATCGACATGGTGAATTTGTGCTGCAGTAGCCAATAATACCCGGCTATCTTGCATTCCAGCCTCACGGTCAAAACTGACAGGTTCTCCCGCCCCCCATGTGCCGGTATAAAATGCGATGTGGGACCGAATTCGGTCCTTTCTCCGGTCTGATCCAGGGATAACTGCCGCAATCGCTTACAGCAGGTTTGTATCCACGTTTTAAACTATTTCTGGACAGATGGTGTTTGTACTGTCGTGCCTTATTCTGCATTTCTATTCTACTGTTTTCTCACGTTTTGTTCGGGACATCGATATGGACGAGAGCGGGGGAATGTGAATAGATTGGTATTTTTGCATTCTCGGGTTCGTTGACTGATTTCGGTCACTGAAGCGGCGTTGCCAGATTAGAATTTTATTTGAAAGGCCCAATTTGGTGACTCTTTGGATTCCAGCAGTATCTAAATTGTCATGGTTTGGCTAACGGTTTCGATGCAAATCCTTTCGTAGCGTTGGTTTGCAATGTCTGTCCGAACACTGACGACAAACCGTTACTTTCTTGAGATAACGGTCCTGTCTGTTTCCATGAGTCATGGAATGTCAAAAATCATGCTTTGGGGGGGAAGGGAGGAGCTGCGGTCCCTACTGGGTTAACTTTGCTGCATTGGCTTGAAGCTTTAGCTACACAAATGTAACATTTTGGCGCAGATATTACGTTTATTTTGGTCCGTATTAAAGGTGGTGTTTAGCTAATTTTATGGTCAGAAGCGGTACTGGTGGTAGAGGGTAGGTTGGGAGCCGGCTGGACTTTACCCAGTCTGCAGGAGTATGAAGCTAGCTACATGGTTGGTTGTGCTGATCTTAATATGGCCGGGCGGTGTTCTCAACGGCACCTCAACATGGAGGGCAGAAAGGGAGCATTGGAGGGGGCGGGCACAGCTGCGCAATGAAAGTACAAACGTTAGCTAGCTAAATTCTAAAATGGTTGTGCGGATATTCTTTAAAGACGGGCGCTTGCCAAATAATTGTCCGGTGCTTAAAGACGGGCAATTTCCAAAATTGTCTGGCTCGTTATATACTGGCCGGGGTGGAAATATTGTGTTAATACGATCACTTGCCAAAATGGCTTCACTACCTTAGCGTTAAGGTTATTGGCTAAATATAGCGTTCTCGCCTAGTTTGCTACAGTTATTTACTGGGATTCCAACGTCGACTGAATGAATTCACATCGACGGTATTTCCCTCCTGAAATAGTAAATAAAACATGGGGAAGGAAAAGATCCATATCAACATCGTGGTCATCGGCCATGTCGACTCCGGCAAGTCCACCACCACCGGGCACCTGATCTACAAGTGTGGTGGCATCGACAAGAGAACCATCGAGAAGTTCGAGAAGGAAGCTGCGGAGGTGGGTGTCGGAAATGGAGGGAGGAGGAGGAGGGAGGGAGGAGGAAGGGAGCGCGAAGCGTGTTGCAAAGAGGAGGGGTGGGGGGAACCACATGAATATGATCATTCCTCGGGCGTGTCTTGTGTAACCAGCGCCTAAACGGAACAATGGCGTCACCTACTGTGCAATTCTGTGTACATCTGATTCCCAGTTAATGTGGTTCAACCCTAAAATACTATTTGATTGTAAGCGGAGGTTGGAAAACGTTTCTTCCTGCCCGTATCATATGGAATAGGAAAATATCAGACCCGATCGAGATATTCATGTGATATACCCTTTACAGACAGCAATTCTACACTTTTATATGCAAGCTAAAACATTAGTCTGGAAACTTTTTCCTCTATTTGCATTCAATCTTATAAGTCTTAGATTAAGTCAAATGTTGCATGTTACAGTGCTTGAATGCACAATATTTATGTTCACCTTTATTTTGTGTGATATTTTCTAAGAATATTGCCCAGTACTGTTCATGAAAATTTACTGGAGGATGTCATAGAACAAATAACAAGTTATGAGACTGTACACTTGTCTGGTATGTGCCTAATACATATGACTGCATAATGTACAGTCCTTACTAGAGCGTCGCATGAAAGGTTTATTAAAGGGATGTGTTTAGAAATAGATACATACACAAACATAATCTCACAGTTTCTAACTTATTCAAAGGATGACTTCAAATATGAAATATTTATGAGCTTCAAAATTAGTATTTTAAAATGCTAAATTTGGTGTACAAAATATATCAGTAGGTGCAGATTTGTGTAATTTTCTGCACATTGCATATTATACGTGTTGTAAAATACACCGTATAGTATTTGCATGAATTGGCATAGAGTTGGTAATGTATGTGTGATGTGCATATTTTGACTGTCATCGCATCTGCAACATAAGGTTTATACTGACTTCTCTGTAACTTTAGCTGCTATTAATTTCAATGCAATTGCCTATGTAAAAGCTAGATCTGTAGTCACTACATGGTTATTGGAGGTGGGACAGTGCACAGGAATTTTTAGAAAGGTTACAGTCTTTTGCACCTTGAGCAAATCCAGTTCTAAATGTTTACAAAATGTCTTAAGTTGTAAAATGTAGTATTATCACATTGACTCAGTCAAAACTAAAGGGACTGTTTAATACTGGTTTAATCTTAGGTTAGATGATGTGTTGTGTTACATAAAATACAATCCTAAATTGTTTTACATCTGTTTGTAGATGGGCAAGGGCTCCTTCAAATATGCCTGGGTTTTGGACAAACTGAAGGCAGAGCGTGAGCGTGGTATCACCATTGACATCTCGCTTTGGAAGTTTGAGACCAGCAAGTACTATGTGACCATTATTGATGCCCCTGGGCACAGAGACTTCATCAAGAACATGATCACGGGCACATCTCAGGTAGGGTGTTCCACAGGGTTTTGAGAGTAGGGCAGTACACCACCACTGCGGGGAGCTTGTGTTGCTCAGGTAGTGGCCCCTTTATTTCAGATGTGTAGTTGGGATTAGTGGGGGTTGGATCAGTTGCAGTTATGTGTGATAGACATGCAATGCAGTTTTACAAGTAAGCTTCCTGCATTAATCCATCTCCATTTAGATTTTTTTTAGATATCTCTGAGGACTTACAGAATATACAATTCTCACAGACAGTCAGAATGGGAGACGTGGGTATGCAACTCCACCACAGTGATTTTACATTGGTTTAAATTCTAAAGTTATTGTTTCAGAAGTAATATTTAACCTCTCGCTTCAGCCTTTATTTTACCTGTGCTCAAATATTCAGGCAACATTGGGTATATGTCATTAGTTCAAAGGGTCAGTTTTATTCGTGGTCAATCGGTAAGGGTTTTTCAGTGGTTGATACCGATATTTAGAGAGCAGGGAGTTTTTTTAATTAAAATGTGTGGGATGTATTTTTTTTGTACCTGATAAAATATAACAGTACAGTGTTTGCTAATACTAGTCAAGTTGGCAAATGTGTGGTCTTTGCAATCTTAGGATCCTATTCATTTACCTATTGATAGCAGAGTTCATGACCAGTCACTTTTCCATCATTTGCAAATGCCCGTTGGTGACTTGGCATACCAGCAAACCAGCCGAACTTGTAGCTAGCCAAGTTATGTAGGCAGCTGACTTCCCCTCAGAGTACCTATCGATATTACCTGACGTTAGCTGAGAAGGAGAATCTATTTGAGCTAACGTTACTTAGCAAACTAACTGAGACTTGCACAAAATGTAAAAAAATAATTACCATTGACATTGTTTGAATCAACACAATAAATATGCTAAGCAAAAGCATATATTTAGCTAATTCACAAGTTCACTAATGTTAGCTAGCAAGTTCACTAGCTAGCTTAACTGGTTGATGACAACTAGTTTTGCGCTGGCTAGTAATACAAATGAGCATATATTGAGTTAGTTGATTAAGTCATTAAACGTTTTTTTGCCTATCATGGTTGAGTAATTCAGTGAGTGCAGGCATATTCTCATACAGCTTCTCTCTACAGATGGCAGAATTGACACAAGGGGGAGTGCTAACATTTTTATTAATTGGCCATGTGGGTGCAGTCATTGTCCAATGCCTATGGAGTCAAAATGCCATATATTGGCCCAATTTTTCGGCTTACCACTACAGTTCATTTGAAGTGGAGACTGGTGCTGTTGGGTGTCACCAGTTCTCTTTATCAGCACCTTACTGAATTTCTCCCCCCCTCCCCCCCATCTCTCTCCCTTTGCAGGCTGACTGTGCTGTACTGATTGTGGCTGGTGGTGTAGGTGAGTTTGAGGCTGGTATCTCCAAGAACGGACAGACCCGTGAGCACGCCCTCCTGGCCTACACTCTGGGAGTAAAGCAGCTCATTGTGGGAGTCAACAAGATGGACTCCACTGAGCCCCCCTACAGCCAGAAGCGTTTTGAGGAAATCACCAAGGAAGTCAGCGCTTACATCAAGAAGATTGGCTACAACCCAGCCACCGTTGCCTTTGTGCCCATCTCTGGTTGGCATGGTGACAACATGCTGGAGCCTAGCAGCAATGTAAGTGTTCCAGTGAGCAGAACCAGACTGCCTGCAGCCACACTGACCTGATTAAAGCTTCCACTCGTGGAACTACTCTATCCTATGTACATAGTTTTTGGTGTCAGGTTATTATGTCAGCTTATTGCTTATAAAACAGAGTTCATAAGAGTTCAGGTCAATCAGGAGTATATCTGTTAAGCTTGACATGCATGCGAACCTGACTTGCATACTGCAGAGTGAAATAGAATGCAGTGGCTAAAATCACACTTTAGCAGAGAGCAAGCGCCTGTCCGCTTATTTAGCGGAGGTTGCAGCAATGAGCACGGATAAATCCTGTTATGGGGGTTCATGCCGGGTCCGGCGAGGACATGTGGATGACGCACCACACCCCCAAGCTGTCCATGTTATTGGCAAGCGAGTCTATCCAGTTAGGTGCAGGCAGAGTTCCACAGCGGAATACCGCCAGCATCTGATTGGATAGACGCGCTGCAGTTTGGTTTCGGCTCCCATTTTCAAAACCAGGACAATATGGCCAACCATTGACAAACTTTCTCTTTTTCCACCTAAACAGTCATCTCTGAAAACATTTGAGGCGAGAGATAGGCAATGCAGTTGCAGAATCTTCCCTTATATTTGATCTGCAACACCTAGTTTGAAAATTTGATCTGAGTTTTGTGAGCCAGAGCGACCTACGTTTGACACATTCATTTGCATAGAACAAGGATGTAGTACATTCTATGCAAATAAAGAACCGGTGACAGGCCACATCACTTGCCGGACCACTTCCATCACCGAGCAGCCTGTCGATAGAGAATGAATAGGATGCATTGAGTGCCAGATATGGTGTGAAAACCCCTTTAGACGTTATTAATTGAGGAGGGGGGTGTGGGGGGTATTAAGAAACGGGTGGTTTTGCCATAATTTGCTGTTTCTGCAGTACTGCAGAAACGCACAAAAACAAAGCTGTTTTCCTTTGAGTTTGTGCAAACCCCTGCGTTTCTGCCACACGCAGATGACCTGGTTCAAGGGATGGAAGGTTGAGCGCAAGGAGGGAAATGCCAGCGGCACCACCCTGCTGGAGGCCCTTGACTCCATCCTGCCCCCATCTAGGCCCACCGACAAGGCCCTGCGTCTGCCCCTGCAGGATGTCTACAAAATTGGAGGTAAAATCCTCTTAACTGTCCCTTTCTGTCCTCATATTTGAGGACTCATAAATGACAGAAGCATTCAGGTCAAGGTACTGACCCTGTGATCCTGTCAAATCTCAGTTAACCGGCCCTCTTCTCCCCCTTCCTAACAGGTATTGGAACTGTACCCGTGGGCCGTGTGGAGACTGGAATCCTGAAGCCTGGTATGGTGGTGACCTTTGCCCCTGCCAACGTGACCACTGAGGTCAAGTCTGTGGAGATGCATCACGAGTCTCTGGCCGAGGCTCTGCCTGGCGACAATGTGGGCTTCAATGTCAAGAACGTGTCTGTCAAGGAAATTCGCCGTGGCAACGTGGCCGGTGACAGCAAAAATGACCCTCCCATGGAGGCTGGAAACTTTACGGCTCAGGTGAGGGTGGGGCTTTTTCTTTCTTTTTTTTGGAATTTATCTGACGAAGCATCAGATGCACACTAAGGAAAGGAGGGGTCTGTATTGTTGAAATATAGCATTTGCTATGTGTGTTCATTATTCATGTAGCATTAGAGTTTAGATTAGTTAGATAGTTTAGTACTGGCAAGAGAAATAACTGCAGCATAGTTAAAGGCATACTATGCAGGATTTTTCCCTTGAAAATATTACCATGCTAAAACATATCAATGATGCACTGTCAATCTTTGTCTTCATGCACTTTCGCAGAATTTGTGCACCTGCACCTTTACTTGTTATTCTAAAATGCATTTGGGACATTTCTGAGCGTGTCACTCTTTTCTGTGTGGGGAAGGGTGGGTGTGGCTACAGAGCCTGTGGTTTGGAATCTGATTTCAGTGAAAGCAGTAACAATACAGAGAAGCTTGTTCAAGAACTAGAGTTAACAGTCAGCTGAACGTCACCGAGGGCATGAAAAGCGACGTGGAGTTGGCTTGTTTTCTGTTGGACCTGTAAGTAACGTAATCTGCTGTGTGAAGCTAGCGACAATAAGGACTTTTGCGAGGGTCTAAAATTTTCAAATTTCCAATAAAACCGAGATTACATTCAACATAATGGAATAATTAAGCAATAATCAAATCTGCCTTCTTGCTGTTGCTCAAGGACACTCATTTCACGGTACTACCGTTACCTCTAGCTATCCAGCTCGCTACGTTATGTGGGATACTCGGGGTGAGTGGGTTGAAGACAGAGGAGGAGACTTCTTCGATTGTAAACACAGGACCGCAGCAAGGCTGAAAATCCTGCATAGTACCCCTTTTATTTTCTATTAATACAGCTCAGACATTCTACAACTCTCAGAATACTCATTTTACAATGAGTAGCTGTTGTTCTATGAGACTTTCTTTTTCATTCAGAAACGCTGTTTTGTGTTCCTGTCCAAGTGAGTGTCAGGTCCTGGCCAGCCTGGTTTCGCTTGTGACCGCTGACCTCACCCTGTACCCCCTGGCATTCCTTTTTATCCCCAGGTCATCATCCTGAATCACCCTGGACAGATCTCCCAGGGCTACGCCCCTGTGTTGGACTGCCACACTGCCCACATTGCCTGCAAATTCAGTGAGCTCAAGGAGAAGATTGACCGCCGTTCTGGCAAGAAGCTTGAAGACAACCCCAAGCACCTGAAGTCTGGAGATGCTGCCATTGTCGTCATGGTGCCTGGAAAGCCCATGTGTGTGGAGAGCTTTGCCACCTACCCTCCACTGGGTGAGTTCCTTTCCCCATAGAGACTGTTTTGTGTACCTTTACACCCTGCACATACTCTGTAGTTCCTCTGTTCACAAGGTTTGCCAGATCTGAATGAAACTCTTTTTCAGTATCCTTCTTTCCATGTCGTTTAAATATTAAAATCCAAGGCCCAATCCTTGCTCTGGTACATACATTTTCCTAATTCATCTTAGATTCCCAGGGCACACAATTTTGAATACATTTTAAATACACGGATGGCTTTTGAGCTTAAAATAAGGCAAGGTGAAAATGAATCTTGTATTTCCTGAATCCATTTGACTGTTTTGGTTGGTTAAAATATTTTCATTCAAGCAAGTCGCCCATCAGCAGCTGTTTTTCTCTTTCATCTAGTGTTGAGCTTAGAATTTTGTGCACCACACAAAATCCTACTTATGTTCAAAAACTACAGGATAGCAAACTTCTTATTTTGTTCTGGCTTCAAGTCCCGTGCAGTCAAACATGTTGCAAACAAAAGTTGCTTCAAGGTATGGAGAGTTGTGGTGTTATGTGTGGTGTTGCTTCAGGGTTTTTGTTCACATGGGCACTCCTTTGAGATCTCCGAGATGGTTAATAATAGTAAAATGTATGGAAAGATTTGTCTTTGTGCATTTAAAAATAAAAATAAGCAATTTCATTTCGCCTTAACTACCAGGGGGGAAATGTGTCAAATGTTCCTGGGTTGGCACCTGTAGCCCAGTAGAATTGCGCAAAGTGTGAAAATTGGTCGTCAGGTGGAAACCCCGTAATATAAAACAGACAATGCGAAACAATAATCAAACACTAAAGCGCCAAAGAAATTGGCATCAGCAACATGGGGGCGCCAGTGTAACCACCTACAGCACAAAAGCATGCAAGTCTGGTTGTTGGTGCTTTCAGGTCACCACTGGGGTCTTCCTTTTTTCAAGGAAGATCTGCTTCACAGCCCAGGCAATTGGTAGTGGTTCACTGATCATCTACTTATAAAATAAGTGAGATAGCTGGCTATGTGTTTCCCCTATGATCGCTTGAGAGTGTATCGCTAGCTTTTGTCTGATATTACACTGGCTTCGGGGTGTGTTAGCTATGGATAGCATAGTTAGCCAGTTAACTAGAAAAGGCCAACCCGCTCATTGGCAGTATAAACCAGCTATCTAGCCAATGTTAACTTTACGTTAGGGAGCATAGCATGGAGCAGAATTATCAGTGCTGTTCTGAATACAGCTGATGGACTAGTTCCCATTTTGGTGCTACTAATCTAATTCAGCCTCACGCAAATGATCAATTGAGCTACCATTACATGATGTGATAATTATGATGTTCAAAACAACAGCAGGGAGATTGTATAGAAAACGGACTGACCGTCTTATCAAAGAGTAAACACTGCAATTCATTGGCTCCGTTAATATGAAGTTATTTATTATATTCACAGGAGGTGGAATAGCTAATAGGCTATTATATATTAGCTATACTAATAGTTAAGAACATATTTGAATTGATTTGTAACAAATAGAAATGACAATACTAACAATTTGTAATAACATTTAAATGAATTCTGTATTTGTTCATTCACTCATGCTTTTATTTATTGAAATGGATAATTAAACACAAAAGATCAAAATCCCAACAGAAATGCATGTGTCTTAGAAAATGACAAAAAAAGAAATAGAGTCCTTCGGAGTGTGGGGGGCTCAGTCTGGAAGAAGTCTGGAAAAATCCGACTGGAATTTAGATTTGTGAAAAGAGCAAGAACCCTGTTGCTTTAACAGTAAGTTCTGGAATCAGTTTGTAAGCTTCTACCAATGTGGTGTAACACTGTATTGCCTCAACCAACCACCAAGAGGAGGCAGGTCCTCCTGGATGTTCGACTTGTTTATTGAAAGATTCATTTGAAAGTCGGGATAAGTGTTCTGGAGCACGGGGACCCTCTTTGAATCTTTCTGTGTTGGCTGGTGTCCCGTTAGATGAACATTTAAATTGGAATTGAAAGACAACAAGATTTTTTAAAAATGTGTTTAAGTAATCTACATTAGCCAGTCTTCAAGGGCCTTCTATGTTAAAGATACATACTGGCTCGTATAATAATGGGACAGCGCACTCACCGAGTCATTAGTTTGCAGTGATCTGTGATCCATCTCATGAATACCCACCATCTTGGTGCAGCTATCTTTAAATTAAATAAAAGCACTTGTTGAGTTACGTCATGCCAACTCTTCCTCCCTGCCCTTTCTCTGACCTCCCCCCCCACGCTTACCTTTCTCTGACCTCCCCCCCCCCCCCCCCCCCACGCATCCCTTTCTCTGACCCCCCCCCCCCCCCCCGCATCCCTTTCTCAGGTCGCTTTGCTGTCCGGGACATGAGGCAGACTGTGGCCGTGGGCGTGATCAAGGCTGTGGAAAAGAAGACTGCCACCACTGGCAAGGTCACCAAGTCCGCACAGAAGGCTGCCAAGGCCAAATGAACTCCCCCGCCAGACCCCCAGCGCGCCGCGCCCACGGCTCCCCGCCCCACCACGTGTCAAACCCTGAGTTCTCTCCTGAAGGACTGGCTAATGCTGATCAAAACCCATCGCAAAAGTTTTCGCAGGAAAAAAGTTTATTTAAAAAAAAACTGCTTTGGGGGGAGGGGAAATGCTGTTAACAATAATAAAAATGATCAATAATTGCGTAAATACGAAACCAATGCCACTGTGTTCTTTCTAAGTCAGTGTGTCTAAGGCAGTGGTCTCCAACCCTGGTCCTGGAGAGCTACAGGGTCTGCTGGTTTTTGTTTTTACCTTAAAATCAGCACCCAGTTGAGACCCAAGACACCAGGTGAGTTGAGTTAACTGTGTAATTAATTGCTCTAATTGATTCATGAAGTGCAGAGTCACTATGAAAACCAGCAGACTCTAGCTCCCCAGGACCAGGGTTGAAGACCACTGGTCTAAGGCAGATGGGGACCACCATGGGGAAAGGGATGTCATTGCATTTCTTCAATCAATCAATCAATCAATCAATCAATCAATCAATCAAACTTAATTTGAATAGCACATTTCATACAACATTTGCAACTCAATGCGCTTTACACAATAAAAGGGAAGGGATAAAAACTACAATTAAATAACAATAGCAATAATGGCAAAATGAGTGTATTTAAAATAAAATAAAGGGAGTAAAAAAAACAGCCACATTGGCAATAGCAGCAACAATAGTATATAATGTAAATAAAATAAATATCAATAAAATGGTTGGCTAAAGCAATGGCAAAAAGATGTGCCTTAAGATTCAGTGTCCACGGATACAGACACACACATCCTCATGTGGGCTGTTCCAAAGGCCAGGGCCACAGTAGCTCAAAGCTGCCTCTCCATGCCTTTTTAGAATTTTGCTGGGCACAGACCTATTGGTAGACCATGCAGGAGGGCGTTACAGTAATCAAGCCTGCTAGCAATAAAACCATGCGTTCTTACTTCTGGTTGTTACAAGCAGCAATGTTCAGTTCTTTTTTTATTCAGGTGTTCTTTGACAATAGTTCATGATAGATGTGCAGAATGTATGAATACATTATAAACAGGAAATATTTTGCAGCTCTGCTTATGTGGCAGTCATACAGGGCTGACGCCATCATGTCAAACGTCTATTTATGTCCTGTCATCCCAGGACATTCATGCCTTCACCGCTCTCTGTTATTTATATTAGCGACATTCCTCACAAAATCTTCCATGGAGATTACACAATTATATTAGTGCTTCTAACTTCTAGCTGTGAGGACTTTCCTTTTCGATGGAACAGTAGAGATCAGTGATCAGGCATCAATTCAGTTTTTTCCCCAATTTCCACTGATTGCAGACATCCATAGACAACATTTTGTGGGGTGTTATGGGATGTCTTCCAGACTCCCGGTAACCATGAAATAAGTTCCTGTTCCACACTGTACACTGTCCATACTGTACATACTAAAGATACTGTAAGCATGCACAATAGACATGCACTACAGTACCTTCTTCTGCACCTACGTTTTTTATTGCACTTGCCACTTTACTATATATATATATATATATATATATATATATATATATATATAATATTACTTATCATTCTCCTGCTTATTTAGCTAAATTGTCTTTAGAACTGTTTTTTATATGTTGCTGCAAGGACGAGGAGCCGAAACCTAAGATTTTTACTGTCTTGTACTTTGCGTAATGGGATGTGACAACAAAATTCTTGAATCACATGCGCTATTTCACATGAATAGAAACTGAAAGAGCACTCAGCTTGGCAGTGCAGTTCCACACCCTCTGTTAGAGGAGGTGTCTCCAGGCGTAGGTACTCTGAACAAATACGACCTTAATTACTTTAAGGTTTTCGTCGGGAAATCACAGGACAGACCATACTGGCTCTGTATACTGTACTTACTGTACTTGATCTTCTTTTTTTTTCTACTGAAAATAGCCTCAGGGCTTTGACTGAGCAGTTTCACCGAACAAATTTTGCCTACATTCTCTGGATGGGACAGGAAACCGGATGGGACAGAGCAGAGGCTTGTTGACGTGAAACAGCTGTGAAATCAAATTAAATCACCTGACTGCACATTTGAGGCACTTACCTTGGCATTGTCAACCCTGACACAGGTATGGCTTAATGTATTTTCTTTTATACAGTCATCTGACATTTTTGTAATTTTTTCTTCTTTTAAGTTAGACTGAACATTGGTTCAACAGCAGAATAGCCGGCTAGGTGTGTTTTTCTACAATGGTGAGAGGGAGGCAAAGAAGCATAAGTTTTAGACTGGTGGCTAATCAGGATCTTTGCCTCTGTTTAAGTGAGAAAGATTCAGAGGAAAAAATTACCTGGCAAGAAATATTGTCTGTGGTAAATGACATGGAAATAGTAGATGTCACTTACAGGCAAAGTTAACATGATCTTGAGAGTATAGGGGAAGGTTCAGATTTCGCCAATAGAACTGTGTAACTAGACCCCATTTGATATCGGAACGCTAATGTGTAGCTAGGAGAGGTGTGAATGAGGAAGGAGGAAGGAAACGGGTATTTGAGTGCATGGGAAAAGGCCCTTTTCAGGACGTTAACTTGTCATAAAACCAGTCGTGCTACTTTTACTAAAAAAAAATTTCTGCATAAAATGAGCATCATCTGTGGTGTCTACATTTAACTTTAAGCAGTGATCTACGCGTGTCCAGAGTAACCTCCTAAAGAAATTATTCTATATGGACATTATGATGTAAGATTATGTGAAGTTTCAAAAAAATTAGGGGAAATGTTATCAATGGCACACTGACACTCACAGTGCCTTGTTATAGAGAGCAAATTGTTTACATTGACCACACGTTAGCTTGTGCCATCATGGAATTTATGAGGCATGTCCCTTTCTTATCACTTCTATAACCCCTAGACACGGACAGTGTCTAGCGAATACCAGCACACACAGTTATTTAGCAATGTGCTTACCACCAATAATGGGGATCAGATGGGTGAATTCCAATATGAAGCAAAACCCAAATCGCCTCTTTTTTCAAAGTAGCATGCACAGGAACTGCACCTCAACTGTAAAGCAAGCAGATCACCTTGAGTCACTGGCAGGGGTGCCAGAGGGGGCAACATAAATAATACCCCCCACCCACCCCCACTAGGCGGTCCCCTTGTCCACCATTTTTCAGTCCAGACAATTTGCTAAATTTTGTGCTGTTACATTACAGAATGCCTTGAAAACATATTTGTCTGTTTGGACCCCACACTTCTGAAAACCTTTGGGCACCCTTTGTCACTGGCATCTCTCCCTAGTGGCCTTTCAGAACTCTGAATCCATGGTAACTGTCCTTGTGTGTGCAGGAATATGAACAAAGCTATGCCCCAGTCCGATGAGGACGTCCCCCTGGTGACCCCGGCCGTCTGCAATCTCATCAAACATCGGATGAAGCACCTCACCCCGCGTCGTGCCGACCAGCAGCATTCTGCCAAGCTGGTGAACGACCTGCGAGACAGCCTCCTGGACTTTCTGAAGAAGAACAAAAAACAGCCCTACTTCAGATCTGTCACAGTGCTCAACAGCGGAAGCTACTATGAGATAGTGAAGGTGAGCCATCCCTATAGCGAGAGACTTGATTGGGCTGCGTCCACACAGGCTTCATATATTTTTCGGTTGTTGCTAAAACCCATGACGTCCTGCTCCAACCCCCTGCTTTTCTGCAGATAAATGACCCAGATGAGTTTGATATGATGTTGCTGTTACCAACCCCACGGCTAACCTGGACAGAGCTGAAGGAGTTCCACGGGCTGCACTACAGCGTCTCCCTGATGCGACCCACTCGCACTGAGATCCAGGCCTTCCTGCTGGCTGACGGGCTCACAATCTCAGCCAGCAGAATCCTCAGCGAGATGCGTTACCTGGTCAGAAATTTCATCAGCACATACAAAGGTCAGTAGAATTCTGACAGTGGGGAATGGGGAGCTGAAATTCATTCAACTTTTATTTAATTCTCGGGAATACATTGAGGGTGGGCCCTCATTTTCAGTGATGCTGAGGTCATTATGCAGCAATAAAATATAATAAAAACAATAAAATACAAACAAAACACAGATAAACAAATCTGTTAAAAGAGTTACATACATAAGCAGGGAGGTTTGTGATCATGGTTTTAAATTGTCCATGGGTTAATAGAGAATTGATTTTTAGCGTGTGTTGAAGATCATTCCAAGAAGTTGGGGCATTAAGATAAAAAGCTGACTTTCCAAATTCAGACCGCGCTTGGGGGACATTAAGCATAAGCCAGTCATTTGAGCGAGTTAGATAGGGTCCAAAGTTTCAAACCAGCATCACACCATAGCTATCACACCATAGCTATCACCAGCAATAAATCTGCAGGACATGATTCGTTCCTATATGCCTGCTCGACCACTCTGCTCTGCAGCAGCAGGGCGCCTTGTACCCCCTCCCACCCGAGCAAAGGGATCACAGAGCTTCTCCACCCTGGCTCCCCAGTGGTGGAACGAACTCCCTGTTCCTCTTCGAACCTCTCCCTCACTACCCATCTTCCGCTGTGGTCTCTTCAGACTATACCTGGACTCATCTCTTCAGACTATACCTGGACTAACTACCACCACTCTGTATATTTCAGTCTAAATATATATATATGTGTAGGTAGGGAATTAGTGGTTTTGTTTTTGTTTGAGTTTACTGCTTTCCAAAATTTTGCAGGGTTTGAATAGGAGCTAGTAATTAGGTCTAAATAATTATTAGATTTGGCGTTTCGTATTTATTTCTAAGTTGTCTAAATACTGACCAATGTGATGGATCCCCAGAGTGTCTGGCAAGTGACCAGGCTCTGTTCCTTTCCTTAAATAAGACTGATAATTTGGGTGAAAACCAGGGAGTTACTCTTTTATTCTAAGCTTTTTGAATGGTGCATGTTTGTTAATGACTGAAAAAAAGGTTTTTGTGAAAAAGTCCAGCACCATTTTAACATCTGGGATCACAGATGTATAGTGTATGTCGCTATGGGAAACGTCAGTTAAAAAGGCTTGATCACTAAAATACCTTGTCTTAAAATGGTTTCTCTTTGTAACCGTGTGAGATTTTGCCTTCTTTAACCGAGTATTTATGATACATGCAGTAGGGCAATGATCACTAATTGCTAGCTCGAAGACACCACAGGCAATAATTTTGTCAGCCCTATTGGAAAAGATGAGGTCAATTAGGGTAGACCTAGAGTAATATTTCAAATTTGGCCTAGTGGGTTCTGCTATCAGCTGGGATAAATTGAGGCCACCACCAACCTCCTTGAGCTAATCAAATGTATCATTCAGCCAGTTCAGATTAAATTCATCCACAACAATCAATTCAGCATCGGAATACCGAGAGAGTAGATCCGCTATTCCGTCAATGGAACCTGTATCTGCAGATGGGGGTCTATAGACCCCTGCCACAGTTACTGAGTTAGGCCCTAACTGAACCTTCAGTGCAAGAAATTCAAAACATCTTGGTATGGTGACAGCATTTAGAATTGTTACAGAGAAACCTGATTTTACATATAACCACCCCTCCTCCCCTTCTAATTCTGTCCACTATATACAAGTTGTAATCCTTTAGAGCTACATCCAAGTCATTGACACTCTTTTTGAGCCAAGTTTCACTCAACACCAGGATATCAGGATCAGACTGCAGTACTAATATATTTACATGATAAAATTTCTGAAGTAAGCTTATTCATAAGAGTAAGTTCATAATTCATAAGTAAGATTATTCATGTTGATAGAGTGACTGAATCTAGTAGGCCTATTTTCCCAAATGACAGGAATGGCACTTTTACATAATGTATCTCGATTGAGAGGGACAATTGTGGAAGCATTCCCATAGCTACTAATATGGGGTGGTTCGCCGGAAGACAAGCAGAAAATGATTTAGTAGCAGTAACAGTGAATTACATATTTGTTTTTAAAAGGCGTGTACCCAGCCTACTGTGATGCAAACCATCACGACTAAAAACTTCAGTTCGGCCGATAAAAGCTGCAAAGTTATCAATATAGGGTAGAGACAGAGCACAACAACGTCCTTTGAGCCAAATATGAAACTGCCTAATTTGACTGATGAGGGCTGTGTTGTGGCCATGTGCTTTCACTTTTCAGTTTCAAAATCATTTTTTTTCCCCCGATGATATCAGGAACAATTGCCCTCGGTTGTGCATTTTGTGCATCTCCTGTGTCTGTCTGTCCCTCTGTCCGTCAGTCCCCAAGGGAGCTGGTCGCTGGGTGCTGAACAGGAAGCGGCCCAGTTCGCCAGCGGTGACACTATCGCTGATGTGCAATGCGCAAGATGGTGAACAGGCGACAGAACTGCTGTCGGTGGACATCGTTCCCGCCCTGGAGGCGCCTGAACCGCAAGCCTGGCCGCTTGCTGCTCGAGATGGCCTGAAGGTGGATAACTGGCTGGGCAAGAAGGCCCGACGTGACCTCACCAGGCAGTCCTTCTACTTCGTACCCAAGAAGCCGGCAGGGCGTAACCTCAGCGATGCCGCTAAGGGTAGGAACTTCGCTTCAGCTGGGCCACTTGCAACATTTGCAATGCCAAAGTTTCAAGGGGCGAAATTAGCATAGCGTCTTATAATACAACAAATTCGATAAAGTTCGAAAAAGCATCGGAAGAAACACCACTAAAAGGAGCATGTCGACTTTTCGCAATTTTAACTTTTATTGGAATCTTTAAGCTTGATGATAATGCTTATACACCACTTCAAAGTAGGGTGGTATAAAGCTACCGGTATGAATTCACACAGTGAAAACACGCTTCAGCTGCCTCTACTGTATGTGATTTCAATTGTCTGTGTGTGACTGTAATTGTTTGCATGTGTATCACCAGAGAGCTGGAGGATTTCCTTCTCTCACATTGAAAAGGAAATTATCAAGAACCATGGTCAGGCCAGGACCTGCTGCGAGGGCCATGCCACCAAGTGTTGCCGGTGGGCCTTTCATTCCTCCAAAGATTTCTTCTTTTTGCCTGAAAAGTCATAATAACCAGCATGTAAAATGTCAATGACTTAGCCTTATTCATAAAACAAAAAAACAAATGTGTGTGGTGTGGACCTGCTTTTGGCTGATGTGCGAGGCTCAGTACCCTGCTCCCCTCTCTCCTTCCCAGAAAGAAGTGTCTCATGCTGCTGAAGTGTCTGATCGAGGGCCTGAAGGTGCGGTTCCCTGAGGAGCTGGAGCGTCTTTGCTCGTACCATGGGAAGACAGCCTTCCTGCACACCCTCTGCAGGCGCGGCAGAGACTCGCAGTGGGCCCCCGGTGATCTCCCCTCCAGCTTCATGGAGCTCTTGTTGGCCCTGCAGGACCACGCCTTCAGAGGCCAGCTCCCCCACTTCTTCATTCCGGCCTGTAACCTATTCGCTGCCCCTGCCTTTCCACGCAAGGCACGGTCCTGCCTGCAGAAGGCACTAGAGGAGCAGGTGAAGTTGGGCCTACCCCTCCTGCAGCAGCCCGGCCCTGCTCCACCGCTTGCTCTTAACCCAAGCCCTCCCTATCCCTCCCTGGGCGCAAAGCGAGATCATTCACCAGTGATGATATTAGCATCAATAGTCATATCGCTAGGGTTGCTCTCTCTGGCTGCTATTGCAGTCTTTTAGATCAGTGGTCCACAGACTTCCTGGGGTCTGTGAAGTAGTTCTAGGGGTTGTTTACCAAAATTGGAAAACATTTCTGTTTATTTTTACATATTTTATAAATGATGCATTTTTGACAGATAATACTTTGCCTAGTTTACTTAGTACTTAATAATTAATACTGTGTTCATTGTACTTAAAAAAAGTACTTATGAAATATTTATTGATCCATAATATCATGAAATCAAGATTTTAACATATTTACAGATTTAGCACATCTGATTTGTTAAATAGCTACTGCATTTGGATAAGGGTATCAAACAACCAGTCTACTTATGAGGAGGTTTAGTTTCTGTGAAAACAAATGTACGTGTCATGTCCTTGCTGTAAGTGTTTCCTGTCAAGAAATTTTTCCTGAATGGATTTTGCCCACTGACTTGAATTTTGACACTGATATACTGCAGTAGGGAGCATATTTATTACCACAGAAGGCAAATAAGTTATTTTTCCTTCTGTATTATATGTATGATAAGCATCAGGGATTGTGATTTGCCATCTAGCGGTACATTTTTATCATTATTATTATTGGCCTATTAAATTTTTTCTAATATCTTGTGATTTCAACTATTTTGCACCAATGTTTTAGTTTGTTTTTAGTTTTAGGTTTATATCTGAACATTTCTGTTGGAAGTCCTTGAATTTCTGTTTTAACAAGTATATTACATTCTTGCCTTGAATTTTCTTTTTTTTTTTTTTGCATCTGGCTCTTTGTTAGCATGTCATTTCAGATATGACTACACACTTTTTTTTTAAAACATAGCCTTTTGTTTTAATTCAGCCAATTCTTATTCAGTGGTTCTCTTTATGCCCATCTTACTTTAGCCTGTATCAGTTTGAAGTTGTAGTATCATATGTGTTTTATTTGTCTGCTTTTCATTGTTATGTAATTTGCTAATTTGCTAAATTTGTAATTTGTCATGCTTGAAAAAAATATATATTACCATGTTGTCTCTGCATTTATTTAATCACAAATGCCTCTCAAGTCCAAATAAGACATGAAATCCAGAAACAGATGCAGTCCTCCTTGCCCACCCCAGTTCTAGACCAAGGATATGACCAAGTGACTGTGCTAAAACCAGACACTGACCATGGTTTGAGACCAAGACAATTACAACAGAAGGCTTATGTGAAAAGTGAGACAGTGTATCAGATGTATCTTTGAAAGCATGCATTTTACCAAGATCAAGGGTGAGGCTTAGAGGGGTGCTGGGTGGCTCATCCTCTTAAGGCACTGTTGTTGTGCTTGGATGGGGCCCCCCATTGAAGATCAAATGCTTACTGTGCCAGTGCCAAGTGTGGCCAGTAGCCTCGTGAGGACGTGCAAAAGTTTTGGTAGCATCATCCAGGATTAGGGAGGGTTCAATCAATCAGAATCTGCATTTCATTGTTCTGCCCTTCTGATCAAACAGGCACCCAAGGTCTGACTGAAAAAGCATGAAGAGCCTATGGGCTGTGGTGTGACAAGAAGCAGCTGGTGACATCACATACTTTGGATGGGAGTGGGTGCTTGGCTTCACTCTCCCACATCAGTTACAGAGATGGTAGCATAAGTGTGGTTGTGTACCACTGGCCATTCCAAAGTGAGGATAAAATAGAGAAAGCATAAAAAAGACTGAGATTTAAGATTATGATCTGGGATCCAGAAAATTTATGTTTGACTAAAGCCTTTGGTGAAATGGGAGTTTATGTTTTGGGGAGGAACCAGCTGAGGGGGGAGCATTTATTTATTATTGATTTCATCATAGAATGGCAGTGGAAAAGTGTGATGGTTGTGAACTTATTGTTTGACTGTGAGAGGAAATCAGCCAGCAGAATAGGATGTAGTGGTAGAGAGGATTTTTCAATGGGCACTTTTTACTTGCCACTGCACTTTCCTTCCCACTGGGGTTTATTTATTTATTATTTTTAACCTCAGTTCCTTGCTTTTTCTGGGTTTAGGCCTGTTTTTTGCCCTGTTCCACAACAAAGTGTCTTTGCGACAGTATACTTTATAAGAAGTGCTATAAAAATAAAGCTGAATTAAACTGAAGTTCACGCAGAATTTTGGGCCAAACTGAAGTATCAGACCAAATACTAGGGAAGTTACTGTTGTTGTCTTCTGTAAGAATGGTGCATGTAGAGACACCGCCCAGTGCTTATGTATTATATATTATTATTATGCTTATGTGTTGAGAATATGTCACCAACACCATCACCACCACTACCACCATCAACATCAAAATTCCAATGGTACATATATAAATAAACATTTATATTTTTAAGCTTTTCAATTTTTACCTGTTTTATTGTATTGCACTGTTACAAGGGGCTGATGTGCCCTCATCGATCCAGTTTGGTGGTGACCAATATAGATGGGTTGTCTAAAAGATTTCTAATTATCAGAAAGGGGTAAACAAGGACAAAATAGTTTGAAAATTGTCCTTTTATGATAATTACTGGATGCATCCAGTCATAGATTGACCTCTATTAT
The DNA here is from genome assembly GCF_018555375.3 of Anguilla rostrata. Lineage (NCBI taxonomy): Eukaryota > Metazoa > Chordata > Actinopteri > Anguilliformes > Anguillidae > Anguilla > Anguilla rostrata. The sequence continues at coordinate 24,831,105 of NC_057940.1, forward strand.
GTCATGTTTTTTTGTTGTTGTTAAAACTGCAATATATTAACTTTATTTTTATTATATGTTTTTATTGTTGTTGTATTTCTAGGTGTATGCACTATTTCTCTTTGTATGCATGCCTTTACCGTTGTATTGTCTAATTGCCTTACTCTTTGAATAAAATGATCTTCACGTGTATTACCAAGTGCCCTCGGAACGTTAGTCGTCATTCTTTGTGTCCCCTCGAGCACTGCATCGTGGACACTTGGCTATAAATTCGCGCGCCGGAAGTTCGTCGTCCTTTTCTAGTGATCAAACATGGCGGTGAGTCTGTCTTACTTAGTGAAGATGGCGTTGTGTGCTTGGAATAGAATTTAAATCCATGTCCATCGGGCTCCTAAACTATTATTTATTGGGAATAACCAATTGGTTATACTGTTATGTGGCTGTACTATTGGTCCCAAACGATTTGTGTGTATGATTTTAGTCTGAAAAAAATACAATCGTAAACTGTCATCCTCTAAATACCAAATTAGCGTCACTACTTCCATTTATCGCCGCCAGTCTAGTCTGTTGTGGGCTTCGAAACGGCTCTTTAGAAACGTAAACGTTAACATAGAACTTTTGGATTCTGTCTGTGATTGTAATTACTTCATCTTCATGCGGTTCGCAAGAGCAGCTACGCTCATATGGGATATGCACGGGCATGTCCGGCAAGCTGGCAAGGCATTGGCAATCAGTGTAACTAGCTAGCTACATTGCTTCTTCTGATATTTGTATGAAATTGACTTTACCATAGATGTCTGGGTGGGTACTTGATCCGCTTCGATTAGTCTGACTTGTTAGTTGATTCAACCAAGTGTTTTTTTTATGTAAAGTTAGGCTAGCGTTGGGCCCATAAGATTGCAATGTACAAACATAGGACTGCTAACACGTATGAACAGGAAGATGGCCGCAATTCATTTTACTTGTTTATCACATGTTGCCGCTGTGAAATAACTGAATGTACGGAATAAAACCTGTGTTCGTTGGGAAGGGTTTCAACAAGGGAAGGGTTTCAACAAGGTTTCAAACTGGAAAACATTTTTGGAGATGTAATTTTTATGTGAACGTGTACCTACATGTTTAGTACTGAAATGCCGAGGTTAACTGCTGCTGGATATAAACAGACCGTTCACAAACTCTGACTTTCCTCTCTTTTTCAGGAGCAGGGTGAGAAGAAGGAGAACCCCATGCGCGAGCTTCGCATTCGCAAGCTCTGCTTGAACATTTGTGTTGGTGAGAGTGGAGACAGACTGACCCGAGCAGCCAAAGTGCTGGAGCAGCTCACGGGACAGACGCCCGTCTTCTCCAAAGGTGGGTATTCCTCCGCCCCTACCTTTCCCCTGAGAGTTAGTCAAACTTCAGTATACAACTAACTGGTGCAAAGAATGTTGAACTCTGAGTTGTAGAGTCTTTAAAGGCAGGCTGCGGGGGCTGTGGGAGTCTATACTGCTTGCATGAGCCAGCTGTGTGTGGTGCTGCTTTGCTGGTGAACATTAGAATGTCCAAACTTGACATTCAGAATTTGGATGTGAACAGTCAGTGGAAACCTGGGTCAGTTAAATGCTTTTTCCTACCCTGATCCCCGTTTCTTTTTGCGTTGTCCCCACAGCTCGCTACACTGTGAGATCCTTCGGTATCCGCAGGAATGAAAAGATCGCAGTGCACTGCACTGTCCGTGGAGCTAAGGCCGAGGAGATCCTGGAGAAGGGGCTGAAGGTGAGGGGAAGGTGCTCTTTTAAAGGCAGGGGCTGTGAACTCTGCAGAGGGCATTTCATATCTGCATGTACTACAAGGTCAAAAGTGCACTCTGTGCTGGGACTTTTTGAATGGGGTCATTTTTGACCAAAATGAGCAATGAATTGCATTTCTTGTTTTTCTTACCTGTTTTTTGTGGGGACTCAATCTGTTATTCTCAAATTCTCAAAGACCCAGGCTTGGTACAGCGGAGGCTTTTATAGACCCCTGCAAAATTTGCGAACAATAACATGACTGATGCATGCACATTTTGGCAACAAAACTGTCTGAAATCCGACTGAGTGACTGCTTGATGCAACTGCACTTTCAAGATTGGGCGCTTTATCCAGTAAGCTTACCCTCTCAACAAAATGGCCTCCTGTTTGGTGGCCATATATATACGTGATTGGCTAAGAAACCAAGCATGTACACGCATACAGCCTGAAATTTTCTGTATTTAAGTAGAGAAAAATATTCCTGACCGACTCCCTCCCTGTCACTCTGGTTTCCACAATGACAGTAAGCGCATGCTTTGTTTCCAAAATGCACGTGTACGTTTTTGACCTGTCTAAAGTGGTTTGTTAGTCTCTGGTAATGCAAATCAGGAAGCGATGCAGCTTCATTTCTCTAACAGGATGTGGCACTCCGTACATACAGCTACAAAATCCTATACGAACTAATTTTGCATCAGAGGATGATAATGCAGAGTTGCGTCCATTCACGCTCGAGCATACGCAAACTATCGCCAATACCCAAACGGCACCAAATGCTATTTGAAATTGTTTACAGAAAACAATTCCATGTTTGTGTACATTCTGCTTTTTAACCCGGATTCTGGCATTCCATCTGCGATTTTCTCAAAAATGAATATAAGGCCCTACTTTTGCCATGGGGGAGGGAGGGGACAGCATATTTCAGGGTTTGGACGGTCATGAAAAACCTGGAAAAGTCATTGAAATTTTAAATGCAATTTCCAGGCCCTGGAACAGTTAAGGAAAATAATATTTTTTGAAAAGTTTTGGAAAAGTAATGGAAATATAGCTAAAGTTGCATCAAATATAATTACTAATTAATCCATTCATGAAAATAGTATGCGTAGTAAAACGTAAATTGGAACGTAACCTTCGCGGTATTTTGGTGGTGAGAGAAGTTAATTCGGTCTGGCTCAATCTGTTTACAGGCACGCCCAACACGCACGCTTCTGCTAATGTAGCAGTTAGTAAACGTAGGCCCTACTGTGCCGACAATATGCTAGGGAATTGCAGCTTCAATAATATATCAGGGCTCGAAATTAACTTTTTTACTTGGTAGCACTGGTGGTCCCAACTTCAAAAAGTTAGGAGCACCCACCAAAATGTAAGTCATGGAAATTCAGTTAAAGGTTGTGGAGAAGTCATGGAAAAGTCATTGAAAATCATTGGTGAAAAAGTGTATGAACCCTGATATTTAAAATTGACAGAACGTCTCTAGTAGATGTCGTAGTTTAGGCGATGGTTTCTCACCTGCTCAACCCCGTCCTCCACAGGTGAGGGAGTACGAGTTGAGGAAGAACAACTTCTCTGACACCGGAAACTTTGGCTTCGGCATCCAGGAACACATCGATCTGGGGATCAAGTACGACCCCAGCATCGGCATCTACGGCTTGGACTTCTACGTGGTGAGTAGCCCAAGGACGGCCCACCCTTACTGAGGAGGCAGCTTTAGCTAACGACAGCACTGTCAGTGGTGGTGTTTACCTCTGGCCTGAGCCTTGCTTGAGCTGAGATCACACTGCATGGCTGGCTGGGTCAGGGTGTGACTCCTTCACTGTCTGGTCTGTGCTCTGGGGTCAAGCTAGAAAATGAGTGGATGGTGATTCAACAGACCTGTACTTGTTTGATCTAGAGTGAGTGTAGCTTTGAAAAGAAGCACCCCCTCTGAAACTGTCCCCTCTCAGGTCCTGGGCAGACCTGGGTTCAGCATCGCCGACAAGAAGCAGAAAACGGGCCGCATCGGCTTCCGGCACCGCATCCGCAAAGAGGAGGCCATGCGCTGGTTCCAGCAGAAGGTGAGGCCCGCTCTGGCCCGCTCTGGCCCGGGCACCTTTGGTTCTGCTTGTAGCCTGATTACCACGAGGGGGGAAAGGGCTTTGAATGCGCTAGGGAACTTGAGTGTGAAATTGGGATTATCAGTGAGTTTTGTGAGCTGACCTGCTTCTCTTCTCCTTTTTTTTCCAGTATGACGGCATCATCCTCCCTGGGAAGTAACAGGACCACGTTTTTTTTGTTTGTAACATGAAAAATAAATTTTGGTGCAAACCGGATTTTGGTGGTGTGCTTTTATTTAGCCTGTGCAGTCTGAGATGCGTACGCTCACGCACGCTAGATTTATTTTGGGCAGTTACATTAACCGTTTCTATATGCATATACACTCTGCGCTTTGAAGTTTTTTCCATCCTGGATGATTAATGTGAACGGGGTGGTAAATCGCGAGTGTATATTTGTGGTGGGAAAGCTCTTTGCTAGCTCAGACATTTTCTCCTTATTGCTGCTGACTATTTGTGATTGGTATGTGGTCCTTAGAGCCAGAAATAGATTTTCCCAAAAAAAAAACAAATGCCAGAAGTCATACATAAGCTTATCCGGAGTACCATGAGCGCAAGCGATACGTCTCTTATGAAGGCTTTCTGCTCTGCTGGTGGTAATGTAGGGATTGCGTACAGAATGTCTGATATGGTTACAAGATTCAGTAAAATATAGTTTCAGTATTGCTTCTGTTTTACCACAGCGGGGCAGTGTGGTGCATTGAGTGTCTGTACTTTTTCCCCTCTGTAACATAGGGGTTACAGTATAGATGCCTAAGAAATTGTCTTGGCACTGTGCCAGTCTTGAGTAGATTTGCTGTGGGAGTGGTTGTTTTCCTCGTATAAAACTGAATGGTTTGTAGGTGTGGGCCTGCAGATTGGTGCACACACCAGACGGGCCTGTTTGGTTGGTGGAAAAATTATGCATTTGAGGCGATGAAAATGAAAGTATTTTGTGTCTGAGCTGCTTAGAAAACGTACTGGTTCATTGACTTTGGCTACACTGCATGTGCAGCAGATGTGATATCCAATGTAAATATGACTGCAGCTCTTATGATTATTTGTTTGGTACTTTTTTATATTCAGTGTTAGCCTTGTCTTCCATTTGCTGTTCTTGCTGCTCATTCAACATGCACTACATGCATCTTGTGATGATTGAACTGTTCACTATTACATGAGATTATGCCACTAAAGTACAGTTAGCCTTATGGAAAGTGGGGAATAAATGACTTGATGAAATGTGATGGACATTTCACAGTATGGTGAATTTTAAGCTAATGCATGGGTGTGGAAGAAGGGCATGCACAAGGGAGTTGTGCGATACCAGTTGTGTGTATCTGCATATATTTACGTGTTTGCAGGGATGAATGAATGGACTCGCCCTTTGTTTGATCAGGGTGTCTTTATTCAGTGAAACCCCAGGAACATGTGCACTGGCGTAAGCACACGCGCAGGCCATCTCCCTGTCCACAGCTGTGATGCAGGATATCACTGCGCAAATTTCACAATAGGTAATTCAGATTATAGGAAGCCAGATAAGATTGCATAATCCCAGATAGAATAATGCAGGATCCACTCTCTGTTCACTTGCATTCATACCTGGGGACAATTTTGAGTCTCCAATTAACCTAACCTGCATGTTTTTGGACTGTGGGAGGAAACCGGAGTACCCGGAGGAAACCCACATGGACACGGGGAGAACATGCAAACTCCACACAAAATCCCATCTGAGGGTCTTTCTAACTCGGCACCCTCTTACTGTGAGGCGGCAGCGCTACTTGCTGCACCACCGTGCCACCCCCTAGACCAAATGGCAATCCCGTTAAAGTGCCCGGGTCAGCACTTCAGGTAAACTACCCTGCCTCTGCATTCGCTCTGCCTCCTGCTGGAGTTACACTGGCTATTCACTTGATTAGTTAAAGGGAAGGAGATGACTAGACACAGGTGAGTGAGCAAGCGAGCCCCTTCTTTAGAGCACTCAACCCCTCAGGACAAGGGTCAGCCCACTTGGCTATGAAATTTGTGAGACTGCCATCTATTCAGGTGAGACCATCGGCACAGAAGATAAGGGGCTTGATTAGTCCTTGTTTACTATTTTTGTAATTACTCACAGGAGTTTGAAAATCTGCATACCGTAACTAACTGTTCTAAACAGTCTTAGTGAATGTAATCTCTGCACATGTCTGATTAATCTCTAATTTTGCTATCATTTTGGTTTTGGTTGTTGTGGAGTTTGTGTGTAGTATCTCTCCTGTTGGGGTGGGGGGCTAGAATTAGAATGAGGGTCAGAATACTTTGGGGATTAAAAGTGTCCACATCTGTTTCTAACCTGTGTCTGTCTGTATTGTCTGTGGACAGTGTCGTTTCCACTCTCCTCGCACATCATCTCATATCCCTCCATCCCTCCCTCACCCTCTTGTACTAAACCAACGCTTCATTGCACATATTAAAACATATTTTTTTCTTTTTCCACCGCTTTTAAACTAAGCTACTATCTCAAGCTTTCCTTGAGTTAAATAGGTTAATCACAGTACAAGAAATTACTTCAATAAATAATTGTGAAATAGTGAAAACTGATGAATCTGTGAAGACCAGATGCAATTGTCATGGCCGTGTATTTTGTTTGCCAAAGAACAGGATAAATAGAAACTCGCACGCATTTTCTCCATCATTCACTCTAAAACTACCTCAGACTTACATTCATTAATTATGATACAGTGTAACATTCACTACCACTATGACACAGTCGCCTGTTCCTTTCATTCAACCCTCCCTCCTTCCTCCTTTCTGTTTTCCATCCAAAATCTCTTTCCCCTCCTTTCTTTCTCATTCTTTCTTTCTTCCCCTCTCCCTTTTTCTCTCTCCTGTTCTCTTTTTCTCTCTCAGCCACTGGTAGGTTGTGGTGGAATACTGCCGTCTCGTGTTGGGTGCTCTTCGTGGGTGGAGCCTGGGCCGGGGGCGTGGCGCTGCCTGCGAGAGGTGTGGCGTGGGGGCAGGGTCACGGTGCAGCAGGACACTCCCACCGTGGGCTCAGGCAGCTCCTCGCCGCCGGACCAGCTGTTGGTGCCGGGGTCGTAGCGCTGGACGGCTGCCTTGTAGCGCTTCTCCGCCTCGTTCCACCCTCCCAGGAGGTAGAGTTGGTCCCCGAGGGGCGACAGGCCGGCCGTGCTCACCCCCATGGGCAGGGGCGCGGCCTGGCTCCACTCGCCGCTCTCCGGGGAGAACACCTCCAGCGACAGAACGTCCACGCGCTCGCCCCCCGGGCCCAGCTGACTGCCCCCCGCCACGAACACCCTCCCGCCCAGGGCTGCCGCGCAGTGCCAGCCTCTGGGCGTGGCCAGCCCGGCCCGCTCGCTCCAGCTGTCCGTCTCGGGGCTGTAGCTCACCACCGAGCGGGAGTAGGCGCAGTTGATGTAGCCCCCGGTCACCAGGATGTCTCCGGAGGGCAGCACGGCGCTGGCATGGCAACAGCGCGGAAGCTCCATGGGAGCGCGCGGCTGCCAGCTGTTGGAGGAGGGCACGTAGCTCTCCGTGGTGGCCAGCAGGCCCTCCACGTTCCGCCCCCCGATGGCATACAGGCGCCCCCCACTGGGCACCAGGCTGAAGTGCGTGCGGCGCTGACGCATGCTGCTCAGGTGTATCCAGGTGTTGAAGCGTGGATCATATCTAGGAGGGCGGGACAAAACGAATGGGCGGAAATGAGGAAAAGGGGAAAAACTACATATACAATTTCACAGAATGACTAATAATGCACTTGGGCGTGTATGGCTGCACTAATGTATAATTGTGGGCCAAAGAAAGTTTTCTATTTTGACTACTTAATTTTTAAGTTTGTTCATTTAATTACTCTTATTGATTGCATGTTTTTTACTTTTGGTCAGTTCATGAAAATGGCCTTTCCCATGGAACAATCCGGTTGGTGGTGGTGGTGGAAAGGGCAGAACTTGGCACTCTGCCCGTGAAATCTTGTCTAGGTCACATTAGAAAAGTGCATAAGTATTCAGCTTTGAGGGGGCTGCATCGGTAAGTGTGCCGAGTGAATCCGACATCTGCGCGTGTAAATCGGCATGTCTGTGCTGCACGTGCGTGCCAGTACCTGCTGAGGGTGTTGACTGCATGCTTGGCCTGGTTGCGCGCGTCGTTCTGATCCTCCCCCCCGGCCACGTACAGGAACCCATCCATCACTGCCACACTCTGGTTGAAGCTCTTGGCTGGGAGCTGGGTGAGGTGGCGCCAGGTGGCCACGCCTTCACGCGGATCCCTCCACAGCACCTGCAGGGGGAGATGGGCGGAAGGCTGAGGGGTCAGTGTGGAGCTGCTTTTGCTCTTGGGTGTATATGTTTCTTGTTTCGCACACAATTGCTGTGACATTGAATTGCATCATTGATGTTCAAAAATTGATGAAATACCTCAGACTTTCAGTTCAATTATTTCCAGAATCTCTGATTACCAAGGTCAAGCCAGGGCTCCAGTTGCCTTTACTTTGCGTATAGACAGAGGAGACTGGGTATTAATTCAGCCAAAGCACCTGTTAAACTCACTAAACTAGAAGGATTAAAGACAAAGACATGGTGCTACTTCTCTGTTTATTCACTTAAGCTTTTTTTTGTTCACGTAGCTAGTCATCTCGCAGATGCCAGGAAAGTCTGGAGCGTCATTTTGCAGTAAACTACTTATGAAAGATCACTCGCCTCATGCACGCCCCAAACAAATCAGAGCCCTGCATCACAAGCTGCCTCTGCTGGGTGGAATATGTGACTCACTGATGGAGTGATCTGTTTGTTAGTAGTGTGTCTGTGTATTGCTTTCTGAGGTGCTGCTTCATCGCTTCCTAACATTTGGAATAGTGGCCATTGAAAAAAAAAAAAACACTCCAAAAAACTACTCCTCAAACTCTGCTCTCTACTGTCACTGCCGTTCTGCTGCGGCCGTTTCACCGCCTCGCTCCCCGCCCCTCCTCCTTGCACGTACCTCCCGGCTCAGGGCGCGCTCAGTGAGGGAGGGCCGGCCCCCGACGGACAGCAGCACCTTCTGCCCCCCACGGATGCTGGTGCGGCGGGACTGCAGGGCGTTCTGCTGGTGCGGCAGCAGGTGGTAGTTCATGGCTTTGACCAGCAGACGGTGACACTGAGGATCCTGCATCATTCGGGCCACGGGCTGCACCTCGCTGACCAGCTCGCTAGCCGGGATGGTCTCGAAGCGCACGTGGGACAGCAGCTCCGCGGCGTGCTCCTGGCGTTGGGGGTCGAAATCCAGCCACTTCATGACCATCTGGGTGACAGGAAAAACCAACGGATGTGAAACATTTAGTCCGTAGTAGTGTTTGTGTTGAAAAGAACATATATTATGTCCTGCTCACTGAAAAACTAGTATACCACATACTCATTATTTTACATGCTCATGTAACTGGAGGTGGAGTCTTATGCTATCTGGGTAACATCAAGTCAACTTTGAGAATGAGTGAATTAGGGAAAGTGGTCAGTTGGACATACCAGTTACACATTGTGAGGTGTCTCAGTGCATAGATTTTAATGCTTGGCATGACTAAGCCAATGCATTTCCTGTGCTTCATTTTCTCATAGGCATTTCCTAGATGCCTTTTAAAGGATTTCTTGTGTGTCTGGTAATCCTGTGTGTGTCAGGTTGTTTGGTGGGGTGTCACAAGGTTTGGATGGGCGATTTTGGGGGTGGCGTCTGACCTGGAAGGCAGTGAGCTCGGAGGGGAGGATGAGGCCATCGTCCTCCAGGAAGTCGGTGACCTGCTCCAGGGTGAGCTGGGTGAACTGGGGCGTGTCGGCGAACTGGGCGAAGTTCTCCAGGACGAACCGGCGGGCGGCCTCCCGCACCTCGTCCAGGCCGTGCACGGCAGCCATGTTCCACACGTACACGCACGTCTGCACGTTCAGCTCGGCCAGCATGAAGTCCGTGCACATCTGGAGCAGCTGTGGGATCTGCAGCATGCTGGCCGCTGACACGGTGCAGCCGATGGTGTAGAGGGACATGTGGACCCGCCCCAAGTATGCAAAGGTGATCACATTGGCCAGGCCTGTGGGTGGCATTGATAAGGTTAGTATCCAATCACAGATTATTATCTATACAGCTGCTTAACAGTCTCCAAAATGTTCTGCCTTGTGATTGCATTTTTTCCTGGTGTATGTGACACACCTGTTGGAACTGGTGATTTATGGGTAACAGAATTTGGATGTTTGTTAGTTAGATGAGACTCTGCAGACTCACTCTTTCACCAAAGACGATGTTACAAACTAAGAAACCTCAAGTAATAGTACTATGGTATTCATGTGGCAGGCTGGTGGTTTGGGGTGAAGAAGCTTAAATAAAATTTGTAGTTGGGATATTTTGGATGAAGGCGGGGGGGAGCAGCGGGTACCAACCGAGGGGCGAGAGGGTGGGCAGCTCCACGCGCTTCACCCCTGGGTCCTTGGCCAGCAGCTCGCGGAAGTAGTGGCTGACGGAAGAGATGACCAGCTTGTGCACGTCGAAGGCCTTGGTCTTGCTGGCCAGCTCCAGGTCAGTGAGGAAGCGCTCCTGACGCATGCGGCTCAGCTCCTCCAGCAGGGCGGAGCCATGGAGCGGGCGGGTCAGCTCGCTGCCCAGGCCCAGCCCCTTCACCCCCGGCGCCGGGATGGGCAGCGACAGTGGAAGGCCGTTCATCCGGTTCAGCTGCTCGATGTTTAGCGCCTCCCCAATTTTCTTGACACCTTCCACGACCACCACCCCGCCCTCCACCACTGTGGTCTCCAGCTCCACTTTCTTCTGGCGGGCTGCCTTCTTCTTCGGGGCCATGTTGCTATAGTAACGCTGGCAGTCTTGCCCTAACACAGTAGGCACTGATCGTCTTGGAGATCACTGTCGTAAAAAAGGCTCAATGACTAACCAACTAAACTTCTCAAATCACTCGCTAACTTACTGACAGGCAAACTGGGTTAGACTTTGTTTTCAATGACAGACAGGCTCACAGACAGTGCCTCTTTAATCAAGTTATATGCAAAGATCAATTGGCAGAATTATTGACAGACAGATGTGACAGACTGACTACCTACGTTCTGCACCTAACTGAGACTGGGACTGAGAGACGGACAGATGGACACGCTCGTGTGAAGGAGGGGCGGGGGCAGTAGGGTTGGGGGAGGGAGGTCAGTGAAGTTTCGGCACAGCTGCACACAGCACCTGTGGAGATACAAGCATGGTACAGAAAAGAAAAAAAGAAACTCAATGTATCAAATTTAAACGGTACACTTTCTGCATCCCTCCTCTGTTTCCCCTTTCTCATCACTCCTATCTGGAATGGGGTGTCCTGGAGGGGGCATCATTAATGTGGTGATATACCTCATGGTACTGACTTGAATAGTGGCCAGGCCGATGCCATCTACAACTGAGTGTCTCTTAGTGGGACATGATCGGGCATATCATCGCACCGGGAGGCAGAGTCTCAGCCAGTACGTTAGGCCCCGCCTCAAAGCACATGAGTGACACCTCATGGGGTACGAGCAGGGGCAGGCTGTCTGCTTCAGCTGTACATGAGGTGCTCAAAAACAAGGGGGAGAAGCAGAGTATGTGCATGCTAGTCTGCAGTCTCCACCTCAGAGTCAAGAGGAAATTTGGCTTTTAACCTTTTGAAAAGCCGGTTTTTTAGAATGTTTTTTTTCTTCAAAATTCAAAAAGTCAGTGTTCTAGAACTCCATTGCTCTCATTTACCAGTAGTGATAGTTACACCAGCATTAGAGTGTTCAGTTAAAAACATTCTAATTAAATGTGTGTGATCCTACGCCTTAAAGGGTTAAAACCCTGGATAGGCACCAGTTAGAAGGCAGTGGGCAGTAGGCAGTGGGTGGGTGACCCTTTCCACACTGACGCAAAGGCAGCACTAACAGTACAGAGCGCAAATTCTCAGTCTCCCTCTTTCTATCGTTTTCATACTCCTGTATGTTTCCTGCACTCACACTCTGTGTTTCTCATTCACACACACTAAGGGGCTTGTGCACACACACACTCACCTTGGCTTGGATTAATTTGTTTGGTTAACAGTAAACAGAATTTTAACTAATGTTAGATATAATACACAATAAACACACACATATTTGGGTTAAGTGAGAGAAGAATGACTGTCAAGCTTGAGTTATTTTTTGGAGGCCAGGTGGTGTGGTATATAGTTTACAGCATGCTGACATACATGAAATATATTGCACACAGACACACACATGCACACACATACGCATACACACAGTCATGTTCTATAAATAGGCGGAGGCACACTGAGCATGGCAGAACCCTTGCTGCTTAGATTACATGACCGTCATCTCTCCCTAAAACCACCCCGTTCCCCTCCCTTCCGGCCCTCCTCTCTTCTTCTCTCTTTTCCTCTCAGCTCTCTCTATCCCTCGCTGTCTGTCATAACCGGACTGACATGAAATAATCTGTCTACCAAGTGAACCAAGATATAGCTGATAAGCAAACATGTCAATGTCAACAGCAGCCTCCTCCACCCTTGCTCTCCGTAGTTTTTTGTTGGAGGCTGATTTCTATGGGAACAAACTGTAATACTTTGCCATGACAACAATTCTCACTTCCTGTTCTATGCCCCTAGCAAAATACAATGAGTTGTTTATGGACAGAAGGGCCTAATCTATGTTTAGGGATAGGAGGGGAAAATGGCTTTCACGCATATGTGTGTGTGTGTGTGTGTGTGTATGAGTGTGCGTGTGTGTTTGTGTGTGTGTGCTTGCTTGCTTGTGTGTGTGTGTGTGTGTGTGTATGTGTGTATGTTTGTGCGCTTGCTTGTGTGTGTGCGTGCTTGCTTGTGTGTGCGTGTGTGTATGTATGAGCGTGCATGTGTGTGTGTGTGAGTGTGTGTATGTGTGCGCTTGCATGTGTGTGTGTGCGTGTGTGTATGTATGAGTGTGCATGTGTGTGTGTGCGTGTGTGTGTGTGTATGAGCGTGCATGTGTGTGTGTGTGAGTGAATATGCTGAACTGGTCGTCCTCATTCCTGGGTCTCCATTTTGATCTCAGTGTGATGGGACTTTCCAGAGCTGCTCTGCAGACATCAGCACAGGTGCTCTTTTCCGTCTGTGTTTTCATATGCCATGTGCAAGCCGCATCTTTTCCAAAACCTGGACCCCCCTCTGGGCACATGCCAACATTCCGCCAGTGCCGCGTAGCTTGTTGTTTACGAGTCTTTGCAGGTGCACCGGCCAAGTATGTTACCAGCCTGCTGCCCCCTCCCGGTGTTTGGGCAGTGAGGTGGGGGTGGGAGCTCTCCTACTGCTGACCCTTTCTCAGTTTGTTGAAAGAGAAGAACAGATGTTTGAAAAATGACCCTGCGTTTGATTTTTTTTGTTTTTTTTGGCGCTCGCCTGGTGAGTCTCAGTTAAAGGACAGTCACAGGGCTCACCCAGAATTCAGCCACACAGCGACACTCTCACAGGCTGGACTGATCTGATACTTTTTTTAGTGAGCGAAGTGATATCCATGGTGTTAGAATCTCACACATAACTGCATCATTTTCCCTGTGAAGGCCTGAAGGTTTCAGGTTTGATAGGAGGGGGACTTCACAGAGGCACTAAGTCTATTATCTGCACCTTCAGTCAAGTTCTGCAAGAAATTAAACGTCTGACCCCAAATCATAGTCACTTTAGCTTTTTGAATAAATGCAAAGGAATAAATACAAAAGATATGCTTGGCCCCTAGCATAGTGTAACTGATGTTGAGACCCCCATGGTTTTTTAAATATGGGTATTTGTTTGCTTTTAGACCTCCCAGCCTAGAAGCACTATCCTCAGAGCCCAGTGAACCTGAATCCCACCGCTACCCCAGCCTCTCACCCCTCATGGCAGTAATTCCTGGTGGGCGTGGTACCACGTGTAAGGCTAATAAACAAGACTGATCTCAGCTGACCTGCACTGAAAATAAAAACATTGTGTTGATCCTTGGATGTCTGTGTGTATGAATGTAGCCGGGTCACCTTTCCTGTACCACGCTTGTTTTGTTCCACTAGCAAAGTCATTGTGCCACCTGTTGGGCTGGACAGAGGTTCTGTAGGGTGGGATTGGGGGGTGATGTCCTATTGCCTCTGCCCTGAATGCTTCTTTCTCTGGATCTCAGCTCTCACATGACAGCAGCAACAGCTGCTGTCCCCTCTTTCTGTATGGGCCAAACAGATGAAGGTGCTCCGGCGAGGCTATTTTAAACTCCAGCCCAGCCAAGAGAGAGGGAGTGAGATAGAGAAGGAGAGGAAGTAAAGATAGAGGGATGAGAGTTGGCAATGGGGGGAGAGACACTGTGTGGGAAAGAAGGGGAAATGTAGGAAAATGTCAAGGGAACACATGAAACAGACGAATGAAATGATGTAGAGAGATTAAGAGAAGTAGAGGGGGTGGGGTAAGTTGTGGAGAGAATGCATGTTGTTGGAGGTGTGAAAAGAAGAAAGAAGAGGAGGGATGGAAACTGATGAGAGGACAGGAATGGGAGAAAGAAGAGGGGAGGTTCAGAAGAGAGGCACTGAAGAGAGACAGGTGAAAGTATATGAGGAGGTAAAAGGAGATGAAAAGAGAAGGACGGAGATGGGTGGGTGGGTGAATTGGGGGGGGGGGCTGAGTGCAGCTGTTGTGTTTGTCAGGGCAGATCTGGACCTTGAGCCTCGTTTTCCCCCATGCAGTCCTGTGTGTGGGGCGGTGCAGAGCACAATGCCTGCTCCCTCACACACAGAATTCTCACTGCCCATCCGCACACTTTATTTTTAGGACCTGACGAGCACCGTGCACACACAAAGTGGCGAACAAACTGAAGTGATTTTCCCCTGTGCGATCACTGTGTGATAGCTGCTCACAAGCGCTTGCTGGAGAGACTAATACAGGTTTCATTTTGGGTGATGTTTATGCGAGGAAAGGTGAGAGGTCAACAGTAAATTCAAACACTTCATGAGATTAGCTGTGTGTGTGTGTACATTACACTGGATTGGTTTCGTCTATAGTAAGTTTGGTTGTGTACACAGACTTGTCATTAATTGATTGCAAAGTACTAGATCTGCCAAACAGAAAAGCTGAACATCTCTTGATATTGTGCTCTCATAGCAAAATTAATCCCATGTGGAACAAACGCTATATACAAATATATGCTAACAAACACAATGGTAGCAAACATATATTTCAATATCTTAGTGTAACTTGTATACATCACTGTGGATTCTACTGAAATACTCAAATGTGTGTACTTTATGGTGGCAGTTTATTGCCCACAGGCCCAACTGTTTTACCTCCACATAAATAAGAAGTGTGGTGACCACACATGCACATCTCAGGCTTAATTTGTATTTGTATGGCTGCAGTGAGCCTGTTTGCTGCCTCTATTGTGTTTGTTTACTATCTACTCAAAGGTAACACTTTAGCCTCGTTTACTTCTCTCTTACAGAAGAAGTCCCTTTAACGCTTCTCAAGCTGTGCCCTGTCTTCAAGACTTCAGTCAGTGAAAATGACTTTTGACATGTGAGCACACAACGCAGCATTTTCAAAGTCCGAAGACCACACAATACCAGCATGCTTTACCTCTTGCTCTCTCTCTTTCTTTCTTCTTCCTCCTAATTTTTGTTGCTCTCTTTCTATTTCACTTCTCTTCTGGCTCTCTGCTTTTCTCTTGCTGTTTCGCTCTTCTTTCCTCTGTCCTCTGTCTGTCTGTCTGTCTGCCTGTCTGTCAGTGAGCTTTGGGTGCCAGTGTTTGAGTGAGGTCCTACCAGGCAATGAAATGTGACCTATCCAGCCCTCCACCTACATCTCCAAATACGGACACTCCACCCACTCCCCCTTAAATGACTATATTCAGTTGCCACCCCACCCCCCACCCCCCTACATACACACCCATACACACACGCACACACACACACACACACACACACACACACATTTTCATTCATTAGCATCATCAGAGGAACGCAGAATATTAAAAAATATTAAATGTAGATATTCATGTACTCCCTACCCTTCTCTGCCTTTTCTCTTTGCCTTCAGAGAAGAAGCGCGGGTGTGTGTGTGTGTGTGTGTGTGTGTACATGTGTGTGCGTATGTGTCTGCATCTGACGTGTTTGGGGAGGGGGTGTGAAAGTATGTATGAATATGAGTTTTTGTGTAACTGTCTCCTCATTATTGTGTATTGTTATTTCTATTGTGTTATACTTTTCTATATGCATTTGCATATTTGTGTACCAATCACTGTGTCCCAGTACACTGGTGTGTGCGTATGTATGCGTGAGAGAGAGTACAGTACGTGTGGAGTACGCTGATAAGGGAAGTGCTTGATTTAGCCAGGGTAAAGCCTGCTTTGGGAGAAGGAAGGTATGCATGCAGAAAGAGACCAACGGGAGCTATTTTTGCCCTGGGGAAGAGAAGATGAGTGGGAGGGTTACGGGTGGGAGGGCTGTAGGGCACTGTCAGTGACTTTCCTGTCTGCTACCGGAAAGGACCAAAAACTCTCAACAGGGATGACTTGTCCTCATGCTGTACATTCTCAAAGAGTAAAACTGTGCACCAAAAGTTTTAGAAGAAAATGAAAAAATGTAAATATTAAAATTATTCAATAAATCTTATTCTTATCATTAATTATATAATTCTGTTTGTAATACATTAGAATACCAATATGAACTTAAATGTGATACGTTACATGATAATGGTGATAACTTCCAAGAATGTAGCAAGTTTGGTAACTTTATGTTTTCATCTTGTTCCCTTTTTTTTAGTATTGTATATTGTTGTCTGGATTTCAGAGACGTAAATAATTGTAATAATCGCCTATCATAGAAGTGTATTATAATAGAACTGTAATATTAAGTACACTCACTATCTCATTGTCACACTCTTGATGTAATAAACTATAAACTATAATATAGGTCTAATCTTTCCTTTCAATAGCTGTTTTTATTTATTTGAACTATGCTATATTGTCTAACCACAATGAGAACCCCCTCTTCAGGATACCACTGCGCATACCGGTCAGCTGTTGTATGACGTAGTTCCGGGAGTGCTCAATACTTACCGTAGGTCGGTTGAAGCCTTTCCTGCAATAAGTGCAGGCCAGCTCCTGCTTTAGTGAAGAAGCTTCCGGGCCACGATATCAGTTGTAAACATGGCGGAGGACCTGCTAGGAACGGTAGAGAGGCTCCAGGGAAGGATCTTGGAGAATCCAGAGCCTCGCAAGGTAAAGATCGGTGGGCCGGGAAGGGGAGCTAATTTGAGGTTGAGCGGTGATCCGCAGAAAGGACGCATTGTGCAGTGTGGCATTTAACAAGCAAGCCATCTGATATCGTTAGTTTTTTTTTTTTTAAGATCACGTCACGGATTATATTAATTTCGCAACGCAGTTTCATTCGACCATTTGGAGAGGGCTATAGTCGAATCATTTCGTCTCCGTCGTTATAGTAGGCAGTTTGAGGTTATACACATATCAGCCACTGCACGGGCGGTCTAAATCGTAGATTATTGTAACGATTTATGGTGATCATAAAGAAACTCTAGCGGCGCTGACACGAATGACAGCCGCAGCAATATTGTCAACTCCACCGACAGTCAGGCAAACGACAGGCCATCGCCGCTAGTGTCTACCAACGCCTGGCAGACTTTGTATGATGTCGGTTGCATTGTGGTATTTGTGTGTGGCATCCTCTTTAGTGCTGGACCTTATAGAAAATTGGACTTGGAACCTTTACTCAAGTCGTACGAAGTGTTTGCTGCTGAACAAAGGGATAATAGCTTCCACTGTGTCTAGATGAGGTCTCTGCCACCTGACTGTCTTGAGTACACAACATCCCCCTGGGAATGGGGATGACCCTCCCCCCCAAATATCATGACAGTGCACAATTTTAGTTTTCAAGCATAAGGACAGACCTCCTCTGATCTAAGTCCAGTCCGAAATGTATGTGTTAGTGCACAGACAAACCCTGTACCACCATGTTCTCCTTTTTGACTGTGACATTACAATCTCAGATGCTGGTTTTGTTTATTGCTTGGTTGCTGGTTGATTCACTTTGTCTTTGTTGTCCTAATTTTGATATCTGTGCATGCTGAAGGCAGAATTCTATTGTGCGAGGGTGTTGCTCTGGGTAGGTTTACATCGTGCGTGTATTTACTGCAGAGCTGTCTGCGCTTATGTGTGTCACACTGCGTTATGGATCCAACTGCTTAAGGGACTGTGGTAATTCTCTTCCCAGTTGCTGAAGGCTCTCAAAAGGCTGGGGGAGCTGCCCATGACAGTGGACATCCTGGTGGTAAGAAAAGGACTGCATGCCCAGCATGCTGTGCTCTGGACGGCCCTGTTTTTCTGTTGACTAAGCTGCTTGTTCATAGGAATCAGTTCAGTGCCAGCACTGTGTAAATTATGCGATGTCTTGTACCATCTGCTTGGGCTGTTGGTGGACAGTCAGTATGGGCACTATTTATCAGTTTGCATACAGAGATTAGTGCTAGCCTCCTTTAAAATGATCTGTACCTGTGAATGAGCAGTCTGCGTGGCTGAAGTCCTGTATTTAGATAGAAAGTCAAGGGTGCAATCTGATCCATGTAGGCCGTTAAACATTGGTAGACAAGTAAAAATATTAAAACAAAGGGATCAGCGCATGATTGAAATCAGAATTGCATTAGATGAACATTTTTACTCTAGGTGTTAAGTGGGAACTGTGTATCAGCCCAGACGTTTTAGATTTTCTAACGTATCTAACGTAACAGTATCTTTCAATGTCTGATTTGGAGGTAATATGCACTGTTATGACACACTTGTGCTTTCTCCTTTGTGGTGTGATGTTATGTAGATGAGTGGACTGCTTGTTAAGTCCCAAAGTTCAATTCCTGTCTCTCCTTCACCTGCAGGAGACTGGGATTGGGAAGTCTGTGAATTCTCTCCGGAAGCATGATATTGTTGGAGAGGCTGCAAAGACTCTGGTAGCCAGGTGGAAGAAGCTGGTCCCGCAGTCTGTGGACAGGTGGGTGGAGGGGGAGCTGAGCTTTTTAGGAACGGTCTCTGGAATAAGAAATAATTTTGTTTCTGTGTCTCTCAGGCCCAGCAGTGGAAAGGAGGGGAGTAGTCGTGCGCGGGGGCCCGAAATGGGACGTAAGCAGGCCAGAGACCCCTCCCCTGAGGAACGTCCGCACATACAAGAGGAAGACGAAGATGAAGAGGAGGAGGAGGAGAGAGAGTACCGTCATAGCTACTCCCCATCGCCTCCCCATCATAACTACAGCCCCCCTCACGGCCACATGGAACAAGAGGCGTATCAGGTGGAGGAATACGACAGCCCCCCCAGAGAGGAAGAGCCACCGCCCAGCCCCCCCCGCAAAAAGAACCGTCTCCCAAAACTGCACAAGGACCTGGGGCGGGAGCAGGGTTCCCACAGCGACAGGGAGCTGGAGCGACATCGTCGTCACGGCGACAGCGCCCAGGGGACCAGCAGCGGCAGCGAAGGGAAGAAGCGCAGGACCGAGAGGGAACAGCAGGACGGCGCCACACATAAGTCCTCCAAACACAGCCGTCACACTGCCCCGCACGAGGGCAGGGAGGTCAAAACGGACAAGAGGAGGGGGCCTGAGGGTGAGTCTGCACACGTCCCCTTCGTTTGAGACCCTGTGAGGCATACACCCCTGACACATGAGACACATGTCCTGGCTTACTGTTGGCTTTTCAATTTTGATCTTTTAAAGCAGTGGTTCCCAACCTCGGTCCTGGGGGCCCACTGTGTATAATGGTTTTCGTTCCAACCACAATTGCAATCTCAGATGTTCATTTTTCTTAATTAGGTGTTTTTCGTGTTAAAAAGAATTATTTACCCTCTTAAGCGACATTTTGTCAGAAATTGCTATGCATGGCATGAAGAATAAAATCCCATTGTGTTATTGTTGCTTTTTCAGTGATTGCAAACAATCACTTAAAAAGAGGTAACATTTTTAACAGATCAAATTAACGAGGGGAATTAATAGGCTCCTAATTAGGTTGCTGAACACGTGTTTAAGTGCTTTAAGTGCATAATATTTACCTTAAACTAATTAGCACAATACAGGTTTGACTTGTTATCATTTTCTTTGTTTTTGAATTCTTTGTTATTTATCAAATGATTAGATTTAGTGGCCGGGTGTCCACACTTTCCCCAATTAGGAACCTGTTGATTTGCTCAGTGGCCAACAATAGAGGATTGTGGTTTTACTGGGCAGCTCCCAGGTGTGAATGTGTATGAGTGTGAAGCAGGGCGTTCCTGCAAAAGAGCATCCGTGCTCAGTGAACCTACCCTGGGTAAATAAAGGTTAAATTAAAAAAATTAAAATTTGCCTCAGTCTTCATTTTGATTAGTTAAATAGTTTTTTTTTAATCCTCTTTACGTAATCGTCTACAATATAGCACATTGTGAATATGGGACTTTTATACTTTATGGCATGCATAGCTATTGCTGACACAAGGTGGGCAAATAATCCCTCTGACATGAGAAGCACCTAATTAAGGAAAAATAATAGCTTGTTACAATTCCGGGATTGCAATTGTGGTCGGAACGAAAACCAGCATACCCAGTGGGCCCCCAGGACCGAGGTTGAGAACCACTGTTTTAAAGTACCCTTCGAGATAAAAGTGGTTTGTACTTGGAAAAAATCCTTTATCTCTTTTTCAACATTTGGAGGTGTCCTGGCAATACCAGTACACAGAACTTGATTTAGCTTGCTTCAGCTCTTTGAATTCCTCTGCAGTTTTTACGCAACTCTCTGTAAAACTTTGGGAAAGGACATGCAATGCTGAAATCTTAATTTGTGTGGTTTGTCATGCCCTGCAAGCCAAATAATTTCTCTGGCGAGACTCATCGGAGCTGCTTGTGAATATTAAACATTTGAATTTCTCCCTGATCTTCACCAAATAGTGCTTTCACGAGGTGGTATCAACCCAAATTTCCAATTAAAAAACTGCTTTGCAGTGATGCCTCAGGAATTCTCAATAATATGAATGACAAGTTCCTTTAGTTGCATACCTTTTTCTTTTCACATTCCGATAATATACCTACGTCTCTTAGCATGACATCACACAATAAAGTGAGTGCTGATTAAGTTAAATTAAACTGAAAAAATAATCTGGATATTTGAACCCCTCCAGATGTATTTTAAAACCTAATAATAATAATAATTTGCATAATATGGCTTTTCCACCAAAAAATAAAACTACAGAATGAACTAAACAACATAAAATGGCCTAGTACCATCTCTACACCTTTACCCTCGTTGAGAATGCCAGAATCTATGAATATGCAAATTGGCAACACAACCTGGGATATATAGTAGGCACTGCATCTGGGTTCAAAATCAATTTCCTCGCGAAACCCATTGACTTGTGCATGAGGATCTGAGGATTTCCCACAACAGACAGATTTTTGTGCAGAACTTGTCGCCAGTGTGCCTTTATCAGGTTCTTCCACTGTAGACAGAGCACTTGTCCGTACTTCCATGTGATTGGAGTTGGGAACATGCACATATGAGCTAAATTTGTGATGTCACAAATATGTCAAACCTATCATGGTCCACAATGTTGAACACGGCAGACCGCGCACTTTTAGGATGCAGGTGGGGGACCCTTATATGGGCATGACGTCCGGCCGAGTCCAGGTCGTCCACTAAGTGGGGGATACAGTGACTTGGCAATGAAGCAAACCGTCCCTGATTCGTCCACAAAATATTGAAATATTGTCAAAATAACACAATAACTTGAATCGGCACATGGGGAGACATTCGACAAAGAAAAAACACCTATTGCGATTAGCAGTCTTCTGTAAAATGTGCGCTACAAACAGATTCCCTCTGCGCTATCAGGTACATTCGTGTGATTTTTATGAACAAATTCCTCCTATTTTAGTTTTAGAATGGGCTCCTTTGGCAACAAGTGGAACGAAGTTCCTACCTGCATCCTAAAAGTGCGCGGTCTGCCGTGTTCAACACGCCAGCTGTTACGACAATCTCACTAACTGTTCAGCTTTCTCTAATTTGAAGATCTTTGCATTGTGGACCATGATAGGTTTGACATATTTGTGACATCACAAATTTAGCTCATATGTGCATGTTCCCAACTCCAATCTCATGGAAGTACGGACAAGTGCTCTGTCTACAGTGGAAGAACCTGATAAAGGCACACTGGCGACAAGTTCTGCACAAAAATCTGTCTGTTGTGGGAAAGTCATGCTTCCAAGCGAAGTTAACCATTAAAAAACTTGTTCTTGAGTGGAGGGGGTCTTTAATCCTTTCATGGGTCCCTCCTCACTCTCTGTGTAATCTTTGAAAGCAAATTGAGAGCTCTGTACCAGGTAAGATATTTAAATGAATCAAGTAGCAAAAATAAATAATAAACTCTGAAATGGAATGCTTTGCATTTGAGCTGCTCTATCCAAATGAGAAACGAACTTGGGGGAATTTGGTTGGTTTAGAATTTCTTTCTGTTAGTAAATATTTGCACACTCAACTAAACTGTCCACGTTTTCCCATGAAAATGTTGTGCATTACTGCACCTAGCCGTGTATGCTAGCATCTGCGGTTTTACAGCATTACTGCACCTAGCTGTGTATGCTAGCATCTGCGGTTTTACAGCATTACTGCACCTAGCCGTGTATGGTAGCGTCTGCTTTTTTACAGCATTACTGCACATAGCCGTGTATGGTAGCATCTGCGGTTTTACAGCATTACTGCACCTAGCCGTGTATGGTAGTGTCTGCGGTTTTACAGCATTACTGCACCTAGCCGTGTATGGTAGTATCTGCGGTTTTACAGCATATGCACTAGCTGTGTATGGTAGTGTCTGCGGTTTTACAGCATATGACCTGCGTATGTAGTGTCTGCGTTAGCATTACGCACTAGCTGTATGGTAGCTGCACCTAGCCGTGTATGGTAGCTGCACCTAGCCGTGTATGGTAGCTGCACCTAGCCGTGTATGGTAGCGTCTGCGGTTTTACATGGTTTTTTATTTTAGAGCTCATGTGGCGCGTCTCCTCGGCTCGTCTGATTCTGCTGCTGTGCAGCCGAGTCGCCTTCACTGACTGTACACTTGGCGCTGATTTTCAAAAGCCGCATAATGCCGTGTGTGATGTGTGATTTGTGTTGCCTGTGGGTTGTGGCACATGATGCGAGTAATGTGTGACAAGTTTTATTTCACGTATGCGTATTCCTTATAGCGCATTTCTGTATGACGTATTGTCCATGCTTCGGAATTGTAACACGCATGCCTTCCTTTTGTGTTTCAGTGTAGTGCTTCGTACTGTATGATGTGTGTGCTTAATATGTGGAGCGTGTTACAATGTATGTGCCTTTCCTGTTGGTTCCCCAGGCAGGTCTCGGGAGCGTAGGAAATCTCCTGACGCAGCTCGAGGAGGGGAGGATGAGGAGGACGAGGCCTTTGAAACGCCCACCATGTCCTTTGAGTCCTTCCTGACGTACGATGCCCCCACCCCCAGCAAGAAGAAGAAGAAGCCCTCTCGCCCGTCTCAGGCCTCACAGCCCGCCCCCCCGGCCCCTGCGGTCAACCCCCCAGCCCCTTCCACCCCCAGCAAGGCTAACGGGACCCGAAGTAAACGGCCTCCCCACGACTCCACTCCCCAGGTTTCGGAGAAACGCAGGAAGGTAGGGCAAGGTCTGGAGGGGATGCCTGTCCAGTGGCCACCTAGCCCTCAGTGAGGTGTTTACTTTCCTTTTTTGGCATGACTCTCTTTGTTGTCATTTCTCTGTTATGAAAACAAATCCATCCCAAAAAGTGGAGGGGTGGATTATGTCAGTCTCTGAATTTTTGTATCACATCATTATTTTGACCAAAAGGTCAGAGGAAATGCCTCAGAGGTAAATGATAATGTGTTCTGGAAATGAGCTTTCCTCAGAGTGTATCTCGGGGTATAAAAATACTGTTATATGGACTATGTGGCAAACATAAAGTGGCTGTGCTTGTGATAAGGTGATCATTCAGTGACTATGGAAGTCTACGGAAGTGTATGTTTTCACCTAATGTTTAGTTTACACAGGTATCTATGTAGGAAGATGCATGCTCTCCTTGCAAACCTGCCAGCTTGTGCCATACAGCCACTACAGATGATTCAGAATGCCGCTGCCCGGCTCATCTACAACCTCCCCAAATTCTCCCATGTCACTCCTCTGCTGCGATCACTTCACTGGCTACCGGTCGCTGCCAGGATCCGATTCAAAGCCCTGACCCTTGCCTACACTGCCGCCAACAAGACAGCCCCCGTCTACTTGCAGGACATGACTCAATTCTATGTGCCTGCTCGACCACTCCGCTCTGCAGCAGCAGGGCGTCTTGTAACCCCTCCCACCCGCCCAAAGGGATCACAGAGCTTCTCCACCCTAGCTCCCCAGTGGTGGAACGAACTCCCCGTCCCTCTCCGAACCTCCCCCTCACTATCCATCTTCCGCCGTGGCCTGAAGACTCATCTCTTCAGACTATACCTAGAATAACCACCACCATGCTGTGTATATATATATTAAAAAAAAAAAAAAAAAAAAAAAACCCTTTTTCCTGTCACTTGTTACATGTTGCCCCATCCCTGCACTTCTTGGTAAATTGTATTTGTCCTAATACTCTAGCTTAATCTTCTGCCTAGTTTGGCTTTGCAGATGTTAGACCAGGATAGTGTTCATTGTTCTCGGCTAGTAATAGCTGTACAAAATAAGTAACTGTACCTTACTGAACCCGTGTTCAGCAGTTGTCTACGATCATGAAAATGCACTTCTTGTACGTCGCTTTGGATAAAAGCGTCTGCCAAATGAATGTAATGTAATTTAATGTAGATGTGGTAACGGTTGCCTCACCATTGAGGAATAGTAGAGTGATGCGTATTATATGTAATATACCTATGGCAAGTGGTACGTTTGAGGTAAAATTAAAATTAAACAGATTGAGTATATACCAATATCAGGGCATAAGAGTTCCATAAATCCATATTTAAGGGATATTTAAGGTTAAACATTAAAGTAATGACTCTGCATAAAATCAGAAACTGATTTTGAGAGAAATGTGTGAATATGGGGAGGTGGGGTGGCTCCATTGACTAGAAAAAATGGAAAAAACTTCAGAAAGTCACTGACCTTCCATGGGTGTTGTGAAACTGTGAAAGTGCGATTTCCGGGCACTGCCATGTTGTACAACTTGGAACCAGAGACTGTGCAGTAGGGAAAATGGGGGACCCTTATATGGGCATGACGTCCGGCCGAGTCCAGATCGTCCACTAAATGGGGGATACAGTGACTTGGCAATGAAGCAAACCGTCCCTGATTCGTCCACAAAATATTGAAATATTGTCAAAATAACACAATAACTTGAATCGGCACATGGGGAGACATTTGACAAAGAAAAAACCTATTGCGATTACATTTTCTTGTGGGGAAGAAATTATTGACTTGTATTGGCACTAGTGAGCAACGTCTCTCAACAAGACCAGGAAGTGAGCTTCAAAAACAAAGCCCAGTTTTGGCTGCTTGGGTGGTTCACACATTGGAGTTAATTCTCAATTGTAGAAACAAAGCTGTATCTTTGTTATTAAATGCTTTTTCATCTCTGCTGTTGCTTTCAAAATGGGGGAATCCGGAGCAATTGCCTCTTGCTCTTGAAACCTGTACCACAGAAAAATGGTCTTAGTTATTGAGGGATGATTTCTGTTTCATTGATAGCCTTTTATTTCAGTACTGACATCAGGTGCCACTGTCATAGTGCAATAGCAATTTGTTGTCAATACGCCGTTTTTCTGTCGTTCCCAGGTAGTAGATGTAGTGCCCACACTTCCTGATATCCCGCTGCCAGCGATCCAGCCTAACTACAGACCCCTGCCCTCCATCGATATCACCCCTCTGTCCCCACAGAGGCGTAAAGGTACTGTCCCGGTTCATCACTTCCTATCTGTCCATCTGTTTCACTGTATTTCTTGCTTACACACTCTGTGCACATTCATCACACGTTGCGCAATCAAGTTCTTGTCTATCTGTATTTTCTCATTCCTTATGAACTTTTTTATTAAACACTCTTTCTCTGAGTCACAATGATCTTTCTATTCACTTTGCCTTGATTCCCTCTGTCTTGCTCTGTAGTTTGTGTCCTGTATATGTGATTTTTTTCTGTGAGCGTGACTTCATCTTAATCCCCGCTCTGTTTCTCCTGTAGTTCCTGTGTCATGTGACGAGGAAGATACTGGCTTCACTGGGAGGCGCTTCAACTCTAAAATGGTGGTGTACTCAGGCTCTAAGGCAGTCTGCTTGCCCAAGATGATGAGTCTCTATGAACAGTGTATCAGGGTTCTGCAGAACAATATTGACTGTGAGTCAGACTGCATTTTGTATTTTGTTTCTATCTCTCATCTACACACACACAAACACAAACAAATCCTTTAATTACTAATGGTAATGATACTGATAATATTAATGGTTGTGATTAATTGAATACTTTAAAATACTCTAAATGGACATGTGAGTGTTTATGCATGTCATCATTTGTGTGTCTAGCCATCGATGAGGTTGGAGGCGTTCCATATGAAATTCTGGAGCCAGTTTTGGAGAGGTGCACACCTGAGCAACTGTACCGGATTGAGCAGTGTAACCAGGTACCACAAACACACACACACACGCACGCGCACACACTCTCATACACACATGCACACACACTCACACTCACACACACACACGCATACACACACACACTCACACACATGCGAACGCACATACACACACACACATGCACGCACACACAGATACCATTTAAAAAGCTTTATGAAGTTTTTTCTGTACTCAATGATTTTCCTGTATGTTTAATTATTATTAATAAGTTTATAAATTAATTTGGAGTATACTGAATGACTGTGTTTCTAAATTTTTATAAATGGTAATGATGTGTAAAGTTAGGCTAAAATTCACAGGGATTAACCTCTGTCATGAATTTGGCCAGACCAAAAGGCAGTGTCTGTAATGTCGCCAACTGAAAAAAAATGCAAATTTGCAAGGCACAGATGAGTTGGGGACCAACCTGTTGTATCACTATGATAATCAGGTCTCTTATTTTCAAAGAGAGTGCCCTTCTCACTTAAAGGATTCTCATTTTATCAATTTGTTGATGCCGTCACTGTTGATGCAAGCAGTACCAAACTAATCAATAATGCTGACTGAAGCCTTCCTCCTCATGCATTGCTCCTCAGCGCATATTCTGAATATAACTTGTAATTCAGCATGGCTTTACTTTTTCAGTGAGAGGAAGAACATGCAGATCCTATTTTACGTCATCATAGATATGGCCACCGGTTTGTCTCCCCTTGCTTTCTCGCATTGTACTTCAGTCCTTCATCAGGTAGAGGTCGCAGTAGCCTCTTTGTCAAGCCACTTCTCAACCAATTATCTCATTTGCTTCACTTCAGTAATTGTCAGTGGGAAATGCCCAAGTAAGATAAGTTTTACTTGTATAACATTTAACTGAAAAGCTTTAAAAAATACATTACTGATTCCACTTATTAATTAATCATGGTCTTCAATCAAGACCTTAAGTAGAATTAGACGTCTTGCTGCTGGGCTAAAACAAAAACCTTAGTATGGATGAATTTTTCTTTTTACTGCAGTTATACTCAATCGTGGTCCTGGAAAGCCTCTGAGTCTGCTGGTTTTAGTTTTTTAGCTGGTTTAGGTCAGCAATGAAGAAACCAGGTGACCTGAGTTAGCTGTGTAAATAACTGCTTTAACTGATCAATTGCTGTGCTACTCAATTTCTGAGTAACAACGAAAGCCAGCAGACCCTGCGGCTCTCCAGAACCAGGAGTGAGGACCACTGGCTCAAAGACATGCTTTACATAGCATTTACACTTCCATCCATGTTCACTTCCCTTCCTGACTCCCCCAGTATTAGATCAAGTAATTGATTTTATAATTGTCTCTATTAGAAACTCATTTGTATGATTAGTCACCTGACTGTACCATTGGAGTGTCTATGGGGACCCCTGGAGGATAAACATTTAAATACAGGTTTAAATCCCAGCAGGTCACATGATTGAGACCAACTTGTGGCCCTAATCATTGACTTTAAGATCCGGGGGAAAAAGGTCACAGCACAATTTCATATCTGTGTATTAATCGTGGTTTTATTTTGGAAATTGAAATGAAAATGGTATTCCTTTAATGAATCAACCAAAGCTTTAAGTGATTATCATACTGGATAGGTACATCTCTGACAAACATCTCCAGCGACGGACATGTGCTCCCATATACCATTTCAGACACGCGCGCGCACACACACACACACACACATGCGAGCACACACACACACACACAAACGCACGGCATGCACACACACACAGACAGGTGTCAGATGATGACTTGCTGTCAGCTCAGTGTCACACCCCTGTGCGTGGCTTGTGTGTGTGTCCGTGTTTGAATGCCCCAGACTCCTGACTCTGCCCTGTGTGTCTAGTGCTTCATGGAAGAGTCCGATGATCTGTGGATGCGTCACTGCCAGAGGGATTTCAAGCGGGAGTCTCCACAGGAATACGAGTCATGGCGGGAAATGTACCTGCGTCTCCACGACGAGAGGGAGGAGCGCCTGCGCATGCTCACCCAGAACATCAGCTCCGCCCACGCCAACCGCCCCAGAGGTGCCCGCGCCCCCGCCTGCATCCTTGCTTCCTGCCGAGAGTCAGAGCGCGCTCAACGCCCAAACGCACCGCATGGCACCTCACTGCCTTTGTTTGCCACTTGGTCAAGCGCTACTCGATCACTGCTCAGTCGCATGCCACCAGCTCACCCTTATGGGCATGCTGAGATCGATTACAGCTCTGTGTTACAGTATGACAGCTCTCTGTGTGGACACAGCTCAATATGACGGTGACAGAGTGTAATAGTTAAATGTTGCTCAGCACAGCAGAGTAGGGTTAGCTCAGTGTGACTGTGATTCAGAATTCTGCACAGTTCATTGGGACAGTGACATATTCACTGTGTGTCAAATAGGCACGCCACCCCATTCCTTTTTCAGTCTCTCTTATGCATAGTTACTAGTGTTTTTCTGTATCGGCTCCAAGCTGCATGTTTCTGTGATACATGGTGAGGGAAATCAGTGACTGCTAAATGTGAACAGGGGCAGTCATTGAATGATAATGTGCCAGAGTGGGTTTGTTAAACTATGAAGTGTGTTTGTGTGTGTATGTGTGTGTGTGGGACAGGTCGGCAAGTGAAGATGGCGTTTGTGAACTCTGTGGCAAAGCCCCCGCGTGATGTACGGCGGCGGCAGGAGAAGTTTGGAACCACAAGTGGTGCATCGAGCTCTGGATTAGCCTCTGCTGCTGCTGCTATTACTGCCCCAGTCAGGTAAGGGGCCCCTCATTCACACAGCTCAATCCACATCTCTGTGTCTCTCTCACTTTCACTCTCTTTCAGGTATATATTTGGAAATTAGACATTACTTGCATTGCTGGTTTGAATGTTACTCTTGGAAAACAGTAACGGTAGAGTAACCGTGTTCCTAAAAGAACACACCCAATAATTTTCCAACACTTATTTCCCAGAGTCCCAAGACCAAATGATATGCTTTGTGTAATGACTTGTTCCCATGCTGTCTCTTCAGAATCAGACCAGCCATGTCCTACCACAGCCAGCCCTCTGAAGCTGCCTCATCATCAAGGGAGAGCCCCCCTGAAGCACCCCGCTCCTCTGGAGGGGGCCAGAGCAGCGGAGGGGGCCACAGTTCAAGAGATAAACCACAGGTCAAAAGTGAGTGCTGGCTGGGGATGGGGGGGGGGGGTGTTCTGTTCATTAATATGCTGAAGGTCATATTTGATTCCGATTTTTGGGGTGTGGTAATGCACATGACTCTTTGAATAGATTACAGTAAAATACAGAAGCTTATAGAATAATGTAAGCAAATAATTATCTATTTAAAGAAATGTCAATATTTTATTTCCTTAAACCTGCATGGTAGGGTAAATAAATGAAAGATGTGCTGAACTGAAATTACCATCCAGACATTGATGCTAGAGCCTTGATAAGTTCTGCACAGTTTTCAATTGTAAGAATTTTTTTCTGTTCCTGGAACAGAAAAGCAGCAACCTGTTCCTCTCTTTCTGTTTGTCTGTCTGTCTTGTCTGTGTGCTTTCTTCTCTGCATGTGTCTTACAGAGATCGCCCCCATGATGGCCAAAACTATCAAAGCTTTCAAGAACAGGTTCTCCAGGCGATAGACATGGCATGAATGAGAGAGGAGTGGAAGAAAGCGAGAGTGTAGATGCAAAGCTGTGTTTTTAATGAAATGTACCACGGGAGCTGCAGACCCCTCCAACATGTCCCCCATTCTCTAAAGTATCTCCTGACTTTCGCCCGGGATTAAAAGAAACACAAACACACATGCACACAGAGACACAGACACACAGACTGGACTTCTCTCTGGGCAGGGTTTGACACAATGAGTTGGCACAGGGGGGAGGGGGGAGTGTGAATCGAAGACAGAGAGAAGCACAAAAGGGAGAGAGATGAGTGTGTGTGTGCGCAAGAGAGAGAGCGAGAGACAGACCACCCTGCAGCTTCACTCTACTGTATTTATTTCTAGGTCCCTCTTCTGGCCTTTAAATAGAAGCGGATCAAAATAGTAATTTTAATAGATTTTAATAAATGTTATATGGACATTTTTAATAAAATGTACTCTTTGCCCTCATACTGGTTCAGAAGCATTATTTCAGATGTTTTATTATTTATTAATGTTATTGTTTATGGAGATTTCATATTCGAGACTTAAAGCCATACTATACAGGGTTTTTTAGCCTGTATTTTCAATCAAAAAGAAGTCTCTGCCCACTCACTCCAGAGTACGCGACCAAGTCATTAACATGCAAATTCATTAGAAACTACCGGTAAATTTCTCCCATCCATTACTGCGACCAGACATTGGGCCACGTTGTCCAGTAGGGACCACAAACCGGACATTCCAGTCAAAAAACAGACATCTGGAAACCCTGGCTGCATAGCTAGAGTTAACGTTACAGGTCTAACAAAAAAACTAGCCGGTTCCGTGTCTCTTTCCATCCCCTTGGTGAACTTCAGCTGACGCCACCGGGGAAAGCAATTCCTAGGTTACAGTAACTTTAGTTCTTGAACGAGCCCTGTTTTTTTGGCTTGTCACTTTGCTTTGCTGTATCTGGGTCATTGCAGCGGCTAGCTAGTTATAGCAACAAACACTCAAAATCTGATCCCAAACCACAGACTCTGTAGGCCATACCCACCCCTTCCCACATAGAAAAGAGTGCCACGTCCAGAAATGTTTCCAACACATTTTAGACTAACAAATAGTGGTAATGGTGCAGGTAAGCACTTAAAAAAGTACATAAAGACAGAGGTTGCTAGTGCAATCATAAATATGCCTTAGCATGGTTATTTCATAATATTTTCAGGTCAAGAATCCTGCATCATATGCCTTTGAGACCCCAAGCATGTGGATTTAATACAGTTAAAGGCTAAACATGAAGCCTTGTTTGTATAAAAGCAAAAACCACTTTTTCCAAATAATGACAAGCCTTAATTGTGCCATCAGCAATCATTAGCAAACACCCTCATTGGACACACATCAGGAGATTTACTTATTAACATCACAAAGACCATATACTGTACATTTGTCTCACTGTGCTCTAATGCACAAGCCCTTAACATCTGAATCGACGTAAAGCTTGTACGGTTGAACATGGTCTTGATTTCAGATGGTTTATTCCCTTCTGGATCAACAATATATTGTGGAATAAATCATTATGGTATTTTGCTTCTAGTAATGCAATATCTGAAAACAGTAAATAATAATGAGTTCTCATCTGTATGTTATAAACTGTATGTAATAAACTTTTTATATAAAGCATGTTTCATATATGAACATTCTGCTCAACGTGCTGGGAAGTGCTGTATTAACTTGGAACTGGTCAAGCAAAAGTATTTACAGACCCCATTGTTCTGGGTCTAATTTACAGAAAGGTGATAATATTTTTAATTGTAGTATTGAACTATACACTCGAGGTAGACATTTGTATTTTCAGTAGGTGTATAATGACAACCAAATGGCAAGATAGTGTTAACTATTTGAAAAACGTAGAATATTTCATCTGCCCTTCAATGTAGCCTAGATCAATGATCAAACGGTAAAACCACAGAAACATCCCACTGCAAGCGTCGTTTGGTCTTGGGAAAATTTTCCTTGAGATACGCCAAACAGACTACCTGCAATTTATTCAACGCATTCAGTGTTGATTGGCTAACATATTGAGTCGGGAGAAACATAAGCCAATCATATGCTTTACTTTGAATTTATGTTGTGGGGAGAATGACGAGACATTTTCCGCATCCATACCAGATTGGATAGTAATGGTCACGTGCCCTGATTCTCTTACATGATCATGTTCGAAGTGTCACAACTCAGCACCGTGAGGAGTTACTGAGCTGTGCGCACCTAGTTTGCACGGTTTATGATCGTTCGGTTTAGCTTCTGCCTAGGGAAGATCTAGTGGATTGAGGGATGTCCGGTCACGGTCATGGACACGGCGGCCACAGCCATGGCTGCGGTTGCGAAGCCGAACACGAACCCGCAGAACGGGGCCTGGAGTACGGTCTGTATCGGCGCATTGACATCGAGAAACTACAGTGCCTTAACGAGAGCCGAGACGGTGATGGGAAACTTGTGTTCAAGCCTTGGGATAAACGCACAGACCGAGAAAAGGTATATGACTGAAGCCTCTACAGCTATGTGGAAGGCGATGCAGTAGCATACGTTAGGATATTCTTAGTGTACCGAGTTGTTCCAAATCGC
Source organism: Anguilla rostrata (assembly GCF_018555375.3). Classification (NCBI taxonomy): domain Eukaryota; kingdom Metazoa; phylum Chordata; class Actinopteri; order Anguilliformes; family Anguillidae; genus Anguilla; species Anguilla rostrata. The sequence continues at coordinate 24,863,729 of NC_057940.1, forward strand.
TCTCGTGATACTGTGCAACTGTGTTGTGACGGCTGCCATGTTGGCTCAAGCGGGCATTTTGCAAACGCCTGCTGTTTTCTAATTTTTAAAAAGTAGGTGTGTGAGCAATATTAGCGCCCAGCAAAAAAAGTATTTGGGCCATGCTTTGATATAAACACCTCTTTTCTATAAACGAGGACTGCTTTTTCATAGACTATTGTTTGGGGTTGGGAGGGACAGTTGGGTGACAGAAGCATGCCAAGTTTCCAGAATTCTCCAGATGAGATGGATTTCAGTGAGAAGGATTGCTCACACATTCTCACATACTGTTTCTCTTCCTCCTGCAGTTTGTTGAGAGCGATGCTGATGAGGAGCTCCTGTTCAATATCCCGTGAGATGACCGTTTCCCCTCTCAATTGCTGAAGTGGTGCATGCCCTCCTCCTTTTGCACCCCTTGACCCACAATCGCTCCCTTCGTCTCCTCTTCTTTGCAGTGCTGTCCTAATGATCACCCTCTTTGCCTCCCTGTTGGTTGCTTTCTCTGTTCATCTGTGCCTCTGGTGCCCTCTCATACGGTTGCTGTTTTTCCAGGTTCACAGGCAGTGTGAAGTTGAAAGGAATCATCATTGCAGGAGAGGATGATGATTCGCATCCTGCTGAAATGAGACTGTGAGTGAGTACAGTATTCAGCCCCCTAAAAGATTATTTCTGTTATTTTATTTTTTAAAATGGGCAAAAGAGTTGCAGTTCTTGGGCTCTTGTCCCGTTGAAATGAAATATAGGAGGAATATAGTAGGTCTCTTGCCAACTGCCTCCTGCAACGCTGTTGTCTTGTGGAGAAAAATCACTGTTTGTCTGAATGAATTTAGTTAGTTGGGGACGCATTTATCACAGTTAGTTGGGCCCAGTTGCTATAAAGAGCTGTTGCCAAAGATTTTGTGTTTTTCCAACTGCCATTTCAAAATTACTTCTTAAAGAAGCATTAAATACATTTTATTGTCTTAGAAAAATTCAATACAATCTTTGAAAAATAGTTTCTACTCCCACCCCATTTCTCAGCATTTTCAAATGCATAAATTCTTCTCTGGACTGCTGGTAGTACTGCTTCTTTTCACTCTGCATTGCACTACCCATGGAGGGAGGGCTGCAATACTTACAGTGATGGACATGCAAACTGTAGGCAGCTGAATGAGACCAGAGAAGGTACTCTTATGTGCTGAGGCGTGGAGTATCCTTATAGCTGAAACCCTCATTCCCTGGGCAGCACTGTGGCCAATCAGGCACTGCTCTGTGGTGCTGTCATTCACAGGCAACACTGGCAAGATTAGGATTATATGTCAGGAATACATTACAGATTTGTAATTTGTATCTAAATGCACAGCCTGTCAATCCATTAAGGCTTACCAGTTTTCAGGAGGAAAGGAGTTGTGTCAGTCTTATGTTGATTTCCCCCTTTTGGCTCTCAGGTATAAGAATATACCCCACATGTCATTTGACGACACAGGCAGGGAGCCAGAACAGGCCTTCCGTCTGAATAGAGACCCATTGGCTGAGCTGGAATACCCCACTAAGTAAGCTGCCACTCTCTCTGTCTCTGTCTCTCTCTCTCAGTCTCTCCAGCCTAACTTTAATATAAGTATAATCAAGTTTCAGGCCAGTTCTGGGATGGTCAAACAGTCCAGTGCCCTGTGTACTGAGGGTACAGGTAGGGATATAGGATATAGTGAGATTAGTTGGATGGCACTCAGGCATAAATGGCTTAATGTGTTTGGAGAGAATCCTAAATGTAGTTTTAAGGGAAACTAGAAGCTTAATGGGCGCCATTGTACATTTTTGTCATAGTTCTGATAACAGTTGACACCAGTTGTGTTATTGGGCTTGCAAGAAATAGTTAAAGCCTTGATCACAGTGATCTAGTTTTCTCGACACTGTTGTCATTCCTATCCTTTTTTGCTTGACTCTGTCTGAATACATTTTGTGTTTCTTTTTCAATTTGTTAGCAAACCCTCATTTTCTCTCTCGGGAGAAACATGAAGAATGGCCTAGAGCAGGCATGTCAAACATACGGCCCGCGGGCCGGACCCGGCCCGTTGGATGATTTAATCCGGCCCGGCATAAATTTCTGAGTATGTCAAAAAAAGAAGCGAGTCTCTAGCTTATTTCTATCAAAAGTTATGATTTTTTAAAATAAATACAAACCAAATGCTCCCTCCGGCCGCGGGAGGGCAGTAAATGTGTAAAAGAGCTCACGTCCAGCATGCGGCATTGACACGAGTTAGTACTAAAAATAAACCGGCAATCTTGCTTCACAATTCACCACTACTAAACAAGTTATCGGTCAACACACCCTTCCCAAAATGGCACTGTCAAAAAAAAGAAAAGTGGACACGGAGTGCTTCTTTGAGCTACGAGGGGAAATTATACAGTTCATGGAGAAGAAGGGACGCCCAGTAAAGGAACTTAAATGCAAGGAATGGGTGCAGGATCTTGCGTTTATGGTTGATATTACACAACACTTGAATACACTTAACACTACATTGCAGGGCCGTAACAGAGTTGTCACTCAATATTACGACAGCATAAGTGCGTTCAAGATGAAACTGTCACTGTGGGAGACGCAGCTATCCAACGGTGACACCGCGCATTTCTCTTGTCTCACAGCTGTGCGTCCGGAGGCACCAGACCGTCCCGATAATGATTTGGAAAAATATAAAGACAACATAACAGATTTGCTGCGAGAGTTTGAGCAGAGGTTTCAGGTATTCAGTGAACTTGAGAACAAATTTGGCTTTTTTCGCTCGCCATTTACAGTGAAGCCTTCTGATATGCCAGCTGACATTCAACTCGAGCTTATTGACTTGCAGTGCGATTCCGCTATGAAGGATAAATTTGGGTCCGTGGGATTGGATACGTTTTATCAATATCTCGTGCCAGGTTACCCCAAAATAACAGCCATGGCTGCAAAGGTTCTATCCATGTTTGGGACTACTTATCTTTGTGAACAGGTGTTCTCCGTAATGAACAATAATAAAACAAAGCAGCGCTCAAGGTTAACAAATAAACACTTGAATGACATTGTTAAATGTGCTGCTACTCAGGATTTGACACCTAATATCGATACACTTGTGAAGGCAAAAAGATCCCAAGTTTCAGGAGCCAGCAGCAGCAAGTAGACTGCAGGAGTGCAGTAAGAGAGAAAAAAAGTGTGATGACACGAAATTTGTTTGCACTCATGAATACAGATCATTAAAAATAAGATTAATCTGGTTTCATATTAAAGACAATTAATATTGTGCAGTATATTCTCAGCTTCAGTAGGCCCAGCCTAGTAGTTTGATCTGATGTAGTCTAATCTTATTGCCCATGCACGGCTATAACTTTTATTTTGTATTTCTTTTTTTATTTATTTCAAAGCAGTATGACAATTAAGGCGAAAATATTTTTTTCATAGCTCCCACTTGAGTTTGTTTAGTGTGGTGAGTTGGTTCAGGTGTAAAACTGCATTCACTTAACTGTTAAAATAAACCAGTTGTTAACACATTCACCGCCTAACATGAAATCATTTTTTTTTTCCATTGTTGGTGAATAAATGTGTTGTGCTTAGAAAAGATCCCTTGTCATCCGTGATTATAATATGTAGGGTAGGCTACAAATGTAGGCTGAATGATAAAGCATAGTACTGAAAAACAAAGCTAAATATTTGGAGTTGACATTCTTTTACTGATCCGGCCCACCCGAGAACAGAAAGTCTGGATCCGGCCCCAGAGCCAAATTGAGTTTGACACCCCTGGCCTAGAGCATAGATTTAATCAAAAAAAAATTTTTTTATTAAAGCTTTTGAGAGGAAAAATTGTTCTAACCTCGACTGGTAATCAATCTCTTTTAGGATTGCACGTTTCTCCAATGTCGAACACCTGTCCATCCACCTGTCCCGGAACTTTGGGGCGGAGTTCACAAGAGTATACTACATTGGGCTGCGTGGGGAATTCACTGAGGTGAGAGCCACTGTGCGTTTGGGATGGTTAAACTGAGAGACTGTGAACTCTGGGTTTTATCCGTCTCGCTTCCTTTCATGAAACGAAGGTGTGCTGTCCACACGTGAATTTTTTTTTTTTTCACTGCATCCCTTCATAATTTTTTTCTAATAACCTGCTGAGGGGATAAGAAAGGCTTAAAAAAACGTGTAATTCAGAATCTGAAATCTTAAATCCTCATCTCCTGTGCTTTGTAGCACTCCGTTACTCAGTGGATGTTCGGCATCCTGTTGCCGTAAATCTGTGTGCCCGTCTCATTTCCCTCAATCATTCCTCCCTGTCTTTCTCCCAACCAGGCACACAGGCACGAGGTGACAATCTGTAACTATGAGTCTGCAGCCAACCCAGCAGATCACAAGGTGGACACCATCACTCCACAGACACACTTCATATCATGAGGAGGAACAGAAGATAAGAAGCAAGGGACAAAATGAAGGCATTGAGCATTTAGTGCAAAGAATCAGAGACCACAAAAGATGGCGAGAATGATACTAATGGTCAAGGATATAGAGGGATGGATCAATCAGCTTGCAAAGCTGTAGCCAAAAATTCTGGTCCGATGAATGAGTTGGAGCTGGTCGGTTGTTGAGCTGAAATAATTTTTGCTGTAAAATAATTGGTAACAATAAATTGTGGAACATGATAAGTGGCATTTTTTGGGTTGGGGGGTGGAGTAACAATCTCTTATACAAGAACTCTGTTTTGATCACACCAACTGTAATGATTTGGGAAAATGAAAACATTTACAAATTCCTGTACACAAAATTCTTTCCCTGATTTTTCTGATGGTTGGGGTGGTGGAATACTGCGCCATCTTCTGTTGGCTTTGCAAAAGAACATCCTAGCAGAGGACAAAATCCTGGAATTACTCCAGTACCAGCTGCAGTAGGAGTCTGATTTCCATTTCAAGGCTATGGACCAGCTAGTAATATTTCCACAACACTTCAGGCAGAGTCCTAAGGATAGGATACTCAGTTTCAATCGCAATAAAGCTTTATGAAATCCGGACATTACTCTAGTCTTACCGCATGAACCCACACGCGCTGTTCACAGACTTGGATGAGTTGCGCTGTGATTCCATTACACAATGCAGTGGCAGTGTGTTGTCACTGTAGGCGTGGGTTATAATTACAATGTGAATCAGGCGACACGATGAAGCTTGTAAAATGGCTTACAATGTAGTACAGTAATGCAGTGGTAAATTCAAACGAACCGAAATATGTTACGCTTTATAGCTGTATCATAATCGACTTTTAACTTCATAAGACATTACTGGCAATTCGATATGCTTGAATATGATTATATATTGGACCATTTTGAGAATGTTTGAAATAAACTGGCCATCAAAGTGCGATAAATGCCCCCATCCTGTAAAACTGAACGTGTTAAAAAAATTAATAAAAAAAAACACTAGTTCCCTTGTCCAGGCGGGAGTGCGCGCACGAGCGCGGGCGTGTGGTAGGAGGCAGGGTGTGGGAACAATGACCTCACTGCGCTCTATCCCCGCCCCTCTACGGCATCAGTAGCGGAAGTTCCGTTGTGATCTGGGCTAGCAAGCGGTGAGTGTACGAATTTGTGCTTATGGGCCTCGGTTAAATGTAACTTATTTATCCGGTTCGTACCGATTCTGAACAAAGTCGATTGTCTCACTTACGCCGGTGGGCGTCGAAGCGGAGGGAAACGGGTTTACCGGGTCGAACTGGGCCCAGTTCGTGCGGACTGGGTTGAGAGGGCACGGAAAGGGATGATGGAGACAATACTGATTGCGCTGTGTGGTTGCTGCTTCATTGTGAGAATGTGGAGCTAAAACGGGATTAAGCGGGCTGGTTGCAGGGACATAACATCATGTCTATGACGGATTCAGTCTTGCGGCTTTGTGTCTGTTCTCATTTTTGTTTGAATTGTGTTAATTTAGCTAAACGACTGAGTTAAGCTGCTTCTCTCTCCCCCGGTGACCCGCTCATTGTTTCTTCATCCCCTCCCCCCTCCTTCCTCTCATTCAGTGCTTAATCTTTTAACGCAAATTATGTGCGTTTTATTCAAGTTAGCTAGCAAACTATCCCTGCTATCTCTAGAGAGAAAGATTAAAATAGCTTTTTCGGTCGATACGTATGTGGCTGCGCATTGCTTGTCAATGCGGTTCAGATCATACAAAATCACAACGTCAGGTATAAACAGAGATTGAGTTTTTCGAGTTTGTGCTTTAAAATTTTTGTATCAAGTTATGTCTACAGAACAGACTTAGCTAGTTATTTAGCTTGACAATATTGCTACTTAATTGTAATAGCTACAAATAGCCGTCTGTATTAGGTTACTGTAGTGATTGACTTGACAAACGAACTGATGTGAACGCTGTTTCCTGTTGAATTATTATGCACAGTAGCGCCCTGTTCTTTTGCTTCTGATCTTGAGTAGACGAACTGTGACACAGCTGTACTGTTTTCAGTTATAAAAAACCGAACGCATTGGAGAAGCCAACTACCTGATGCGTTGAAAACAACTGTCTCAGTTGTTGGTAGTCACACGTTTCCCATTGGCTTACTTTATTACATTTAAGTGCGACTGAAGTTGAAACGTACACCTCAACAAGGCGGTGGTTGAAGTCAACGCTTGTGGCTTGTTTAATACAAGTCAGATGGAAACTCGTGATGTCCACACCAAGGTCGAATACACTCAAACAGTCGCGCGCTCGCACACACACCACAGTAAAAAGCTGAATCGTAGAGGTGACAACGAAATATTCTCCTCACCCCTCCGACACTCAACTACAACCAGTGTGTGAGCATTTCGGTTGCTGTAATCATTAATCCAGCTGGTGCATAATTACCATGGCCCTTTAGCCAAATATAAATCATAAATAATGGAGTAAGTCACCATGGAGTGTCTGCGTTGTCTGTTAAAACACTACAGGAAGGCTCTTTGTTTTACAGATCTGAAACTGATTGATGGGTGGAGTCAGTCATGCTTTCATTGGCTGTAGCTGTGTAAGGGGGTCTCACTGTTGACATCTGGATGCATTCTGTCATTCTCCTGAGATTAGCAAGATGAAAGGGGGACAAAGCTGTTGAATGGGGACATTTTGGGCAGGTGCACAGAGGAGTACTGGTTGGGCATGTCAGCAGTAAATTGGCCATGGTCAGAGAGCTATGGTCCTCAGTGAAGAATAACAAAACCTGATGATCCTACAAGGTTTTGTTGTGTGTTTGTGTATAGTACTGCAGCTCACAAAGTAATTGTGATATCTGCATTTGTGTTTTTCTCTTTGGATTTTGTCATTTCTCTTTCTCACTGTCTCTCTCTCTGTCTCTCTTGTTACTCTATCATTACTGTCACAAAAGGTAGGGTGGGTTTATTACAGTGACTTTATATCCAGTCTGTTTCTGTGAACTCTTCCTTTCCCCCCCCCCACTGTGTCATTCCATCCCTCATTCCTTCCTTCTCTCCCTCCCTCTCCTTGTGATTTTATCATTGTCTGTCTGACATTTCTCCTCTGCTGCATCTCGGTCTCATTCAAATTCTCAGTGCTTCCCTGGTGCACATTTTGCATATGGTCCTGATCTTATGCACATTTAGCATGTCAGAGAGGAAAATGACCAACTGAGGTGGCATCTGTGCCAGCAGCCAAGTTAAGGGAGTGGCTGGACATAACCTGTACCTAAACAGCACAGTTTGACACTTTGCAGATACTATATGATATGGACAGATATAATACAGAAACTGCCCGGTTGTTCCTTTTGATATTTCTGATGTGCCTACATACATGCACAAGAGATGGTGTTGTCTCAAATTCCTTATTGTTCACAACCTGACTATTTCCATGAATTGTACATAGCATTTGATATGTGAATTCAAATGAACAGTACACAAGCACAAGTTTATTTTTGTTGTTGATGGAAATGGGTCTGCAATGTTGGGTTCGTCAGGCTGGTGTGACATTTAACATGACTTGTCTGTCTAAGGTTTCAGAATTTTAGATTCCTTCCTTTGGGAGAAATTTGTGAAGACTATTAGAATTATGCCATTTGCGAAATTCTTACATAGTGCTACTAACTTCACTTGAAGTAGAGAGGAAGAAAAGAGTTTTACTGATTAAAACCAAGATGTTTTGGCGCTAGCCTTTGTCAGGGTTTTTATCACACATATAAATGCATTTCCCTGTAAGCACTGTCTGTGTTATTTGTCTGAGGACAGCTAGTGCTGAAATGTGTTCTGTTAACCATTTCCCAACCAGCCCCCAATTCAGTTTGCTCAGACTGAACCCTATTAAGCTTTAGGTATGTTTAGCTAATGAGTCCCAGGATCAGCTGACGAGAGTGAGCCTGTTTTTCTGTGTTTGGCAGAAGGCTTTAGTCATCCACTCTGTTTTGTTTGTTTTTAGTGAGTCATAATAATGCTTATTGTGATACTAATGCTTTTGCTACACTGAGGTCTAGTTTAATTGAATTCTGTTTGTCTTTCTTTATCACACTGTACTCCTCATAGCTGCCCTTTCAATTCCACCCTGACAAAGACTAATTTTCACATCATTTTATTCTCAGTGTACTGCTCATATTATAGGCTACTTGAGTCTGAAGGATAAAGAAAAAGTCCAGTAAATGATTTATGTTAGACAGGAAGCAATATCACACATCCCGTCTTCTCATTCTGTGTCTATGGTGCCAATGTGTTTAGAACAGAAAAAAGCCAAATCCATTGATATAGTGGAAATAGGGATATTATTAATGCTGGCCTGAACTCTCATTATTTGCCAAGCACAGACTACACCACCATTCAGAGGAATAATTGAATATCACATTGAACAGATGCAGCCTGATAAGTGCTGAGGACATGTTGCTGCTCCATTTAACCCTCTTACTCTGATGCATGTAGGCTTTTACTACCTGATTAAATGAGTGCATTTACTGGAATATTATGTGTCAGAGACATTAAGGAGCTTTACTGGAATATTGTCTGTCAAAAACGTGCTGTTCTGTACGGAGAGATTAGCGAATCGTTGACATTTTGAATATGTGTTCGACACATTTGTATGTATCGATATGTATATAGGAGTGAGTGTTACGGTTTCCATGAGATGTGAAAACAGTGAAACAGAATATTTTTTAAGTTAAATGGCACGATACAGCTTGTAAAACTGAAATGTCTTTTCTTTCCTCCCGATCTCTCTTCAGTACCCCTTACAGTGTATGTGTGGCAACAACATGTCTGTGCCGCTGCTTTCCGAGGCTGTGACGGTGTCTGGGACGGAGAAGGAGACGGCTGCGGTGAGAGACCCAACTCTGAGGCTTACTGCTGTCACAGCACACTGAGGCTTACGGCTCACTGCAGCACACTGAGGCTTACTGCTCACCGCAGCACACTGAGGCTTACTGCTCACTGCAGCACACTGAGGCTTACTGCTCACTGCAGCACACTGAGGCTTACTGCTCACTGCAGCACACTGAGGCTTACTGCTCACTGCAGCTCACTGAGGCTTACTGCTGTCACAGCATACTGAGGCTTACTGCTCACTGCAGCACAATGAGGCTTACTGCTGTCACAGCACACTGAGGCTTACTGCTCACCGCAGCACACTGAGGCTTACTGCTCACTGCAGCACACTGAGGCTTACTGCTCACTGCAGCACACTGAGGCTTACTGCTCACCGCAGCACACTGAGGCTTACTGCTCACCACCTGGCTATGCCACTGAGCTTACTGTCACAGCAAGGGCTTACTGCTCACCACAGCACACTGAGGCTTACTGCTCACCGCAGTACACTGAGGCTTACTGCTCACCGCAGCGCACTGAGGCTTACTGCTCACCGCAGCACACTGAGGCTTACTGCTCACTCACTGGACCTCACTACAATCACTAAACTGAATGCATCTGGCTGCATCTTGCCTCACCTTACCGCAACTCACTGCATTTTACTTGCCTCATAGCAGAGTCCTCTGCAGTCAGCTTTTAGAAGTGACCGTTTTCATTATCTATCTAATGGGGCAAGTGGATTAATAAATGCACAGTCCCTTGCCATTTAGAATATTTACTCATAAATAGACATACTGTGTAAATACACAAGATGTAGGGTGTAAAAATTCTCTACAAGGGATGTACATTTTGGCAAGTGTGAACAATAACAATAAAATCCTCCTATTGTCCTAGTTTTGTACTACATTTAATTAGTCCTGATACTTTTGTCCTGCATTTTTGCATATTCCACATATTATTGGTCCCTGTTCTTCTGAACACAACAACTCTCATTCAGCACAAAGGCATGGCACCAAAAAAGCCAGCGGCAGAAGAACGCACCACCCCATGAGGTCCAGTGAACATTACCGCCAATGAAGTAGCAGGCTGCTGGCAATCTGGGAGCCTCAGGGCTGCCGCCAGAACAGTGTGCTACTGTTCCACTGCTCTGTAGCTACCGTGGCTACAGAGCTCAGTAGCTCATAACAATTCAAATGTTCTCACTCGCACATCCACGCAAAATCTGTGAAAGAACATTCCGGAACATTTTTTTTCCCCCTACATTAAAAGACCTCTCTCATTTCAGCCAATGAATTATTCGTTGACTTGCAATGGCCATAAAGGCTGTATTCAGGGCAGTGCATAATGTTGTGTCATTTCCACCACATGATCGAAAACCGCCAGTTGCCTGGTCTTGCCAGCCTCATCAAATTTCCACTCATTGAAATTTTATGCTGAATCTTATTTTTTTCTGCCCAATGTCTACTCGCTGCTTTTGTTTTTTGATTTTCCTTTATTCCGTTGGTTTGGTTCCGCCTTTAATGTGTCACCACATTTCTGTTAAGTATTACACTGGTCAGACACAGTTTGTGCTGAAACCTTGAGAAGGGAACAGGGATTTTGGTTGAGCCACAGATTGCCTACACAAGTGTTTCTCAACCCTGGTCCTGGGAATCCATTGTGTGGGCTGGTTTTCATCAAAGCCGAATCTCTTGATCAGTTCAGGTTGTTGAAAGTGTGTTTAAGTTCTAGTATAATTGTGTGGGTTAACTTATTTTAACACAATGCAGGTTTAGCCAGTTGCTGTCAGTAAACTCCATTCAGTTTACACAGATGGTTTCAGGCTTCCACACTTTCACCAGGTCCCAGCTGATTTCACCTGTCAGTTTGTAATTAATTCTAAAATAGCACCTTTTTCAATTAATATAATTTGCCATATATTTCATACAAGACAGTAAAGTTGATCTGACTGATAGAAATTCCTGGGATGTGACTATAGGGCATTTATTTTTTATGGCATGCATAGCTATTTCTGACATAATGTGGCTTTAAGAGGTAAAATCGTCCGTCAATAGATGTAAAAACTAATAAAGAACAATTAGCAGCTCATTACAATACAGGGCTTGTTATTATGCTTGGAACAAAAACCAGCATACACAGTGGGTCCCCAGGACCTGGGTTGAGAAACACTGGTCTAACACCCACCGTATACCAGCTCTGCAGTCTTTACAATGAATATTCTGTCAAAATTTATGCTTGGGATTATTCAATAAGGAACGTACCCAAGGACAGTACTGTGGCATTGGATGTTCTGTGATGTCACATAACACCAGAAACTCGTGTTACCATCCTGTTATTAGTTAGGAGAGAAGATGCAAGGAGCTGGCCATCTGCTTAGTGGTTTAGCCACTGAGCGTGAGTCGTGGAATGCAGGATTTTTAATGTTATTGGGTTCTAGTGCAAAATGGAAACACTTGTGCCGTATGAATCTGAATGTCAAAGGGGACTCCTGCTAAATTGCAGGGTAGGCCTGACTAAATTAGCCACCACAAGTGACTTTTACCAGCATTTTGTGGGTGTGAACCTGTTCATCTTCCAGCCCTGTGGTTACACAAGCACAGCTTGTAAAGCTGATTTATGATTTAGTTTGACAACACCCTAGAGCTGATCCAGGACCAGTTCATCTAACCCTTGTGTGAACCCCAAGCGTTTAATGCCGGCAGACCAGACTAATTCCGGGTCAGTGCTTAGGGCCGCCCTAATTGGGCTCTGTTGAGCGTATCTTTCATTGAAGTATCTTTCCCCTCTACACAGGTGATCTTCCTTCATGGGCTCGGAGATTCTGGGTAAATTATGTTTTTCTTTGTGTGTATATCAGTCCATGTGTCCCATGTCTTTTCAAGGAATAATCTTCCTGACTTACACACACATACACTTATGTCAAAGGTGTGATTCTTCCATGCCAGTTTTTAGTAGTTATTGTGAATTTAGAAACAGTTACCACATATATTTTTTTAATAATTAGTTTTGTGCCTGTTCTCAATAGTTAATCTTCATATTCTTCCTTATGTGTTATAATATTTGCATTTGGTAGGTTTCAAATATTCCTGTGTTTTTAAAAATTATTTTGTGACTTAGCTGCTCTTTTCTGTGCCCCTCTGGCTATTCTCTCTCCTTCAGGCATGGTTGGGCAGAAGCAATGACATCTATTCGGCTGCCATATGTGAAGTACATCTGTCCCCACGCGTAAGTCTGTGTGACAGTTTGCAGTCACGCATGTCTATGTGTCAGTTTGCAGTCACGCATGTCTGTGTGCCAGTTTGCAGTCAGGCATGTCTGTGTGTCAGTTTGCAGTCAGGCATGTCTGTGTGTCAGTTTGCAGTCACACGCATGTCTGTGTGTCAGTTTGCAGCCACACGCATGTCTGTGTGTCAGTTTGCAGTCACGCATGTCTGTGTCAGTTTGCAGTCACACTCATGTCTGTGTGTCAGTTTGCAGTCACACGCATGTCTGTGTCAGTTTGCAGTCACACGCATGTCTGTGTGTCAGTTTGCAGTCACACGCATGTCTGTGTCAGTTTGCAGTCACACTCATGTCTGTGTGTCAGTTTGCAGTCACACGCATGTCTGTGTCAGTTTGAAGTCATACTCATGTCTGTGTGTCAGTTTGCAGTCACACTCATGTCTGTGTCAGTTTGCAGTCACACGCATGTGTGTGTGTCAGTTTGCAGTCACAGGCATGTCTGTGTCAGTTTGAAGTCACACGCATGTCTGTGTGCCAGTTTGCAGTCAGGCATGTCTGTGTGTCAGTTTGCAGTCAGGCATGTCTGTGTGTCAGTTTGCAGTCACACGCATGTCTGTGTGCCAGTTTGCAGTCAGGCATGTCTGTGTGTCAGTTTGCAGTCACACGCATGTGTCTGTGTCAGTTTGCAGTCAGGCATGTCTGTGTCAGTTTGCAGTCACACTCATGTCTGTGTCAGTTTGCAGTCACACGCATGTCTGTGTGTCAGTTTGCAGTCACAGGCATGTCTGTGTCAGTTTGCAGTCACACTCATGTCTGTGTGTCAGTTTGCAGTCACACGCATGTCTGTGTGTCAGTTTGCAGTCACACGCATGTCTGTGTGTCAGTTTGCAGTCACACGCATGTCTGTGTGTCAGTTTGCAGTCACACTCATGTCTGTGTGTCAGTTTGCAGTCACACGCATGTCTGTGTGTCAGTTTGCAGTCACACGCATGTCTGTGTGTCAGTTTTCCTTTACATGGTCACGAGTTCCAGATGCTCAATCTTCGACATCCTAACACGTGACACTGCCATTCACATTAAGACGATTGTGGCATTTGCACCAAAAAATGTGTTTTTGTTTTCCCATTTCGTTTAGTTTGTCCACATGTTTGTATATGCAAGCCAGTGTGTTTTCCCTCTATACAGGGAAAGCGAGAGACGTGTGTTTGTTAGGAGCACTGATTGCTGTTTGTCTGTCTGTTTATAGGCCTCAAATGCCCGTCACTCTCAATATGAACATGACCATGTCGTCATGGTGAGTCCATTCCTGTTTCTCTCTCTCTGGTGCAGGCCCTGGCTGTGGAGTACATTGGCTCAGGCCTTGTCTTAGCGGCCACTGGCTCAATATTTATCAGTACTGTGGAAAGGATAAGACAGATTCACAGGGTTTCTATGAGTGGGTGGCAAGCCAACTGTAATTTGCCGGTTCATGTTATAATGAAGGTTTTATTGATTTTGAAGTAGAAAGAAAAGCAAGTATAGTAATTTAGAGTGTTCTTGACGACACTAAAAGGGAAGGAAAATGGTAGGGTCAGAAAAATGAACCGCTTCCTGGTTGCCTCAAGAATATGATTCTGTAAAGCTGCATTAAGCTGTTTCTAGGGCCCTGTGAAGAGGAGGGCTGTAAATCTTCCAGCAGTAATTTACTGCTAGCAGTGTGCCAAGGTTCATTCATGCGGAGCAGGTCATTTGAAAACATGCTGATTAGGGTGTGTGTGTGTGCGTGTGCGCGCGTGTGTTTGCGTGCGTGTGTGTGTGTGTGCGGATGTGTGTTTGCGCGTGTGTGTGCGTGCGTGCGCGTGTGTGTGCGTGCGTGCGCGTGTGTGTGCGTGCGTGCACGCGTGTGTGTGTGTGCGTGTGCGCGCGTGTGCGCGCGTGTGTTTGCGCGTGTGTGTGCGTGCACGTGTGTGTGCGTGCGTGTGCGTGCGTGCACGTGTGTGTGCGTGCGTGCGCGTGTGTGTGCGTGTGCACGCGTGTGTTTGCGTGTGTGTGCGTGCGTGCACGTGTGTGTGCGTGCGTGCGCGTGTGTGTGCGTGTGTGTGCGTGTGTGTGCGTGCGTGCGCGTGCGTGCGCGTGTGTGTGCGTGTGTGTGCGTGTGTGTGCGTGCGTGCGCGTGTGTGTGCATGCGTACGTACTCTGCAGGTTTGACCTGATGGGACTGAAGCCCGAGTCTCCTGAGGACGAGCTTGGAATCAAGAAAGCGGCAGAGAGCAGTAAGCAGCCGACTCTCAGCCCTCCTCACTCAGCCTGGGCGGGGCAGGCAGTTTAGCCCGCGCCGCTCCCCTGTCCTCCCGCTGACGCTGTGCTTACATCCTCCTTTCTCCTTCGCAGTTAAGGTCATCATCGACCACGAGGCCAAAAACGGCATCCCGCCCAATCGGGTGCTGCTGGGCGGGTTTTCTCAGGTGAGGACGCGGGGGCCCCCAGCGGTGTTTTCCCACAGCTTGCGATGGTGGGGCTGTAACCGGGCTACTCGGAGCCTTCCTGCATTTCGTTCACCCATTTGTGAAAAGAATAAGACTGTAAGACAAGTGCATGGTGTTTCCACGGTATAGTGATTAGTGGTGTGTTGATATCCTCAAACACCAGCACAGCTGTGTTAGGGCCGCAGCATGTTCAGGCCTTCACTGCAGTTAATCTCTTGGATTAACAAATGGTTGTCGCCTTTACTGCAGCCTGATTAAAATGGATGGCTTAAGTGCTCCTGATTTGAAAAGCACATCTGATCAAATCAAAACAAGTGTATTTAATTTGTATGCATTTCACAAAGCATTTGTGACAATACACTTCACATTTCATTGCAGTGACTTAGCAAGAGTGTCTTAAAAAGTAGAGAATACCAGTTTTAGTGTAAGGAATACAAAAGTGTGATGTCACCAAGTGGACTCTATCTGAAAGCTCCCACAAAAGCGAGCTAAGGGTGACAGTGGCAAGGAAAGACGGTTAGTTTCTGATTCAGACTCCCATTCCAACAGGGCGGCGCTCTCTCCCTCTACACTGCCCTCACCTGTCAGCAGCAGCTGGCGGGTGTGGTCGCTCTTAGTTGTTGGTTGCCACTTCACAAGACCTTCCCCCAGGTAAGAGCTCTGCTTCCTCTGTGTTTGTGTGTGAGCATGGGTGTGTGTGTGTGTGTACGTGTGTCGTGTGTGTGTGTGTGTGTGTGTGTGTGTGTGTGTGTGTGTGTATGTGTGTGTCTGTGTGCGAACTTGCATTTTAACAGTTAGGCAACCATCTGCAATTGTAGTAAAAAGTGTTGAGCGGTATTATTTACTAGTTTGTGTGAGATGTTTAAATTCTGATTCCTTTCTTCACATTCAGGGACAAGTTATATTAAATTACATCACACTTTTTACTCAGAAGTCGTTATTTGGGGTGCCTTGCATAAATGACATTTGTTTTTCATGTTCTCAATTTAATCTGAAGCAGTCTTTTTCAGTCCATCAGTTCTGGGGTACAATGGCAGTGTTCCACCAGGGGTTTAGACCTGTACCCTTTGGGTTACAATCCCAGCTCCTAAAGAAATATGCTGTGGCCCGTATTGATAATCATTACCTCAATACCTGTACCCACCAGTACTACTGTTTGGCCAGTTACGCCAAAAAAAATTCATTGTAGTTTTATTGAGGTAGTAGCAGACATATTTCATAGCTCATAGACTCATATACTAACTGTCCACAGCTATTTTGAGCAGCAGTTTTCAGCTTTCTGTACCTGTACCTCTATTGGCAAGAATGGCCAATGATTTAAATAATGATTGAATATAAATGTTTTGAATGTACTGTGTCTATCTGGAGGTGTCTGGTGGTGCAGTGGTTAATCATCAGTGTGTCCACTAGGCGGCGTTCGGGAGTGGCAACCGGGATACGCCCATCTTGCAGTGCCATGGGGAGATGGACCCCATGATCCCTGTGCAGTTCGGAGCCCTCACCGCCGAAAAGCTGAAGACCATCGTTTCAGCTCACAAAGTCACCTTCCATACCTACCCTGGCCTCATGCACACCTCCTGTCCTCAGGTATGTGTGTGAGTGTGTGAGTGAGCGAGCGAGCGAGAGTGTGCGTATATGTGTGTATAATGCAACGCACATGAGTGTGTCTACTTCCAATAGGTATTTATGACCTACTTCCGTATCTCTCTTGCAGGAGATGTCTGCGGTGAAGGAATTCATTGAGAAGCAGTTGCCCCGAATCTGACCTCACTTTAATCCCACTGTGACCCCAGACAGTGACCCCTCACCTCTGACCTGCCATTCTCCCCATAGGAAACAGCCATGAGCACCCCATACAGATTTCACACACAAATATGTATTAACAGTTAAACATCCCCATACTGTGAACATGTTCATTTTACATATGGTAAAGCCTCAAGCCTTCCTTTCGACCCAGACTCACATGAATACAAATTTATAAACAAAACGCCAAACTCTACTCAAACACTGTAACCCGTCTGTAAACGCACATTGTCAACACACACTGAAGCGTGCACTCAAGATTAACGGTGCAAGTTTTACAGTCTTACTTAAAAGGGAGAGTCATTGACTTAGTACACTTCTCCATCACACTCTCCTTGCTCGCTCTCTCTTTTCCTGACGTTCGCTTTCTTTTTTTTCTCACTCTCTCTTCCTGGACACTCACGCCCTCTAACGCTGGTGTGTGTCAGTAAGTGGGTCAGTTTACTGGATGGCTATTTCATCTCCTTTATAAGCAGAACTCAGTATTATTAGCATTACCCCCTTACTAAACAGAGAAGGCATTGGCATGGACTATCTCTGATCTGGAGACCTGTGCGTGTTCTGGCACCGTCTGGAGTGACTCAGGCTGTTCTGTTCCGCATGATTTACCCACAGTGCACTGCTGCCGCAGCTGTGGTCCCCTGCTCAGGTGCTGGTGATGAATCTCCTGCTCTTGGGTTTCTGTGCTTGTGCAAGATTTCTCAGACTATAAAACCTCTAAATGAATTCAAATAAAGAAATTAATGGATGATTCAAATTTGCCACCATTATTCTGTTCTTAAATATGGTTCAGGTCAGGGTGTAGCTGTTGAGGGTAACTTATACTGTGATGTGATGTGAGCAGTTGAAAATACAGCTTCTAGAGCCGAGTGCTCAGCTTAAAAGAAAATACTCAAAAACATGAGCTTCTGTTAACAGTCCTGAAGTGTGCACTTGAGGAAAACATCTCTCCTGTGCATTATTACCCAGTACAAGGTGCAGTAATGTCATTTATTGATTCTGTATAATAATAATATTATACGTTGGTGCAGTGGGTAGCACTGTTGCCTTATTATACTGGATTTGAATTGCTTTCTGTGTGGAGTTTGAATGTTTTCCCTGTGTCCTTGTGGGTTTCCTCCGGGGACTCTGGTTTCCTCCCACAGTCCAAAGATATGCAGGTAGGCTAATTGGAGATTCTAAATTGCCCATAGGTATGAGTTTGTGAGTGAATGGTGTGTCCCCCCCCCCCGCAATAGATTGGCGACCTGTCTACGGTGTATTCCTGCCTTTTTCCCATTGCATGCTGGGATAGGTTCCCTAGCACCCCTGCGACCCTGACCAGGATATAGATAATGGATGGATGGAATAATAATAATAATGAATAATAATAAATACACTAGAAATGTGTAATTTAATATACATAAATGAATTAAAAACCTGACAGGACAGTCATCATTTCTTGTTTTAACTCATGAATAACATTACGTATTGTGTTTGATTTGATATTCTGTGTCGCTCGGCTGAATATGCAGTTCTGGTTTTGAATTTTAACAGTGTGAATCACTCCAGTGGGTACCAGCTGCAAACCAGTACAGGTTGAACTCTGCTCTTACCAAGAGTTCTGACCACCCAGGACATTGATTGTCTAAGCAAGTTTCTTTTTACTCTTAAGTATATAGATATTTGTATATAGCTCCTATTGGCCAGGTGATGTGGAGGTTGTCATGGAGACATGACGAGGCCTTTGTATTGGGTGGTGGACTGGATCAACAGGAAAAAGCCTAAAGTAAGGAAGGTGGAAAGCTGCAATACTACAATATTTGGAATGCTTCCGATTACAGTTGAGCCTTTTCCTGTTTAGAACTGGCCAATGGTGAGGTAGATTACAGATGTTTTTCTGGATTCATCTGACATGATTTACTGACACCCACAAGCAAACTGAGTTCAAGGTCAGATTTCTATTTACACAGTCCTCGCATAACACACCTCTAAAAATAACTATAAATGTCAAGCTTTTTAAAAAGAAAACAGCAATTAATAGCAAAACAATAGGACATATTCTTTTATAAATAATCATGAACAACTAGAAGCTGGACTAGAAATTGTTTATTCCCTGGATGAGAGCTTGGGGGGAGCTCAGAAAAGGTGTTGTGTAGTTTCTGTTTTGTGTTTTTTCCCCCCAGTTTATTTTTGTTCTTACGTTGATTTTTAAAAAGGTTGAGAGGGAAGAAGATGTATTGATTGTCTTTTGAAGAATGTCTGCCTCCGTATCTCTGTTGCTGTTGCTTTTCTCCCCACACATCATTCCGGACCATTCCCTCCTCTTTCCCAGTGTGCTAATACTTCCTGTTACTGTTGTCTTGGTCCTCGCTTTCTTTCCTTCTCTCCCCCTTTCATTCTCTCTTTCTTCCCTCCTCTTGTCTGTACCCCTGCCCTCGTTCCATTCCAGCTTACTGCCTCTTCTCTGTCCCACCCTTCATTCTACTGTGGGTTCATTTGGGCTGATAGTGGCCTTGGGCTCTGGCCCCTCCCTGGAGGGTGTGTGCGTGTGCGTGTGCGTGCGTGCGTGCATGCGTGTGTGTGTTTGTGTGTGCGGGTGTGTGGAAGGGGGTCTCTCTGAGGGTTCTTTGAGTGGGAGAGAGAAGGTTGCGCTCATTTCTCACGCTCTAACTGTGTACTCTCTGATCCTAGTTGATTTATTTTTATTGTTGCTGTAGTTTTTTGGACCTACCCGCTTTCTTGTGATGGCTTTTCCCTGCCTGCTGAGGGGCCTGAGGGTCAGCAGTCCCATCCTGCGCCTGGTTCTGGCTCTGTTTGGGCCCCTGCACAGACGGGCCTGTCTAGGTTTAAACTGTGGGTTTCGTGGGTTGTGTCCTCCGTTTGTTTTTGGGTTTTTTGTCTTTGGGAGACTTTTTAAAACATTTGTGTTCTCCACTGAGTTTTTCATTTTTGTCATGTTGTGTTGGTTTTGTCATCTTTTTGTTGGTTTACTGACTGACTGTAAGGTTGATCGGGGATAAGGGCTCCTGATTTGGGTAAGCGTGTGGTCAGTCCTTTCGTTTGGTTTTATTTTTAAAGACACCTGTATGTGAAATAAATGATGCAAATAAAAATGGACTTGAGGTTTTATTGCAGTGGGCCTAAAATAACAAGTTGTTCCAATCATGAGCTGCAAATGTATACTGTCTATATAGTGAAGAAGCACTAATTTGGTTTCTGCCATCCCCTTATGATTGCCTACATTTAGACTCTGTGAAATTGTATATTTAGCTGCAGTTTGCATTAAACTGAGAGGGAGACTTAAATGTCCATAATTTATACAATTAATTGAATATAAAACTTTCAAATATTACCCTTGAAATCAAGAGCATTTAAAATATACTGGACGACTATATAGTGCACTTTTCTTCCTAATGAATGGCATTGCAATAATTTTGACAATGGAGTTTATCATTGTTGTGTGAAAGCCTCCCATTATGACCTATGTATTTCAATACTATTAAACGGTGTTTTATGTCTTAAATCATGTGGGTATATTTGTTTAGGAATGTTACTTAATTCGGAATTTTGGGAAATATATTGACAGTACTGACAGATGTAATTATAGATTTTTCCCCAAAATCTTAAACTCTCTAACCAAGTTGGTAAGAAAAAGCAAAAGCCATTTGGTTAAAACAGTGTCTGTGTACTTGGTATTCTTGTGTATATTTGTTTATGCGTCTCTTTGAATATTACAGGCATAAATGCTCAAGTGTTGCCGAAGGATTCCAGGCCACGGGCCAAGTCCTGTGGTAACATGAACTCCACCCTTATCAGACAGGGCCAGACACATGCTAACATGCATGAGGCGGTATGTTCGCATCAGTGTGTGGTCACAACCAATGAAACTTACACTTACCATGGACCCCATGTTGGCTCAACCCCCAGTAATGTGCATACTGATGGAGTGTTAAAGCGAGATACAGGCTCTTCAGTTCGCTGCTGCCCGTTTGTATGCCTCCGGTAACCAAACCAATATAGCTAACCTGATGACTGCTGGCTCATGATAAGGTAATACCTTTAATAATTCTGGTATATTATAATTCTGGTATGAAGTTTCACAAATAAATATATATATATACAAGTAATATCACTTTTTGTAGCAGTTTGTACTGGGATGATACATCATAATTTGTGTGTACTGGTACATGTGAAGTAAAACTTGGGAAAACAGCACAATGTTCGAAGCTTTCAACATATTTCTTTAAAAAGTGATTTCAATTCACTTTAATGTTCTGTGGACAAGTGAAATCAAATGTCTGGTACATAATACTCTTGCACCTTAAAGTGTGATTGTGGCATTACATTAATGTACTATATTCAACTATTTGCTGTAAAATAACCCAACAGTAAAGCAATTTTACATTTACAGACATTTATCTGTGCTCTTAAACTGCGTATCACGATTATTGGAAACAATTATTAGAGGAATAGTTGGCTTGAATAAAATACACCGTATCTCAGATCAGTGATACTAAAAGGCATATCTGATGTGGTTGACTTTTTTTACTGTATAGGTTTTGCTAGTATTTTATTGAGCAATAATTATCACATGAATCTAAGGTGTGCAAAAGTACCTGCACAAAATTTTGTCGGTTGGATCACACCATCATGGCATTCTGTAAATTAGAATATATTACTATCACAACAACTGCCACTTGAACAGCTTCCACCAACATGTATACAGGTATGTATGGGGGCAAGAAAAATGGATTGAATCAGGCTAATTGAAGTTAAACAATTAGGGATCAAAAGACTTCCTTTGAGAAACCTGTCCAGTTTATTTCAAAAGAATTCCCAAATTTTCAAAACATGAATTTTAAAGGAGTAAAACATAATGCCTTGCATATTGACACTGTTTCACAATTCTGATGATGTGCACAAGGTGAAAGATTAGAACATGAAAAAAAACCTTGTAATATTAAAGCACATTCTTATTAGTGCATCTACTTATTGTCATAACTCTGAACTTGAATCTCTTCATGATCACAAAATTCATAGTGGTCTTGGACTTCTACACCTAAATATCAGAAGTTTACTACCTAAGCTAGACTTCATTCATATTATGATTAATGAATCTTCACTGGATATTTTTATTCTAACTTTGAAACATTTTTGGCTCTCAAAAAATGTTTCAAATTCTGACATGACTTTAACTGGTTATAACTTATTCAGATGTGACCGGAAAGCCGAAGGAGGTGGGGTACTGATTTATGTAAAAGATCGTTATACGGCTTGTAAACTAGCCGCTTCGTCAGCCCCAAAAAAGTTTGAATATATTGCACTAGAAATCTCCCGCGTACATTTTAATGTTATTGGTGTTTATAGGCCTCTCTCAGCTATCAGTGAGGCATTGGAGGATATCGCAAAACTAATGTCATCTTATGCCTCATCTGAACTAATTGTAATGGGTGACCTCAACCTGGACTGGCTTTCTAATAACTCAACTGGACTAAAAGATCTATGCATTAAGTCTTTCTCAGTTGATCTCCAAACCCACGAGACGAAATACAAAAAATCCCTCTAAATCTACATTAATTGATGTCATTTTGACTAATAGGCCACATAAATACTCAGCTTGTGGCGTTTTTGCACAGGATATTAGCTATCACAGTGCAATTGCGTGTGTTAGAAACGCCAAATGGCAAGAATACAATGCCACTGTCATCATCAAAATTTTGTAGAACAGGGTTTTCTACAGGATTTATTTTATTCAGACATAGAAAGAACTTGTTCCATCCCTGAGCCTGACTAAGCCTTGGATCATTTCTCTCAAGTTTTTAATTCCCTTGCTGACAAACATGCCCCCTTAAACAATGCAGAATAGAAAAATGATCGAATCCCTGGTTCTCTGCAGATCTCTCTGCAGCTATACATCTCAGAGATAAAGCTTGGTCAAATGCTAGGAAAACTGACTCTCCAGCTGATTGGCTGGCCTTTAGGCAACTGAGAAATAGATGCATTCGCATGATTAGAAAAGCGAAGTCTGATTATGACCTCTCTTTCTAACTGTAATAAAAATGCCTCTAGTTTTTGGAAAACGTTGAAATCTTTAAATAATAACTACAACTTCTCTCCCTTCTAGGATTAGCTATAATAATGATTTTATTTCAAACAAAATTGACATGGGTGAGAATTTTAATTGTCATTCTATCTCCTCAGGTCATTTATTTGACAGGCTGTCTACTGGCACTGCCCCAGATAGTTTCACCCCTAGCCCTGATAGTGAAACCCCATCTAATCCACTCTACCGTCCTGGACATAATTTCTCTTTTAGGCCAGTAGGCTATAGTGCAGTTTATAAAGCTCTGGCTAGCATTGACACAAGGAAGTCAGTGGGAGAGGATAATCTTGTTCGTAGCCTTTCACGTCTCAGTGCCCATATAATTGCTAGACCACTTGCTTACATTTTTAATCTAACATTTACCTCTGGCAGTATCCCTGCTGTTTGGAAGGCAGCTCAAGTTATTCCTTTGCATAAAGGAGATGATACGAGCGATTTAAATAATTATCACCCGATTTCAAAACTTTCCTGTGTATCTAAAATCCCAGAATCCTTAGTTATCTCTCAACTACAGGCCTTTCTAAAGATAAATATAATACTTCACAGACACAGCAATCAGGATTTAAGCCAGGTCATAGCACAGTGACAGCAGCAACTCTGGTGATAAACAACATTGTCAGCTCCTTGGATAGTGGAGAACATTGTGCTGCACTTTTTGTGGACCTTTCCAAAGCATTTGACACCATTGACCATACTATTCTATTGAATAAATGATCAACTATTGGATTGGATGACTTTTCTCTATACTGGTTTCATGCATATCTCACAGGGAGAACTCAAGCTATTGTTGATGATGGTACTAAATCTACCTCTCTAGAAATTAGTTAAGGTGTACCTCAAGAATCTATTCTTGGTCCACTTTTGTTAACTCTTTATATAAATAACATAGTGTTTCCAATATTGCATTGTAATGTCCACTTTTATGCAGACGATACAATCCTATATGCCACTGGCTCTAAGCTTAATGTGGCCATCGCCAATTTGCAGTCTGCTTTTGATGGTTTTCAGATGTCCCTCATAGATCATAAACTTGTTTTAAACTCTGATAAAACAAAGTGTATCTATTTCTCAAAGACTAAACAAAAAGTTTCCCCCTATGTTGGTATTCACACTCTCCATGGTGCGCTAATTGAGACTGTTGAATCTTACAAATATTTATGCTTTTGGCTAGATTGCTCAGACCTTGCTCAGAAACTTAATTAATTAAATTGGGATTCCTTTATAGAAACAAAGCGTGCCTTTCTCCTGCCAATAGGAAAATTATTATACAATCAACTGTTTTGTCTGTATTTGATTATGGGGATATTATCTATGGGCATACTGCTACCACTTTAAAACTTCTTGATGCTGTCTATCACAGTGCCTTGCACTTTATTACTGGGGATGCTTATCGTACTCACCACTGTTTACTTTATGATAAATTTGGATGGGCCTCCTTAACAAAAAGAAGAGAGAGTGGTACGGCACTTTTTTATATATAAGGCCCTTATCATGAAACTTCCCCCTTACCTCTCGACATTAATCACGCTGAAGGTCAAAAACTATTCCACAAGATCTGATTATCTGATTTTAGACACACCATGTGTGAAAACCAAGTTTGGTCAGTCCTTTTTTAAATTATTTTCCCCTTTTATCTGGAATTATTTTCAAGACGCACAAGAGCATTAACTAACATCCCTTGTCCCGTTAAATAATTTAAAAGATTTTTATACTGATTTTTCAAATTCTGTATGTAAATGTTGATTGATTGTATGCTATCTGTTTGTTAATTGTAATGTGTGCCTGAACTGTATCTGTCTGTTTCTAAGCTTGTATGTGTTTTCTTACCTATGTATATAGGTCTCACTTGAAAAAGAGTTTCCAATCTCAGTGTGATCACCTATTTAAATAAAGGATTATTAATAATAATAATAATAATAATAATAATAATAATAATTTAAAAGAACAATTCCCCATTTATATTACTGCTATGTCTATTAAATTTCTCAGTGTCCCCCATTTGTGCACCACCCCTGCCTCCTCCTGCTACTGCTGACACACTGTATGTGCATGTACGCCTGTATTTCTTGTGTATGCATATCCATCCATTATCTATACCCACTTATCCTGGGCAGGGTCGCGGGGAGTGCTGGAGCTTATCCCAGCGTGCACTGAGGCAGAAATACACACTGGACAGGCTGCCAATCTATCGCAGGGCTTGTGTGTGCATATCAATGCTTTTATAATTTACACTTATCTGCAAGTGTGTATATGTGTACATGTGCATGTATATATAAATTAACATCTCCGCTTCTACCCACATTGGTCACAAGTGTTCTTCAGGCCAGCGGTAACCAGAAAAGCGGTTCTCTGTGGCTCCAGCTTCTACAGAGACTATGGCAGAGTCCCGAGATCATGGTAAATCCCTGGGATAGGCTACATATTTAAAAAGACAAGCTCATTAGGCACTCTGGTACACCAGACCTGTGTTTGGTTCTCAAACAGAATCTATTGCAAACTAGATTTTATAGAACAGTGGTTCCCAACCCCCTCCTTGGGTACCCCCAGCCAGATCCAAGTATTTGATGTGTTTCATCTCAAGCACACCTGACGCAACTAATCAAGCTCCAAATTAGTTGCAGAAGGTGTGCATGAGGTGGAACACATCAAATACCTGGATCTAAAAATCATCAACAGGTTAAATGGAAAAACATACATTTGTTGTGGTAATTAGCGGTCAAAGCAGCTAGGCAATAGGAAATGATTTTTCAAAAATAGCTTTGGGTTATAATGTGAAAAAACATTATTATATTAGCAGGATATTCATAGTTTCTTCATATCCAGCGGCAATTTTGGGGTAGTATAAGCCATCATCTGGCCATATGTAGAGCAGGCTAGCAGGAGCACTTTGTCATATCTCTCTATAAACAGCCGATTGTCTCTCTGCTTTCACAGGCATGAGGTTCCTGGAGGGACACAAGGAACAGATCATTGAGAGGGTAAGATGGGCCGAGCCCATAGTCGATGCTGCCGTCTCACAGGATCTGGTCCGAGAGGAGCTGGCACAGGGGGCCCGGGCTGCTGTGAGCCCTCAGGACGTGATGAGGGAACTTTTTGAGGCCTTGGAAGCTGAGATATTGCAACGGAGAGACACGTTCTACCAAATATTGAAGGAGGTTGAACCTGATCTCATCCAAGAGCTGGGTAAGACCTCTCTTCTTCTCTTCTCATGTTCCAGTAGTTGTAAAATTGTTTTGTATAATTATGACTTTTCTATTTAGTCAAGCATATTTTTGAATGTTCAGACATGGCATTGCATTGTCTTACTTTTTGCTTAATACGTTGATACACGCACGTGATTTAAATTAGGTGTGTATTTTTAAAATTCATAAACTGCTGCTAAAACTTTGAAGGCCATTCCCATAAAAACTAACAGAACAGAGGGAAGCAGAGCACAAGGAGGAAGAGGTGCAGATACAGATGGAATACAAATATGAAGAGACCAAGGAAGTGGAGAAAATGAAGGCTGAAGAAGCTCAAATGAAGAAAGATTCCCTGAAGAGAAGGAGAGAGGGGACACTGAGAGCGATCGAAGAAATAGAAAGGCTCTGGGAAGCCACTAAGAAAGAGGTGAGCGAGCTAGAGCAGACAAGGGGGACGAGAGTGAGAATTCAGAGACAAAAAGAAGAAATAAAAATCATACTAGAGGAGAAGAAGCAACTGGAAAACAGGACCGAGCAGATGAAGGTGGAAATGCAGAACATGAAGGAGGAGACGAGGAGCGAGAGGGAGAGAATGAAAGCGGAGTTACAGGCAGAGAAAGACACACTGGAGAAAAGAAAAGAAGAGATGAGAAGAGAGAGAGAAGATCTGGAGCTGATCAAGCAGGAGGTGCTGAGAGCGAGGGAAGAGATGGAACAAAGCAAAGCAGAAACAAAACTTGAGAAGGACAAGATGGAAGAGATGAAATCTGAGATACAGAGACAGATAGAGGAAATAGAGCACAGGATCGAGGAGACCAAACATGCAAAAGACAAGATGGATCATATGAAAGTTGAGCTGCAGCTAGAGAAAGAGGATCTTGAGAGAAGAAGAGAAGACACCAAGAAGCAAAAGGAACAGCTTGAGCAGATCAATTGGGAAATCAACAGGGTCAAGGAAGAGTTGGAAAAAAGATGGAATGAGACAGAGAAAGAAGGGCTTGAACAAAGAGCTTGGATACAGAGAGAGAGGGATGAACTAGAGCTGATGAGGGCAGAGATGCAGAGAGCCAAAGAACAGATAGAGCAAAGTAGAGAAATGACAAAGCGAGAGATGGACAAGATTGAAAAAATGAAAACTGAGATATACAGAGAAAGGGACTCCCTGGAAAGAAGTAGAAATGAGGCACAAAGAGAAAAAACAGAATTCCAGCAGACAGCGTACATGATACAGAGAGCGAAAGAAGAGATGGAACAAAAGAGGAAAGAGATAGAGCGGGAAAATAACGAGATGCAAGAGATGAAGGTTGTACTGCAGAGACGGATGGAAGAAATAGAAAATGCGATTATGGAGTCGAAGAAAGTGAATGAAAGAATGCAGGAGACAAAGGCAGAGATACAGAGGGCAAAAGAAGTGCTAGAAAAACAAAGGGATGAGACAAGGAGAGCAAAGGAAGATCTGGAGAAACGACGGTATGAGACTGTGAAAGAAGAGTTGGAACAAAGAGCTGAGATACAGAGAGAGAAAGAAGAGATGGAACAGGTGAAGTCTGAAAGGCAGAGAGCACATGAACAGATGGAAAGAATAAGAACTGAAAAAGAAAAAGAGCTCGAACAAGAAAAAAGAGAGATAAATCGACAGAGGCACAATATTGAACAAATGCAAGGGGAGTTACAAACAGAGAAAGATTCCCTGGAGAGAAGAAGAACTGAGACAAGGAGAGAACGAGAAGAGGTGGAAAAGATGAAGACTGAGATACAGAGATCTAGAGAAGAGATGGAACAAAGCTGGGAATTTACCAAACGAGAAAAGGACAAGATTGAAGAGATGAAATCTGAGATACAGAGACAGATAGAGGAAATAGAGCACAGGATAGAAGAGACCAAACATGCAAAAGACAAGATGGATCATATGAAGGCAGAGATGCAGAGAGAGAGGGAGGATTTGGAGAGAAGAAGGGATGAGACAAGGAAAGATAAAGAGCAGCTTGAACAGATCAAGCAAAAGATTTTTAGAGTAAAAGAAGAGATGGAGAAGAGGTTGTTTGAAGCTGAGAAAGAGGAGCTGGAACACAGAGATGGAATTCAGAAAGAGAGGGAAGAGCTTGAGCAGATGAGGGCTGAGATCCAGAGAGCCAAAGAACAGATAGAAGAAAGTAGGGAAGTGACAAAGCACGAGAGGGCTGAGTTTGAGAAAGTGAAATCTGAGGTAAACGTACAGAGAGAAATCCTGGAGAAAAAAATAATGGAGACCACAAGTGAAAGGGAAGAGTTGGAACAAATCAAATGTGAGATGCTGAGAGCAAATGAAGAGATGGAACAGAGTAGAGAAGTAATGCAGCTTGAGAAGGACCAAATAAAGCTGATGAAAGACGAGATACAAAAAAAGATGGCGGAAATAGATAACAGGCTCGAAGAAACAAAGCAAGAAAAAAATAAAGTGGAACAAATGAAGGCTGAGATACAGACTGAAAAAACTATGTTGGAAAAGCAAAGAGATGACACAGGAAGAGCAAAGGAAGAGATGGTAAAAAGACGGTATGAGACAATGAAGGAAGAAATGCAACAGAGAGCTGCAATAGACAAGGGGAAAGAAGAGCTGGAACAGATCAGGTCTGAGATACAGAGAACAAGAGCAGATATGGAGAACTTAATAGACAAGACGGAAAAAGACCTAAAGCAGGTGAGGGAACACAGCAATCAAGAGGGGGACAGGATTGCACAAATGAGAGCAGAGACACAGGCGGAGAGGGATGCTCTTGAGAGGAAAAAGGATGAGATGGCAAGAGAGAGGGAAGACTTAGAGATGATGAGGAATGAGATAATGAGAACCAGAGAAGAGATGGAACAAGAAAGGAGAGAGACAAACCAAGAAAAGGACAAGATAGAACAGATGAAATCAGAGATTCAGAGACAGATAAAAGAAATGGAACAAAATATGGAACATGCAAGACAAGCAAAGTACAAGATGGAGCAGATGACGGTGGAAATGCAGAGAAAGAGAGAGGATGTAGAGATAACAACTGATGAAAAACGGACAGAGGAAGTGCCATTTGAAAAGGTCAAACAAGAGATTGAAAAAGTGAAAGAACAGGTGCAGAAATTTTGGGATGATACTGAGAGAGAAATGTTGGAGGAGTGGGCCAGGTTTCAGAAAGAGAAAGAAGAGCTGGAAAAAAGGATGGAAAAACTGAGGAAAGAGTTGAATGAGATTGAAATGACAAAGTCTGAGCTTGAGAGACAGAAAGAAGATATTGAAACGAGGATGGAAATGACAAACAGGGAACTGGAAAGAATCCAAGAGCAGAGGGCTGAGTTAGAAAGGCAGAAAGAAGAACTTGAAGAAAAGATGAAAAGGACAAAAGAAGAGAAGGACAAGCTTGAAAAGATTATGGCTGAGATACAAAGACAGACGAAAGAGTTGGAATGGAGGTTGGAAATCGCAAAGATTGAGAAAGATGAGGTGGAAGTGATGAAAGCTGAATTACAGAAACAGAGCGAGGAACTAGAAAAACAGAGGGAAGTGTCCAAGAAGGAGAGGGATGCTTCTGAAAAGATGAAGGCTGAAATGTTGCGAGAAAAAGAACAAATGGAGAAAACCAAAGAAGAGATAAGGAGAGAAAAGGACAAAATGGCTGTGATGGAGACAGATTCCAAAAGGGCAGAAGAAATAGAACAAGCAAGGAAAAACATAAAGCTGGAGAGGGTAAGTAGGCAGATATAGACCTTGTGTATAATATTGTACGTGTGATAATGGTATAGATGTGGTATGAATATGACAATCCAAACAATCAAAAGGCATGCTTTATGAGTAGGGCAACCAGTTTATCTTCCCTTCCCTTTCTTGCATAGTACTTCAGTCCTGTGGTGAATGTCATGTACAAAGTTCAAAAACAAAACAAAAGACGGTTGTTCAAACAGTCTCTTCTGTCACGGATTCACAATGCTTGATGAAAGTTTGTCCATTCGAAGACATGCATCTTTCTGTGTTATTTCGCCTTTTGAGTAAGGTCTGGCAATGTTTCTTCAGCTGTATCCCAGAATTCACCCGATGACATTGCAGTTCTGCTTTCTTGTGGAAGTAATTTGTAACTGCCCAGCAATTGGCACATCGAGTCTGCACATTTGCTTGACAATAGTGAACTGGTTGATAGAAACATGGTTTATTTGAGTTGATCAGGTTTGTAATGCATTGTAAGTTTCTCTGCAACTTCACTGGAAGTTTTGACACATGGGTGGTTTATTGCTTGTCTATGTTATGCATCTGCTGAGCAAGTGCATGATATTCATTTGTAAGCAGTTAAATTTTATTATAGGTTTTTTTTTTGAGCAAAATGTTTATTTATACGTATGCACATTTGAATTATACACAGCTGCTTTGTCAAAGAAAAAATAAAACAAAGGAGAACAATTCACAGTTCGGCAAACCAACGTAAAAAATTATAAATGATGGCATCATGTACATCCACATAGAGAGGAGTCCCCCAAAAAATAAAATGCATAAATAAAACAAAAATACCTTTAAAAAATAAATGTTAGTGTTGGCCAAATTCATAATTAAATCATTACAGCACCTTATCATATTGGTAATCCAAAATAAGCAATTACAGGAGCCCATCGGTTTAAGAACATGTCTGTCTTCACATGGAGTTTTGCTGTTATTTTTTCCATTGAGTATACTTTCATCAACCTGTCTTGCCATTGATGTAGGGTGGGTGGCAGTGGTTTGAGCAAAGATATAGTTATCATTTTTCTTGCCACCCATAAAAGGATATGCAGCAAGTAAGCCCTTCTCTTTTCCATAGCTCCATCAGGGATTGCTCCTATAATATAATACAATGGGTTTAATGGTAGATCAATGTTCAAAATGTTAAGTATTTCTGTATGAATCACTTCCCAGTATGACTTCAATTTTAGACAATCCCAAAAAATGTGTGTGTGATCTCCAACCTGTTTACAGTTCCTCCAGCACAAATTTGTTTTACTTCTGTCATATTTTGATACAATCTCGCGAGTGCGACAATATGGGCATTGAAAGTTAAATGCACTGAATTGGGCTACAAGTTTTTTAAAGATGTCTTTATATGCTTTTAACATATATCTCACATTGTCAAACACAAATGCATTCACATTTTCAAAATCAATATAATAAACCAATAAGCATTTCTTAATGCTATCCGCCACTGAGGATAATTCACGGCAGTTAGGTACATTGTGTCAGCAAGGAGAACGTTCAGATCAGTTGTGACTGATCTTCCTTGAAGAACAAATAAAACATGTAAAACACAATTTTCTGTGTCATCAGTTGATTCACCTGGCCACAGATGATGATGGTCAGTTTCAATTAGTTATTGAATTTTCCAGTGGAATATTTGCACTTAAGAACATAAATACTGAATGACATTATGTCAGTGCTCAAGCCTGTCTTTTCCCATGCTGACAGATGATTCCCCCTCAGTGTTGATCACAGACCTTAATTCATGTTTCTTCATTTTTAAATGTTGGTCTATTGTTGTCTTCTTGGAATTTATTGATAAATTGCAAGTTGTGCAAAATAAATTCAATCTGTTGGTAAGCAGTGTACCAGGTGGACACTGCTTTACTTGTTCGCTCAAAGAAATGCTTTTTGTATCATTTAAATGTCCATCCATGTTCCCTTTCCTTGTTCTGACTCTCCCCATATTAAAGCAACAAATAGTTTTTTAAACATCTCAATTCGAAACTGAATTGTATGATTATGATTGTGCGGTTAAAGTGTCAGTCAGGACCTCTGGAGGAAAAGCATGGAAATACAAGTTAATTCCATGCAGGTCATGTGGTGAAGATAAACTGGTGACCCTATTTAAGAGATGATGTCCATGAGGAAATAGAACATCTCAATCGTGTGATACAGAATAATTATCAAAGGAATAATTATAAAAAGTTATACAGTAAAACTGTAATAACACAACAACGCCAGGAATACAATGGAGTTAAATCAAATTATTGTATTTTTATTTTTGGTTAAGTTTCCA
Organism: Anguilla rostrata; assembly: GCF_018555375.3. Taxonomy (NCBI): domain Eukaryota; kingdom Metazoa; phylum Chordata; class Actinopteri; order Anguilliformes; family Anguillidae; genus Anguilla; species Anguilla rostrata. Next base: position 24,895,757 of record NC_057940.1, read on the forward strand.
TAATTTCCCAAATGCATAATAGTACAGTGAAATGAAAAATAAATTTAAAAAATGCAATAATTCCGCATTTTAAAGGTAAAAACTGTTATTTTAATTTGAAAAGGATGAGGTGCAACAGATGAAGATTGAATTTCAAGACCAAAAACAGGTGATCGAAAGGACAATGGAAAATATTGTGAGAGATAAGAATGAAGTGGAAAAAGAAAGGGCAGACATGCAAAGATGGAAAGAAGAACTGAATAAAAAGAGTGGTGAGATAAGAAGGGAGAAGGCTGAGATGGAAGAGATGAAGGCTGAGATACAACGACAGAAAGAAAAAAACATGAAAGATGCAGAACATGTGCAAAAGATTATGGGTGAAATGGTAAAAGAGAAAGAAGACCTTCAAATGAAAATGGCAGAGCTGAAGACAGAGGAGGGCAGAATGGCAAAAATGATGGTTGATTTGGAGGGAAAAAATAAAGAAGTAGATAAAAGTCTTGAAGATATAAGAATGGAAAAAGATGACATTAAAGAAACGAAGGCTTATTTAAAAAAACAAAGAAATGACCTTGAAAACAGGATGATAGACATAAAGAAAGAGGAGGACAAGATAGCTATGGTTGTGGCTGATTTAGAAAGACAGAGAGAAGACCTGGCAACCAAGCAGGAATGGGTGAGGAGAGAGAAGGATGAGAGGGAGATCATCATGGCTGATTCACAGAGAGAAAAGGAAGACACTGAAAGAACTAAAGCAGAAATCTGGAGGGGAAAAGAAACTACCGATGAACAGAAAACTGAAATAAAATATGATCTTGAGATGAAAACAGGAAAGATAAAACCAGAAAAGGAAGAGGTAACAATGGAAGAACGAACTGCAAGGGTCACAAGAGAAGAGGATAAAGCTGACTTACTCAAACCTGAGATGGAAAGAGAGAAAGACAACCTGGAAATCAGAATGCAAGAGATGAGGACAGAGAAGGAAAAGATGGATATCATTAAAGCTGACATTCAGAAAGAGAAAGAAGTTATTGAAGGAAGCAGAAGAGACATTGCTTCACAGAAAGCGGATCTTGACAAGGTTGAAGCTGACATAAAAAAACAAAAATACGAACTGGAATCAAAGATGGAAGCCATGAAGAGAGAGATGGAGAAGTTAGGGCAGTTGCATCTTAACATGCAGAAACTGAATGATGAAATTAAAGAAAACCAGGAAGAAGTAAGGCGGGAGAAAGCAGAGATACAGCAACAGAACGAGAAGTTGATTGATTTGGAGAAAAAGAGCAAAGATGTAGATAAACACCTTGAGGAGGTAATGTCAGAAAAATATGCCATTGAACAGATGAGGGATGACATGAAAAAACAAAAAGATGACCTGGAAAAAAGAATGAAAGACATGAAAAAAGAAGAGGACAAGATTAGCATTGCTATTTCTAACATAGAAAAACAGAAAGAAGTGATAGAAGAAAGCAAAGTGGAGATCAGGAAAGAAAAAAATAATTTTGAATCAGTCAAGGTTGAGATGAAAAGACAGAAAGAAGACCTGGAAAAGCAGTTGGAAGAGATGAAAACAGAGAAGAAAAAGGTTGATATCATTAAGGCTGACCTACAGAAAGAGAAAGAAGAAATTGAAGAAAGCAGAGACGATATTGCTAGACAAAAAGCTGATGTTGAAAAGGTCAAAGCTGATATTAAACAACAGACAGAAGACCTAAATAATAAGTTGGAAGAGATGAGGACAGAGAAAGACATGTTAAAGAAGATGCATCTTGACATTCAAAAAGAGAAAGATGAAGTCAACAAAGACAAGGAAAAGATCATACAGGAGAAGGCTGATATTGAGATGATGAAAGCTGAGATACACCAAATGAAAGAAAAAACCATGAAGGACACAGAAAATTTGGAAAGGATGATGGGTGAGATAATTAAACAGAAAGAAGACCTTGAAATGGAAAATGCGAGATGCAGGCAGAGAAGAAAAAAGAAAAAGAAAAGAAGAAAAAGAAGAAAAGAAAGAAAAAAGAAGAAAAAGAAAAAGAAGAGAAAGAAAAAAAAGAAGAAGAAGAAAAAGAAAAAAGAAGAAAAGAAGAAAAGAAAAAAAAAGAAAGAAAGAAGAAAAAGAAGAAAAAAGAAGAAAAAGAAGAAAGAAGAAGAAGAAGAAGAAAAAAAGAGAAGAAAGAGAAGAAGAAGAGAAGAGAAAAGAAAGAGAAAGAAAAGAAGAAAAAAGAAGAAGAAAAGAAAAAGAAAAAAGAAAGAAAAAGAAAAAAAAGAAAGAAAGAGAGAAGAAAAGATAAGAAAGAGAAAAAAAGAAAAGAAGAATAGAAAAACAGAAAGAAGTGATAGAAGAAAGCAAGGCGGAAATCATGAAAGAAAAAAATGATGTTGAGTCAGTCAAGGTTGAGATGAAAAGACAGAAAGAAGACCTGGAAAACCAGTTGGAAGAGATGAAAACAGAGAAGAAAAAGGTTGATATCATTAAGGCTGACCAACAGAAAGAGAAAGAAGAAATTGAAGAAATCAGAGAAGATATTGAAAGACAAAGAGCTGACGTTGAAAAGGTCAAAGCTGATATTAAACAACAGTCAGAAGACCTAAATAATAAGTTGGAAGAGATGAGGACAGAGAAAGACGTGTTACAGAAGATGCATCTTGACATTCAAAAAGAGAAAGATGAAGTCAACAAAGACAAGGAAGAGATCATACAGGAGAAGGCTGAGATTGAGATGATGAAAGCTGAGATACACCAAATGAAAGAAAAAACCATGAAGGACACAGAAAATTTGGAAAAGAGGATGGGTGAGATAATTAAACAGAAAGAAGACCTTGAAATGGAAACTGCAGAGATGCAGACAGAGAAGAACAAAATGACAAAGATTATAGTTGATTTGGAGAAAAAGAACAAAGATGCAGATAAACAGCTAGAGGACATAATGTCAGAAAAAAATGCCATTGAACAGATGAGGGATGACATGAAAAAACAAGAAGATGACCTGGAAAAAAGAATGAAAGACATGAAAAAAGAAGAGGACAAGATTAGCATTGCTATTGCTAACTTAGAAAAACAGAAAGAAGTGATAGAAGAAAGCAAGGCGGAAATCATGAAAGAAAAAAATGATGTTGAGTCAGTCAAGGTTGAGATGAAAAGACAGAAAGAAGACCTGGAAAACCAGTTGGAAGAGATGAAAACAGAGAAGAAAAAGGTTGATATCATTAAGGCTGACCAACAGAAAGAGAAAGAAGAAATTGAAGAAATCAGAGAAGATATTGAAAGACAAAGAGCTGACGTTGAAAAGGTCAAAGCTGATATTAAACAACAGTCAGAAGACCTAAATAATAAGTTGGAAGAGATGAGGACAGAGAAAGACGTGTTACAGAAGATGCATCTTGACATTCAAAAAGAGAAAGATGAAGTCAACAAAGACAAGGAAGAGATTACAAAGGAGATGGCTGAGATTGAGATGATGAAGGCTGAGATACACCAAGCGAAAGAAAAGACCATGAAAGACACAGAAAATGTGGAAAGGATAAAGCATGAAATAATGGAACAGAAAGAAGACCTTGAAAGACAAATTACAGAGATCAAGACAGAGAAAGACAAATTGGCTATAATTATGTTTGATTTGGAGAAAAAGAACAAAGTAGTGGATAAAGAGCTAGAGGAGATACAAATGGAAAAGGATGTCATTGAACAGATGAAGGCTCAATTGAAAAAAGAAGAAGATGAACTGGAAAACAGGATGGTAGATATAAAGAAAGAGGAGAACAGTATCTCCATGATTGTTCATGACTTAGAAAGAAAAATAGCAGACCTACAAAACAAGCTAGAAGAGCTGAGGAGAGAAAAGAATGAGATGGAGATCATCATGACCAAGTTACGGGATGAAAAAGATGACATTGAAAGAACAAATGCAGAGATTTTAAGGGAAAAGGAAACTATTGACCAAATTAAAGTTGAAATAAGTAGACAAAAATATGCCCTTGAAAAAAGGATTGATGAGATAATGCAAGAGAAAATAGAGATGGCCAAGGTCATGGCAGACACAGAAAGACAGAAAGAAGGAATGAAAGAAACCAGAGTAGAGATCATGAGAGAAAAAGATGCTGTTGATCAGGCAAAGGCTGAGATGAAAATACAGAAAGAACTCCTGGAAAACCAGTTGGAAGAAATATGCAAAGAGAAGCAAAGGATGGATATCAGTATGGCTAACTTACAGAAAGAGAACGAAAAACTAGAAGAAAACAAGAAAGAGACTGTGTGGCAGAGAGCTGATCTTGACAAGGCCAGAGTTGACACAAAAAAACAGAAAGATGAACTGGAAACAAGGATGGAAGATGTGAAGAGAGAGATGGAGAGGTTAGAGCAGATTCACCTAAAGATTCAGAAACAGAACGATGAAATTAAAGAAAACAAGGAACAGGTAACACAGGAGAAGGCTGAGATTGAGATGATAAAGGCTGAGATTCAACAACAGACAGAAAATACCATTAAGGACAAGGAAAACCTTGAAAGGATGAAGGATGAAATAGTTAAACAGAAAGAAGACCTTGAAACAAGAATTGCAGAGATCATGACAGAGAAAGACAAACTAGATATGATTGTGCTTGATTTGGAGAAAAAGAACAAAAAATTGGATAAATACTTAGAGGAGATAATAATGGAAAAAGATTCCATTGAAGAAATGAAGTCTGATTTGAAAAAACAAAAATATGAGCTAGAAAACAGGATGATAGAAATAAATAAAGAAGAGGACAAGATAGCCAGGATTGTTGCCGACTTAGAAAGACAAAGAGAAGAGCTGAAAAACAAGCTGGAAGAGGTGAGGAGAGAAAAGGATGACATGAAGGTCACCATGGCCAAGTTACAGGAACAAAAAGAAGAAATTGAAAGAAATAATGAAAGGATTTTAGGGGAAAGTGAAATTATTGACCAACTGAAAGCTGAAATAAGTAGACAAAAAGTTGACCTTACTAAAAATGTTGACAAAATAAAACTAGAAGAAATAGAGATCGCCAAAGTCATGGCAGACATAGAAAGACAGAAAGAGGAAATGGAAAAAACCAGGGTAGAGATCATGAGAGAAAAAGAGGATGTTGATCAGGCAAAGGCTGAGATGAAAAGATTGGAAAAGGACTTGGAAAACAAGCTGGAAGAGATTAGAAAAGAGGAGGAAACGATGGGTACCAGTAGGGCTGATTCACAGAAAGTGAAAGAAGAACTTGAAGAAAGCAGAAGAGATATTGCTCGACAGGAAACTTATATCAATCAAGTGAAAACTGATATTGAACAACAGAAAGAAGTCATAAAAAACAAGTTGGAGGAGATCAGCAAAGAGAAGGACAAATTACAGCAGATACATCTTGACATTCAGAAAGAAAATGAAATAATTAAAGCAAACCATGAAGAAGTCACAAGGGAAAAGATTGAGATTGAAATGATGAAGGCTGAGATAAAACAACAAAAAGAAAAGACAATAAAGGACACAGAAATTCTGGAAAGAGTGAAGGATGAAATAGTCCATCAAAAAGAAGAGGGAGAAATCTGTTTAGTTGAGGTAAAAAATAAAAGGGAAATGATGGACATAATGACAGCTAAATTGGAGAAACAGGCAGAAGAAATGGAGGAATCCTGTGATCAGGTTAGAAAGGAAAAGCAAGAGGTTGAGCAAGTCAAATTTGAAATGAGGAGACTAAAAGATGAGCTTGAAACAAAAATCAAAGAAATAAAAGAAGAGAAGGAAAACATGGCCATGATTATCCTTGATTTGGGGAAAAAGAACAATGAAGTGGATGAACAGCTAAAGGGGATTAAAAGGGAAAAAGATGGCATTGAACAGATGAAGGTTCAGTTGAAAAAACAAGAAGATGAACTGGAACACAGGTTGATAGACATAAAGAAAGAGGAGGACAAAATTGCCAAGCTTGTTGCTGACCTAGAAAAACAAAGAGAAGACCTTGAAATGGAAACTATGGAGACACAGAGAGAGGACAAATTGACAAAGATTATGGTTGATTTGGAGAAAAAGAACAAAGAAGTAGATAAACACTTAGAGGAGATAAAAAGTGAAAAAGAAAACTTTGAACAAGTTCAGGCAGATTTGAAAAAGGAAAAAGATGACTTGGACAATAGGATGATAGATATAAAGAAGGAAGAGGACAAAATTGCCAATATTGTTGCTGACCTAGAAAGGCAGAGAGAAGACCTGAAAAACAAGCTGGAAGAAGTAAGGAAAGAAAAGGGTGAGATGGAGATTACCATCACTGATTTACAGAGAGAAAAAGAAGAATTGGAAAGAACTAAAGCAGAGAATTTAAGGGAAAAGGAAACTATTGGTAAACTGAAAGCTGAAATAAAGAGTCAAAAAGATGACCTTGAAACCAAAAGAGTAGCCATGTTACCAGAAAAGGCAGAGATGGCCATGGCAATGCTGGATGAAGAAAGGCTGAGGGAAGGAATGGAAGAAAAAAGGGCAGAGGTCAGAAGAGAAAAAGAGGATGAGTTGGTTGAGGCGGAGATGGTAAGATCAAAAGAAGACCTGGAAAAATTGATGGAAGAGATGAGGACAGAAAAGGAAAAGATGGATTTAATTAAGGCCGACATTCAGAAAGAAAAAGATTTTGTTGAAGAAAGCAGGAGAGGCATCGCTTTGCAAAAAGATGATCTTGACAAGGTCAAAGCTAACATTAAAAAACAGAAAGATGAACTGGAAACAAGGATGGAAGATGTTAAGAAAGAGATGGAAAGGTTAGGGCAGATTCAGCTTGATATTCAGAGACAGAATGATGACATTAAAGCAATCAAGGAAGAACTAAGACGGGAGAAGGCTGAGATACAGCAACAGAAAGACAAGTCCATGAAGGACACTGAAAATGTGGAAAGGATGATGGCAGAAATACTTAAACAAAAAGAAGACCTTGAAATGGAAACTATGGAGATACAGAGAGAGAAGGACAAATTGACAAAGATTATGGTTGATTTGGAGCAAAAGAACAAAGAAGTAGATAAACACTTAGAGGAGATAAAAAGTGAAAAAGAAAACTTTGAACAAATTCAGGCAGATTTGAAAAAGGAAAAAGATGACTTGGACAATAGGATGATAGATATAAAGAAGGGGGAGGACCAAATTGCCATGAGTATTGCTGAATTGGAAAGTCAGAAAGGAGACCTGCACTATAAACTGGAAGAGGTGAGGAGAGAGAAGGATGAGATGGAGATCATCATGGCTAATTTACTGGGAGAAAAAGAAGAAATTGTTAGAACTAAGGCAGAGATAGTGAGTGAAAAGCAAACTATTGACCAATTGAAAACTGAACTTAGACTAAAAGATGAGCCTGGAACAAAAACAGAAGATATAAACCTAGAAAAGGGAGAAATTGGCATCTTAGTAACAGACAAACAAAAAGATGAAATGGGTGAAATCAAGGCAGAAGTCTTGAGAGAAAAAGAAGATACTGAGTTAGCCAAGGCTGAGATGAAAAGAGACAAAGATGACCTGGAAATGAAGTGGAAAGAGCTGATGACAGAGAAGGAACGGATTGAGATCACCATGGCCAACTTAGAGAAACGGAAAGAAGAAACTGAACAAATCAGGAGAGACACACTGAGGGAGAAAATGCACATTCAACAGATCAAGTTAGAGTTACAAAGACAGAAAGAAGACACGGAACACAGGCTAGTGGCTAAAAAGACAGCGGTTGAAACTACAGAGGCAGAGTCACAGACTGCAGAAGTAGAGTGGGAGAAAATGAGGGATGAAACAGTGAAAGAAATGATGGAACACTTTATGGAAAAGATAATGAGAGAAAAGGATGATTTGGAAGTGACTAAAGCTCAGATAAGCAGACAGAAATTTGAAATTGAGAGTAGAATAGAAGAGGCAAAGAGGGAGAAGGCTTATTTGCTGAGACTGAATGAAGAAATTGAACAAAAAAGGCATGAGGCAATGAGAGAGAAGTATAACATGGAAGAAATAAAAGCTAAAATACAGAGACAGAAAGAGGACTTAGAAAAGAGAATGGAGGAAACACACAGGATGGAAGAGATGAAAGGTCCACTGCTGAGGGCAATACAAGAATTAGAACAATGCAGGAAAGAAATACAGAGAGTAAAACAAGAAATGGAACAAAGCAGGGAAGAGACAAGGCAGGAGAAGGACAGAATGGAACTCATGAAGATTGAGATACGGACATTAAAGCATCAGCTGAATGAACAAAGAGGTATAATTGTAAATAAAGAGTTGAAACATATTGGAATGCAGACAGATTTGGAATATCTGGAACATACCAAATCTCACTTAAAGGGAACCATGGAGGATATGGACAGCATGGGAGATGAGACAGATACTTACAGAGAGCTGGAAGGCGGAGTGGAAAAAACAACAAGAGAAAAGGACAAAATGACCCTTTTGGAAACTGAGATAATGAGAGACAGAGAAGCTCAGGAGCGACTGCAGGATGAGACCATGAGAAAAAAACAACATATTTTCCAGATCAAGACAGAGATACATGGAGTAAAGGGCGAAATGGAGAAAAGACAGGAGGAAGACCAGAAAGAAGAGCTGGACCAGAGACCTGATTTACTCAGAGAGGGGGAAGAACTGGAACAGAGACCTGATTTCCAGAGAGAGGGGGAAGAGCTGGACCAGAGACCTGATTTCCAGAGAGAGGGGGAAGAACTGGAACAGAGACCTGATTTCCAGAGAGAGGGGGAAGAGCTGGAACAGAGACCTGATTTCCAGAGTGAGAGGGAACAGCTGGAACAGAGACCAGATTTCCAGAGTGAGAGGGAAGAGCTGGAAAAGATGAAGATTGAGATAGAGACAACCAAGAACTTGTTGAAGAGAAGAGAAGATGAGTTGGAGAAACTAAAGGACAAGATGCTCAAAGACATAGAGGAACTGAGGAAGGAAAAGGAAACAGAAATCAAGGGACTAAAGGAAGAAAAGAAAATAGAGATAGAACAACCCAAGACCATGGAGAAAAAGAAGCTAAAGAAATTTAAGGACAAAAAGAAAAGGACACTGAAGGAGGAGAAAGAAGGGGTAGCAGTGGAGTGGTTCATGGAAGAGACACACGGACAGATGGACAGACCTACTGAGAAACTGGTACTTTCTATATCTGCCACAGAATATCGAGTACACATCTGTACACAATTAGAGGGATGCTTGACAACAGATGTATCATACTGAGCTTTCCCAGCTTGTGATGTTGTTTTCATGGTGAAGTGTGTGCATGTACAGCATGTGACCTGAATTTATCTATGTACTGTATGTTGGTATTGTATCCCCCCTTTTTCCAGGATAACAAAAAAAAAAACCTTAACTTGACTGTGAAAACATGTGGGTACAGTCAACTAAAATTGTTGAAAGATATCTTGTTTCCACAGAAAACTGCAATAAAATTGACTTCAAGTTAAAAACAAATGTTGATCTCACAACCTATGGTTATCAAATTGTATTAAGGAACCAATGGATCAATATTATGCAGTATAAATGGTACAGTACAGTATAAAGAGAGATATAAGATTACAAATAGAAACAGAGATTACAAATCAAGCATTCTGGTCAGCAAAATGTTGATTATGTTTCTGATGAAGATCAATGAAAAGATTCACACATATTCACGTGTATTATGTATAGTTCTGGTATTCAGATACTACAATCAGAACTGTCGGATTAAATATAAAATATATAATATAAAAATATGTTGTATATTTCTTATTACCATTTGCTAAATATGTTTTATCACATTCACCAATTTGCCAGCACATTATATTGTCATTTACTTTAATTTTAATTTAATTTAATTTTAAATGGAATTAATGAACCTGGCTGAGTGTACCATTCTTGATGTGTAGCAATGAAGACTTTCAGTTAGTGGTAAAATTTTGAACTGCAGAGATCAGAAAGCATGTCCTAATTTTGAGTGATTTTGTTTTGTTTTGTTTTTTCAGTATTTGCCTGAAGGACACTCTTCCCTGGGTCAAATGATGAGAGAGAGTGATGCTCAGGAGAGACAGCAGGATGAGACAATGAGAGAAGACCAAATTCTTGACCTGGTCAAGAGAGAGATACATGGAATTGAGGAAGAGGTGGGGAAAAGACAGGAGGAGGACCAGAAGGAACAACTGGAACAGAGACCTGATTTACAGAGAGAGAGGGAAGAGCTGGAAAAGATGAAGATAGAAATACAGATAACCAAGGACTTGTTGAGGAGAAGAGAACAGGAGATGGAAAATCTAAAGGATGAGATGGTCAAAGACATGGAGAAACTAAAGGAGGAAAAGGAAACAGAAATTGCAAGACTGAAGGAAGAGAAGATCGTAGAGATGGAACAACTTGAGGATGAAAAGAGCCTGAAGAAAGAGAGGCTAAAGGAATTTAGTGACAGACGGAAAAAGACAACGAAGGAGGAGGAAGAAGGGGTAGAAGTGGAGTCGTTCATGGAAGAGACACACAGACAGAAGGACAGATCATCTGAGGAACTGGTACTTTCCATATCTGCCACAGAATATCTTGGTCGATCCCAGCAGTGAAGTTAGTGGGACGGCTGACAAAAGAGATATATCATACCCAGCTTGTGATTTTGTTTTCATGGTGAAGTGTGTGCATGTACAGCATGTGACCTGAATTTATCTATGTACTGTATGTTTTTATTGTATCCCCCTTTTTTCCAGGATAACAAAAAAAATCCTTAACTTGACTGTGAAAACATGTGGGTACAGTCAACTAAAATTGTTGAAAGACATCTTATTTCCACAGAAAATTGCAATAATATTGACTTAAAGTTTTTAAAAAAATGTTGATTGAAACCAATCTCACAACCTGTGGTTATCAAATTTGAAACCCATGTATCATCATGATGCAGTATGAATAGTACAGTATGGTATAAAGGGAGATATTAGATTACAAATTGAAACAGAGATGTTAGATTACAAATCGGTCATTCTGGTCAGCAAAATGTTGATGATGTGTCTGATGAACATCAATGAAGAGATTCCCACATATTCACATGTATTATGTATAGCTCTGGTATTCAGCTAGACTAGTTGGATTAAATTTAAAATATATTATGTAAAAATATGTCATATATTTCTTGTTACAGAGACCTGATTTACAGAGAGAGAAGGAAGAGCAGGAACAGAGACCTGATTTCCAGAGAGAGAGGGAAGAGCTGGAAAAGATGAAGATAGAAATACAGATAACCAAGGACTTGTTGAGGAGAAGAGAACAGGAGATGGAAAATCTAAAGGATGAGATGGTCAAAGACATGGAGAAACTAAAGGAGGAAAAGGAAACAGAAATTGCAAGACTGAAGGAAGAGAAGATCGTAGAGATGGAACAACTTGAGGACGAAAAGAGCCTGAATAAAGAGAGGCTAAAGGAATTTAAAGACAGACGGAAAAAGACAACGAAGGAGGAGGAAGAAGGGGTAGAAGTGGAGTCGTTCATGGAAGAGACACACAGACAGATGGGCAGACCAGCTGAGGAACTGGTACTTTCCATATCTACCACAGAATATCTCAGTCGATCCCAGCAGTACACAGTTAGAGAGGTGGCTGAGAAAAGCACACAGACCGTACGAGGTCGTCGGAGATTCAGAAGAGTGTTGGGTTGGCTCAGGCAATGCTGCTGTCAGAGAGAGCCTGGAGAATTAGAATGAGATATTTAATTTAGTAAGCTTCTGATTCTAGGTTAATGGTGAAATGGGTGTGTGCATGCATGCATGCATCTATGTGCATGTGTGTGTGCACGCGTGCATGTGTGTGTGTGTGCTAGCATGCATGTACGTGTGTGTGTGTGTGTGTGTTCAGACCATGAAAAAAATATATACATTTGGAGGTACTGTAACCCCCTTTAATCATGGATTCAATCAAAAATAATATTTAAATGACTGCAAAACTCAGTGAGTTCAATATGCAACTAAATTGAGTAAACAATATTTGTTTCCATTGAAATAGCACATGCAATTAAATGTGGCTCGTACTTAAAGACAAATGTTGATTGAAACCACTCTCACAATATAGGGTGATCAAATTATATTAATTAAACCTATGGACATACAATACTGTGCAATAGCATAGTACAGTTTAAATGGATAAATTAGACTATAATTGTTGATGATGCATCTGATGAACATCATTGAAGATATACTTATTCACATTCATTCATACTTACATACATACATTTTTATTAATGTTTCTCAAGTTGCCTGTGCTTTACTTTGCTTATAATTAAAATAATAAACCCGGCTGAGCAGTCCACAGCTAATATGTAGGATTATTCAATCACATGAAATTCTTAAATGCAGAGACCAGAACACATACCTTAATTTTCAGTGATTTTTCTCATTTCTTTTTTTCCAGCTTTTGCCTGAAGGACAGTCTTTCCTGAGTCGAAACATGTGGAGATTAGCCAGTGTATTTTGTCAATGGTGGATATTTCTTTTGTTTTTTATTTTTTTGGCTGTATACATCCTAGAATTGCACTGAGCACAAAGCCTTAAATGTAATATACACCCATCCATTATCTATACCTGCTTATCCTGGTCAGGGGGGTGTCGGAGCCTATCCCAGCGTGCATTAGGTGAGAGGTAGGAATACAACCTGGACAGATCACCAATCTATCATAGGACTTATATGTAATATTCTTAATAAAAACATAATTTTAAAGTGGTGAAGAAAAAAATTATTGTTAAGAAAATAATGTGTTTGACCAACCAATGAGACTCCAATCAGACTACACAATCGTTTAAACTAGCTACCAGCTATCATAACCCTCTGATCATTTTAGCCCTATGTCAGGATTGTGTCATTCATCATTAACAACAATATGAAAACAGCCATGATACATTTTGGAGAAAGACAACGATGTTTAACATTAATTTGTTTTGTTGTTTTCTTCATGTAGATATCAGGTTGACTATTGATGACTATTAGATTTACAAATATTTTATTTTTTTCCTTTCTTAACATCAGCAGTTATGCAAGAATCCATAGACTACAGAACTCTTGCCTGGTGCAGCCTTTCATTTAAATGTGTGTCGTTGGTACAGAATTGTATATAAGGGTACATACATACTTAACAACTGCTAAAGAGATTTCTATGCACAAATTGATGAGTGTAATTTCTAAAGAAAATTATACCAAGTTCCTATTCTTGTAATCCAAGTGGATCGAGGTGAGGAAAGAAAGAAAATGTCTTCACTCATCTTTTCATTGCCAGTCAGTTTTTGTCCAGAAGGGAGAAATAACCAGTTTGTTGTTGCAAAATGCCACCAGCAGAAACCATCAAACTACTTATTTAGCAAACACGTTTCTGCTTTTAAATACACTGGTTTATACAGGTCTAATTGTGCCTTCACACATTATTGTCATGAAAAAAAAACAAAACAGAGTGGTTGGTACTGTGCACTTGATATTACAGCGATGTAAACATGGGGTGTATAGAACAACGCAGGGGGTGGTGCTCAAAACAGCAATCAAAGTACAAAAAAGAAAATGCGCGAAACTTGAATATTTACTGTTCATACAATATGTTATGGAAGAACCTTCACTCTGTGATGACGTCCGTGGACGAAACATGTGGCTGACAGCACAGTGTTCTCTATGCCTTGTAGTACATATCACAATTTTTAAAATAAGATTTGGTATAGCCTACTCTATTGCTTAAACTACAACTTCATTCATGGTTCGGTTTTTTGTAAACCCACAACAACACATTGCTTTTTCTGTATTTTTTTCAAGCACTGCCATTTCTGTCTCTTAATTTAGGCCTACGTGATTAAGTATTGCTGCTTAGTGTAAAAGAGTAAACCACATAGCCAGGTAGGCCTATGTAGTTTTCAAGCCAGGCCTGACTATTCCATAGCTGGAGGCAGTATGCCCAGTCATATTCCCGCCATCTGGAACAGTTGCCGACGTTTGAAATTTCCCAGAACGTTCAGGTTTCCCGAAACTGGCCAAAGTGTTGGGCTCTCTGTGTTCCACCTCAAATGTATTTGTGCTCCACTAAGCACTGGATTTTCAGACCAAAATGGATGTATATCGTAACAATATTTTTTGAAAAATTATAATCTATTTTATATTATGTATCATTATATTTTAATAATTATTTAACATAACTCTTTTAACTGAGTTTAATACCAAAGCAAACTTTACCTGTAATTGTACTTGGACTTTCAAAAATGTGCCCCAATATTCACAGCGCAATTTTTCATGTTGAAGGAATTGTCATTTGAGCCCAGGACATCCTAATTGGCCAATGTAATTGCGTAATGCTTTGGGGGCGGGGACGGGAATAAGCACAGTCGCACTACAAAGAGACAAAGGGTGCTGTTCGCCGCCATTTTAAGAAGTCTCCAGGAGAGTTATCTTGGTGGGCTAGATAGCAAAAACGGCTGCTGTGACGCCTACATTTTATTTATTGTTTGTTATCTTTTAAAGCGTCGGTCATTTCAGGTTACGTTTGTATAAAGTTAATTTTGTATTCTCATTTGTTCAAAGTCAAAAATGTCTCGAGACCGCTTTAGGAACCGTGGCGGATTCCAGCGCCGGGGAGGCGGTGGGATGCGTGGCGGAATTGGAAACCCAAACTTTAGGAATCAGAATCCACATCCCTTCCAAAACAGAGGTCCCCAACAAGGGATCGGGCATGGACATCCACCAAACCAGGGACCCCCGGCCAACCCAACAACTCCACAGAAACCTCAACCTCCTGCTACGGTGACCCAGCCTGCAGCCCCAGCGACACCACAGGCCCCTGCTCAGGCGAACAAGACGCCCCCACAGGGCCCTGTCGGACAGCCTAAGCTGCAGTCTCCGCCTGCGAAGCCTGGACTCACGTCGCCACCGAACCAAGCCATCAAGAACCCACAAAAAACGGGAATTGGAAACGGCCAGAAACCAGCCCAAGCCGCAAACAAGCCGCCCCCAGAAGAGCAAAAGACAAAGCCCAATGAGCACAACGCACAGCCGCAGGTAACCTTGCTTACGCTACCCTACAATCATCAGAGATAAATCGCTCGACTCGAACAATTCGTGTAAATTAACGCCTACGTTTCTGTCCGCTTATGAAATATATTGAATGGGTAGTTAACTGTTGAAACTAAACGTTACTGTTGCTATTGCTTGTAGAGCTGCAGCAATTGGTTCGCTTGTGCATTTCCTTCCTCCCTAGACTCCATTTCAAAAGCACACACTGAAGGTCGCCATTTTATGCACCGTTTAGACTGCCTTGGTTAAGAATCGACGTTGTAAAAGACTGGCACTTCTGTCTTACCCCTGAGACCACATGTGGCGTTTCCTGGCCTAGTAATAAAAGTAAACGACTTCTAAAATCCTATTTTGTCAATTTCGCATCCCACCGAAAGCTAGCTGTTGGCTAGCTAGCATTGTGTGCGTTTGCTTCCCGTTTTGTAACGTTAGCGGGCTGGCTACTCAGTTTGTGCGTTGCTGAGCGTGGACATGTTTAAGTTGCCCCTTTTGTGGTTTCCTTACGGATTCTAAAATTGAGAGTAAATATTTATGCGCATTTGCGCTGTGTGGATGGAAACACGTGACACAGTTGGTTACATGCGTTAGATTCGTTGTGCCACAAGGCGGAAGGCACCGAATTCGTATGCAAGTAGTTAATATGTATAATACACTATTCGTGTTTAACCGTACAGAAAAGATTTAAGTTAGCTGTTTTCAGTGTGACCTGTGATTCCTAATTTTCCCCCTTCCCAATTACCCCCCCCCCCCCAGGAGTTGAGGGCAACATTGTCCCTCTTACGCAGACCAGGAGAGAAGACCTACACTCAGCGGTGTCGTCTCTTCGTTGGAAATCTCCCTAACGACATCACCGAGGCTGAATTCAGAAAGCTTTTCTCCAAGTATGGAGAACCAAGCGAAATCTTCATCAACAATATTAAGGGATTTGGCTTTATTCGTTTGGTAAGGCTTCTTGGTCTGTGGAAACCCGTTTTGCTAATTTAGCTTGGTTTACATGGAGAGAATGCATGTCTTGTCTTTCTAAAATTCATCCCAGAACTCTTAAACTCTTGTATTAGCAGGTGCCTTACTTCACCTGTTTCTGTAATAGATTAAATGTTTACTCATTTGTTTTGTACATTTTGAAGTGGCTCGTTGGATACAGCTCTCTAAATGTACTATATCGAAATGCTTTGTCCTACAGGAATCGCGTGCCTTGGCTGAGATTGCCAAAGCAGAATTGGATGACGTGCCCATGAAGGGCCGACAGCTGAGGGTGCGCTTCGCCACACACTCCGCTGCTCTGTCTGTGCGCAACCTATCCCCTTTCGTCTCCAACGAACTGCTGGATGAAGCCTTCTCTCAGTTCGGTCAGGTGGAGAGGGCGGTGGTCATTGTGGACGACCGTGGACGCTCCATTGGGAAGGGCATTGTTGAGTTTGCCACAAAACCAGCTGCCCGCAAGGCTATGGACCGCTGCAATGATGGAGTCTTCCTGCTGACCACGTGAGGATCTGATTGCATGTGCTCTGTATAGTGATAGACGTGCATATGCTTTATATGGCACAAATGTACTTAACTCCACACCTCACTGTTAAATGGAATGGTTGTCAAACAGGTGTAATGCAGCTACACTACATTGTCACTTCATGAAGTGCCACTAATTGTGTTTTTCAGATCCCAATATAGAAGGTCTGCTTATTTCCTCTCAGTTTTTCATTATCAGAAATCCAAGATACAAATAAAGTAGTTATTTGCTTAAATGGCAGACTTTCAATTGCTGCTGCATCTGAGAAGTGACGTGTGATCTGTCCGTGATGTCCTGTGAATAAACTGATGGACCACTTCATGGTCTTAGGGGACATGAGATGATATTCTGATTGATTCACTCTTGGTGTTGTCCTGTTCTTGTTTTGTCAGTATTGTGTGCATCAGTCATGTGGACTTGTTTAGGAAGCGTGCTATGAAACAACTTCTTGTATTTTTGTTTATTTTTTTTGATAGGACACCACGTCCAGTTGTGGTGGAGCCACTGGAGCAGTATGATGATGAGGATGGTCTGCCCGAGAAGCTGGCTCAGAAGAACCCCAAGTACCAGAAGTAAGGCCATGCACAAGGCTTTTCTAAATCCAGGAAGCTTACCATTTTCCAATCTGTGTATTTAAGAGTGACATATTGGCTTTTTTAAAAAGCCACATCCTGTTTGGTAAAGGCCACAGTGGGGGCTGACCTCAGCACACTTTGTCCTGCTGATTGACCCATTCATACCAACTGTTTTGGTGCAGATGGTGTGAAATGCTAGTGGGGGCAGATGGCAGCTGTTTAGGGGAAAAAGCCATTTACACCTCACACAATGCAGTGCATAGCGCATGGGCCTTTGTGAATTTTTTTTTAACCCCCAATTTGCTTGTAGCCATTTACATTTTTACAGTTTAGGCATTTACCAAATACTCTTCTCCAGTGCAGGCTTAAATTTTCATTCTTTACATAGTCTATTTATACCATTGGACATTTGCAGAAGAAATTGGTCAGGTAGCTTGCTCACAGGTACAGTGGCAGTGCGCCACATGGGAACCAAGCTTGCCGCCACAGTTACGTGCCCAGCCAGTCATGTGGTGCAGTACATGGGGCAGCTGACTGGATTCATCCCCTCTTTTGGCACTTTTCCACTGTGATCCCTTCGCTATCTGTCACCCTCTCCACTTTCTCCCTGGGATAAAAACAGAAGGAGGGCAGACTGTCTCTTCCAAAAAAAAAAAAAGTTGCCAGCAAATTTCCCTAATCATTATGCTATTCTGCCACCTAGCTTGTTGGTGATGGTGACCCAGTGTTTTACACGGGCTGATAATTTATTGGCGGTGGTTGACCCAAGTAATACAGGAAGCTGCAACAGAAGTCACAGTACATACCTGGTGGAATGCACCACTGTAATAGAGCAGTTCTTAATACAGTCTTTGTATTGAAAGTATTGTAATTCACATGAGTTGTGTTCCCCAGGGAGCGCGAGCAGCCCCCTCGATTCGCCCACCCCGGCTCCTTCGAGTTTGAGTACTCTCAGCGCTGGAAGTCTCTGGACGACATGGAGAAGCAGCAGCGCCAGCAGGTGGAGAAGAACATCCGCGAGGCGCGCGACAAGCTGGAGGGCGAGATGGAGGACGCCTTCCACGAGCACCAGGCTAACCTGCTCCGACAGGGTATGCCCCCCCCTCCCCGGGGCGCGTGCACCTCTGCTTGGTCACGGTTTGCGTAAGCACAGTGTTTGACGTGTCCTGCTCTGTGCCCTGCAGACCTGCTGAGGCGCCAGGAGGAGCTGCGGCGCATGGAGGAGATGCACAGCCAGGAGATGCAGAAGCGCAAGGAGATGCAGCTGAGGTACGGAAGGCACGTTTCCATTTCTAAAAACTTAAAAACATTGTGCATCCTCTGAATGTGGCATGGCAGCAGTTTGGGTGGGTGGGTGGTGTGGGCTGCAGTGCTGACTGCGCGAGTGGCTTCTGACTGCACAGGCAGGAGGAGGAGCGGCGCAGGCGGGAGGAGGAGATGCTGCGGCAGCGGGAGATGGAGGAGCAGATGCGCCGCCAGCGTGAGGAGTCCTACAGGATGGGCGGCTTCATGGACTCTGTGAGTGTCGTCCGAGAGCCTCCTGCAAGCGGATTGGTAGTAAATGAGCCTTAAATGGGTGGCGGCCGTCCTACACAAGTGACCGAGCCGATTCTGATGTCCTGCTTAAGTGCTTTCCATTAACACTAGAATGCATAATACAAGGACCAAGTGATTAAGTGCATTTATCCATTGATACCTTAGGTGTGATAAGACATGTTGAAAGACACTTGTTTAGGACAAGTCACAAATGGGAGAATGCGGTTTTGATGGCGGCAGAGTTGGCAGAAATGTGATCCTCACGCAGATGCTCTGCTGCAGCAGTTCTAGTTCAGTGTCATTACCTGACCCAGGTGCACCTTCACGCCCCTGCGGACTGGGAACTGTTGGGCTTGGGTGGGGGTCAGTGTGGAACCCTGGTAGAGATGTAGTCGCGGGTTGGGTGCAGTGTTCTCACCAGCAGGCCTGTGTTGCAGAGAGAACGCGATATGAGGATGAGTGGAAGCGGAGCAATGGGCATGTCAGGTGAGTTTAACGCGCAAGTCCAGCCAATCTGTATATTGTCTGTCTAAAATTACCCCTAAATATTAATGACCTGTGTCATACCCAGCATTTTTCTTTTTGTTTCAGAAGATGCTCAAAGTTGTGGTGTGTGTGTCTGTGTCGGAAAATTCTTTTTGGAATGAATAGTAATTAAACGGAATGATCGGTGAAGTGCATTCTGTAGCTGCAATCATGTGGAGCTGCACAGAGCTGTTACCCATGGTTAAGCAGAACCTCTAGCAACTACACCACACACGAGTGCAATAAGTTGCATTAACTGCAGCACTGATTTGAGTTCCAATAGAGTATTTGTGTAAAGGTGCTATTGCATAGAGCCGCAAGTTCTCAAACCATAACATAAATTGCTGAGTACAGTATCATGCCTGTTAAAAACACCCCATCCATGAGTACAAAGTACAAAGAAGTGTTAAGATTTAGTCATGGCATGCTAGAGCTTGCTTCAGTGACAAGCTCCCCCTCACCAGCCTCTGACCCCAAACCCCTCTGTCGCACAGATATGCCATTTGGCTCACCAAACCAGAAGTTCCCCATGGGCAACATGGGCTTTGAGGGCCACCAGGGGATGGGGGCGCCTGCAGCAGGGGGCATGGGAGGTGCCATGATGCCCAATGAAATGGTAACGTATCCCTGAGTGGAAAGAATAGTGGGGG
The DNA here is from genome assembly GCF_018555375.3 of Anguilla rostrata. Classification (NCBI taxonomy): domain Eukaryota; kingdom Metazoa; phylum Chordata; class Actinopteri; order Anguilliformes; family Anguillidae; genus Anguilla; species Anguilla rostrata. The sequence goes on from NC_057940.1 coordinate 24,915,518, forward strand.
GGAAGGAAGCGGGAATCCGGTAAAAATGAACAGCAGGAATAAGTTGTATTGTTTGCGCGATGGGTCGGAATAGGTCACCAAAAAGCAGACTGCATTTGCAGATTTCCGCAGCAGCTGTGAATGTGAGGTTTCGCTGGCTGCCGGAGCGGTCTGCGTTGGGCTGTCCTTGTTGTGGTTGCGCGTATACTGGCCGTATCCGTAGGCTCATGGGCGGCCCGCTCGGTTCCACCGTTTTGAGCTGTCCTTGCTGTGTAAAATCGACCTGTACTAAAACTCACACTCCAGTGTTTTCTCCTCATGGGTTTGTGTTCTCATGGGGTGTTTTTAAAACTGCAAGTCCTGTCTTGAGTGTTGGACTGTTGATGTCGGACAGGCACTGAAAAGTTGCAGTAGTGATGCTGTAGGGCTTCCGGTGGCTGCCTTGCAGCTCCAGGTGCAAGAGCACCGAGTGTGAAGCAGAATTATACTGCATCAAACCTGGAGGTTAACGTGTTTTCCACTGTCCTGCCCTGCACGTTATGGCTTAAATGTGGAATGTTCAGTGTTCGTGAAGATCATTTCCATGAACTTGCTTTAATAGGTACTCCGTTTTGCGTGTTTGTGTGCGTTGTAGTTTCTTCACATGTGTAGTGTGCACATGCAGCTTTGCAAGCTCAAAGCAAGTTTTAGTACAGGTTGATATTTCCATAAGCAAAGGTGCCTCTTGGTTTTTAAACTTGCACACCTCCCATAAGCATTTTATGGTGTAAGACCCAGAGGAGATGGACTTCGAAAGCTTTTTGCGAAGACTGGGGTGTAGGTATTAATGTTTGTGGCTCAGCCCCGACTGAACGCGCTCAATTTCAGGCTAAAGCCTGCCACAGTGAGCTGACCTGTGCTTTTCAGAAAGGAAAGCAATTTGCATAATCTCCAGGTCACCTTGTTTCTGGGGGAATGAGGGCAGTGCCAGTATTGTTACGTAATTCAAGCGAGACGACTCAACATGGTCGTCTGCTCTAGGTCTATAGCTGGTTTCATGCTGTGGCTTGTTTTCTCAGTCCATTATTGCATCTTTAGGTAATGAACGCCAGCTTTAAGTTGCGGAAAAAGGCAGGGGTGCACATGCTATTCAAAATGGATTTTAATGTTTCTGTACACTATTGTTGAGTGCAGGGGTGCATAATTTGTTATTTCTAGGGCTGGGACGATAAATGTTGTGGAATAAGTGTGGACAAATTTATTGATAAATATCAATGTTTTTATTATTAACGGAAAGCAGTATTGCCTATGTATTGAACTAAACATGTGAAACTAGAAGTTTCCTTAAGACAATATCCTGCGAAAACCACCCACATGTAAAAATTTAAACATGGAATGGACTCGAGGAGAAGCTAAACTGCTTTGTTTTTGCTAGAGGAGTTTCATAGCTATCAAAGGAACTTTCTTGTGTTTACAATCAAACATAAATTTGGTGGACTTGACAACAGCTCCTTGATGTTATTGCTTTTATGTTATTCTTTTCACTGTCATATCCACAATTAGCATTTTTATTTTTGTTCAGAAAAAAGTTTTAGACAGGGTCTGAATTCATCCACATTCTGCCCTGCTTTCGAAACACCCCTTTGGAAGGGCAGATGCTTCTTGGCATGGCCGTGTCCGTGCGTTCGTGATTGTTACAGAACTGCATTCTGTCAAAGAATGGGGGGGATGTACTGATTTTACTGTGTTGTCCATAATGAATTAATAAGTGGTCCCAGCCCTAGTTATTCAATTGGTAGATCTATGCAGTCAGTTTGATCAAATCCAAATGAAATTCTGGCTGTCAGTCACAAAGGCAGCCGAGCTCTATGAGTTAAGAGCTGGTGTGCCTGAATGTTGCCTCTGGCTCTGCAATAGCTGCAAGCCTTTCCCGAAGGCCAAACTGCCAGACATTTGGGTGAGACTTTCTTTTCACTCAAGTCCAAATGTTGGTTGTATGTTTACTAAAGCCACTCTGTTTAAGCCTAGTTAATTTTTTTTGTAGGTGACTTGCTTGCTGCAAACGTCTGTAGAATATGGGGACAGAAGGCTTGACTGCCCATTCCACAAAATGCAAAAAACTTGTGGCTCGTCTCCAAAGCAGATAATGGGTTAACTGCTCACACATTACCTACTTTTGGTGGTGCTGCTGCCCTTTATTTATGCGAAGTTCTTAGATTTTGGTTGACTTAAGTGAAGTAGGGTTCATGTGGCACCAATTGGTGTATCTACCAGAAATTACTCGGTCTGTGTGTTCCAATTAATGTTTTAATTGAAGCTAGGCAATTGAACCACTATGAAATTGCACTAGTGTATATCCTGGGCCTGTTTACTAAGCCGCATTTCGGTATGCGTTGATTCTTTGTGGAAGATCTTTAATTTGCATTATCACATGCAAAACCTATTCTGAACCGCACTTTTACACTGACCCCATTTTGCAGAGGTTGTTTTTTGGCAAGTTTTTTAGCCCTTTGCCCATGATTATATATTAATTAAAATGTGAGGGGAATAATTCAACTTTTGTCATTCTTACACACACAAATTTCTAATTTCACCAGAAATTAAATTTCTCCACAAGCTTGCTAGTCCCAAGCTTGCTGTATGTTCATGATTATAGTGAACTTTGAACTGAAAGTGCTACAAATGCCCGGTTGTGTCCAAAAGATGTTTTAACAGCCATTTCAAGAAAGTCAGAATGCAGCGTTTCATCACCAAGCGCTTGAGGTTAAATTTCTATCGCATTAACGCTCTGGTCCGGTGCAACCTCTAAAGGGCACATTCTAACTTCAGTAAATCCTTTTCTGATTGGCTGTCTATAAGCACAATCACAGCCAGTTATGTAAAGATGTTTCTTTACATCTTTACATAAAAAAAAAACACCAACTGGCATGAGGAATTATAACAACCTTAATTGTACTACAAAATAACTCATGCTGATTATTAAACTGAAGAAAATTGGCTAGCTCCCTTGTTAACTTGGGAAGAGCCCCCTGTACCCAAACAAATATTCATAAAATCTTGGCTGTAATGAACATAAATTGTAAATGTGGATATTGAACAAGATTTGTAATTTAAGACGACTGATTTTATAATGAATATGAAAGCAATTCACCATTAGTATTGTTGAACTAGAATCTTGTTTCATATAAAGTTAAAATAACACTCAGGTAAAATGTACTTCAGCACTAATGTCGGATTAGTATTAGGTTATCAAAGGTCATTCATAATGGCTTTTGTACATTTGTCAACCCTGTGGTAATGCTGAGAGTTGTAGTAATATTCAGCTAATATAAATTAATTTGAATGCTTCAGAACATTTAAACACATTTTCCAATAATCAATTGGTTGTCATTTGTGCAAAATTGCTGTGCGAATCTAAAACATTTCCCTACCATACGATGGCAGGAGATGACTCCTTCAGATTCAGTTCTAGAGGTGGGCCACAGATAAGTGAACAAAATGGCCATGGAGCAGTAGACTAGACTGATTTGGGGTTTATATTTTGACTGTCAAACTTAGTTAACATGCCTTCATTGCATATTCAATAACCAGCCACTCAACCTGCCAGTAGCCTACTTAATTGTCTCAAATTGTTGCCAGTACGAAGGCATTTGTAACACTGCAACATCATGAATTAGTGGGGTTTCCCCCAAAAAATGAGACCAAATGGAAGGATTTAATGCCTCATCTGAAACCTGATCTGAGGACAAAATACAGCAACGTCCCAATGCCACATTTTCAAACCAGATATTTCATGTAGGCTGGGGTGGGTGTCTGTTCACAACCAAAAAAACGTGACAGGCATTTAGTAAAAATGCTCGGCTGTGATTATTGCCTTCAGGCCGCTGATTCTATCCACTCCAGTGGAAAGAAGTGTACGGCATTGCTGCCATGTCCACTGTCAGCTTAACAGCAGCCCAGTCTTTTTATTAAATACCCCTCTGGCCAGCCACTCAGCCTGTGATGTAGCTTAGCCCGTGGCGTGCATGCAGGTCTTAGCAGGATCGAACTAACAAAATTATCACCTCTCTTCCTTCTCTGTATGTCGCCTGTGGCACCTGTGGATCTGCGTATTGGGACTGTATCGACGAACCTTTTCTCCGGACGTGTCTCCCCCGTTTCATTTTTTGTTTGTTTTAATTGTTTTACTTTTATTTTTTAAATCTGGGGTGTTTGTGTTTGGCTTGCGAACCACATTAATGGCTCCGTGCACCCTCACTGTGTGGACTTGAACACAACGATCTCTCCCCTTTCCCCTCCCATTGCTTTGGTGAACGATACCTGTAGCGCAATGAGCGTTTCCCCCAGGGTGGCCCAGGGGGACCCAGAGGAATGGGCCCTGGGAACCCCGGATTCGGCCGTGTCCGCGAGGAGTTTGACGGGCCTGCCAAGAAGCCCCGGTTCTAATGGTTATCTGTCTCACCTTTAAAAAAACAAAAAACAACAAAAAAAGCAGCACTCTTGTGTAGGTTCTCCATCTGAACATCCTGAGTCAAATGTATTTAAGTTGAGTATATTTTGCATTTTAGCTTGAAGAATCATAATTTTATGGAAAGTTCTTTTTTTTTTATTTTTTATTTTGTATTTGAAGTAGTGTGTATTTGGTCATCTGGCCCATCTTGGTGATTCCTTACCGTGCCCTCTTTCAGTATAATCTTCTGTGTAGTTATATCGTGTTATGTGACTCATGTTGTGGTGGTTCAATTTGTAAGTTAACCTTCACCTTTCTATGGTTGTTTTTTGTGCCATTTAACATTTTGAAAATATGTAACTTTACAATAAAGGCTGCAATTGGTTCTTTACTTTTCCAAACCTCTTCTAAGTTTGTTCTTGGCACAGTACTGTGCCGTTGATCCAAACCCAAATTTTCAAATATCGAGAGAGCTTTCCAGTCAGGAGATCGGTTGAGGAACAGCTCATACCCCCAAGTGAGGGTGGTGCATTTTGTGTACTTAAAAACCAGGTCATTCGCTGTTCATTTTCATTAAACACAGATGTTGTTGGTATGTGTAGTATGGTTAAATACTCTGGCCAAAATACCAACAATTTGTATTGTTGGTAGAACACCTGTGTAGAGTTTTGATACTTCTCATGGAATCTGCCATGGAAAGTGAGACCTTTTCAGTCGTAATTTTGCCACCCCTATAGTGTATTGGATAGAACATCTGCAGTTTGGTTCAGAACTTCTGGACTGATTGTGTACGCCAGAGTTGTAAATGCGAGTAAATTGAGGATTAATAGCTACCACTGGCTAGGTGTAGGCATTTTTTCTCTCCTATTGTCATTTTACAGCTTAAAATTATTTGAATCCAATGCACTTTGCCAGATCATCAAATTTGCCAAAGATGGACACAATCACTTTTATTCAACAGTAGCCCAATAGTTTAATTTCTTTCTCCTTTTTGCACAGCGCTTTTCAGTGTACTCTGAGGCGCTTAAATGTATTGCATTTTGTACCTTTAAATTAGTTTCCACGCAGAAACTTGGCAAAATATTATCCATCTACTTATGGTCTGTAAATGAGTAGTGGTCAGATGTATAGTGTGCTGTCTTGGAAATAGACCGCTCTAACTTAAATTGCTGTTGAAGTATAGTTAACATCCAGTATGCTAGTGGACTTGGTGAACAGATTTCACCATGTCAGTTGATGGCATGATGCATATGTCAGAACCGTCCAAAGGTTGAGGATTTGGCAGCACAGAAGACAAGTACTCTGCCAGTCTTTGTGAGTGTTAATCCCTTTGCTTTATTGCTCAAACCCTTCCCCTACACTTTTCGTCCAGTGATTGCATGTGTGTTTTTCAGAATCTGGATTCTATAGGCCCCATGGCCTTTTCATACTCCTGTCATTGTAATTGGTGTTTTTAAACTGCTTCTCAACTTGGACAGTAAAAATGTTAACTGATTATTGCATCAAGTATTAAATGTGGACCAATGGCTTATCATTAGGGTGACAAACTTTATCTGAATAAATGTTTTGCCACAATTCCATTATCTTGTCAAATGGAGCGCTATTCAAAGAGCTCTACAAAACTTTTTTCTCCTTTTTGCTCATTGTATGAGGCGAAATGTCCTCAAGCATGCCCTGTATTTCCGTACAGCCAAAGGTTTTCTATGCAAATGGTCACCAAAAATGATTCAATAATGGTCACCCCCGGCTCTATTCAGGCATGGTGTATTGCCATGGCAAAAATGGTAACTTCCGGAATGCCGCTGCTAGTGCTCAGTCCCATGCAGCAGCTGCCATGTCTACCAAAGGCTCAGGGGGAAATGCACGGAACAATCCCAATGACTCCAGCCATTGACTGCAAGCGTTGCAGTGCCCTGCAGATCTGTGCAATGCTTCTGAGACTCTCCACAAAAACTTGTCTTATGTTGGGTGAACTCCAAGCTCTTCAGAGTCTTCAAGGAAATAAATGGCTGTGTTCATATTTTAAATGTAAATGGTAGCCTTCAGGCCTGATATAGAATTGCTCATAAGAATGAGATGATCATGGAATCTGTCCCAGGCTGGACATATTATATGGCTTCATTGTCGCCAATATCGTTAACCTGCAATGTTCATGTTTCATCATTGTGTTGGATTCTCTGTATATTTTTCTCAACAGGTTCACTGAACAAAAAGCAAATTGGCAGTATGACAAAAAAGACCCCTTGGTACACTGCGTAAAGAGCTCATTCGCTGTTCAGTTGCCCCTGATTTAATGACCTTTTGTTTTACTAGAACATTTGCTCCTGCTGTAATGTGCCATTGCAGTAGTTGGGTTAGGGTCGTCTTGCTGGAGTTCCATTGTACATCAGCAAAAGGGTGTGTTTAAACTTCCTCTCTACACCCCTCTGAAAGTACATTTTCAGTGGAGCATGAAAATGTACTCATGTACTCACCTTAAATTAATTGTATGTTTAAAGGAGTACCATGGTGATTTTCACACTTTCTCGGTTTTATGTGCTATTTTCACAAGAGGCATTGAAGAAACAATGAGTAAAGTTAAATATGTCCGTTCTGTATTTTTGGAGAAATATGCGTTTTAAATTTATCGTCCTATTTTCAACCGGTTGAGAGTTGTCAACTTGATGCGTCACATACAGTAACCACTCCCCTTTCCACGCCCCGTAAACCCATGGATAACTCGAGACCCATAGTTTGCGCCGCTGGTTTACAGGCAAGACAATGCAAATATTTGACTAACGTTAGGTTCACTTAAATTAGAGTGCCTTTTAAGGACTATTAGGTTATTTCTGGTTATATTCATTGAGCTAGCTAGCTAACGTTAGCTAGCTAGGTAGTTTGCTTTCTTAAGGCAATGTTATCGATAACGTTAGCTAGCTAATTTGCTTTTATGAGGACGTTATTGTTGCTTTTATCTTAACTTGGCTAGCTAGATAGCAAAAATTCTAATTGAATATAAGTCAACGTCCTTACCTTAGCTATCTATCGATACTTGATATACTACTAAGCTAGCTAGCTTGTGAAAATTCAGTCTCCCAAAAAGAGCGCGTATCATGGAGGTAGCTATGGTAACGGGGCATGGTCTGTCATAGTTAACTGACAGTTCTCATTACCACACCCAGACGGTTCGGGTGAACTTTTATAGTGGGAAATTTAGGCTTAGAAAAATACGTTTTAAAGTACATTGAAATGACTGAATAATTAAAAAATTATGCTCATTTGTTTTGTTTCCTAAAGACAACTGGGAAGTGTCACGTTCAACCACCATGTTACTCCTTTAAATGAAGTAAACAAACCTGAGATTTTAATCGTCAGTTGTGAACTACCGTCTGACTGAAGTCTGAGGCTTCCTATGCAGCTCCATTCACCAACCTTGGTTCTCTTGCTTGGTTGGTCTGAAAAATGGGAGGATGAACATGTATGCCGTCATGAAATTTCTTAAATGACAATAATGCTGACAACAATGCATTTAAAAAAATCAGTGGGAAATAACAGGCGTTCCTCAGGGACCATTGTTGAGACCCATATGTAATTTGTATGTAATTTAAAGTTTCAGCTTTGGGAAGTGGAACATGCCCTGGATTGTATAGTGTTCGAGATTCAAAAATAACCCAGATGAAGGTTTAGTACTATAACTATAAACACTCGGAATGGGTCACTAGGGGCTAAATGTGGAATTAATTTTTACTTATACCAATATTTGTATGGTATATATTCAATATTACAGGTCTGCATAGTCATTTCATGTCAATCAAGGCTATTCCATCAAATTGTGGATGAATTATTTGTGAGGGACAGTGCACAATTTTACAAATGTGACAATTTCTTATTGTCTGATTTAGCCATGGCTAATATTCACGCAGTCTCCGCTCAGATAATCTTCAGCAAATGTCACAAATTAACAAGTATACAATATGCTTGACTGGATGAAGTAAATGAACACCTTTTGGCCATTTTTTGACTCTGGATTAGATGTTAAAATAATCTGCAGTTTTTACCGAGTAGTTTGCCTTTAATTTGAATTAAATTAATCTGGGGATGTACGCTATGCCGTATTTGCATTTGTCTCCAGTTTCTTTTTGCCTGGCTGCAAGTTGTCTGTTGTCCTGACATTGGAGATTAGTGTGAAATCCAATGCACCTTTTCAAGAAGAATATCATAAAGGCATCTGGCAACTGCAAATATATTTCCAAAAATGTAAAATTTTACATTCTTGAATGCAAGGAGGCTAATGAAGCTCAAGAGGGGAAAACTTATCTACCCCAGGGGACAAGTGTGTGCGTATGTATGTCCATATTGATTACAAACCAGTTTGACTGGCAGCTTTTGTCTGACGACTGAGGTCATCTGTGCTGATTAATTCAGGATATGATGTAATCTCATTGGCCAGCTTCTCAGCCAGTTTCTGTAGCCAAACTCAAGGGCAAAAAGGAACCTCCATCTGACGTACGAGATCTAGTGTGATGTGAAGTCGAGCAGATTTCTTCCTCCTTCCCTGCCTCCCTCCCCCAATCACCTGGCTGAAGAGACTACCTGAGGAGAGAGGCTGGTGTGTCTTGTCTGTCCATCGTGTCTTGAGTGCATGAGGAGGCCATAGCTGTGCAGTCAGGGCCAGCAGCCAGCTGGCCCCTCCTTCAGTAGAGGCCCTCGGCAGTTGATTGCATTGAGGATCAGTAGTTCTGCTGCAGTCAGTGGACAGTAGAGCCTGGACTTGTATGCATCAAGAGGTGTGCTTGCAGATCAGCCGTAGAGGTAAGTGTTACTTGTTTTTAATGATTAAATTTTGAATGTAAAAAAAGATATATATTTTTTTTTAATCCAAGCATCTAGACTATCCCTGCCCCTTTCAGTCCACTTCCCACTGAAGTGGTATTCCTGGGTTCTGGCATCATACTCCTGAGAGTGGCATCACAGTGCAGAACGTTTCTGTCCATCCTTTTGTCTGTCGGCGTAAAACTTCTGGTGAGAAACGGCGCTCGACTGCGCCTCGAACCGAGCAGTGTCCGGTACTTTGGCTACCGACTGCGACGCGGTCAGGGAATGCGTGTTCTGTGAGAGGCGGCTGCCCGCGGGGGCGGCTGCGTGCTGCTGTGTCACTGGCTCAAGCAGGGGTGGGGGGGTGAGTGAGACGGGGGATTTTATGACTTGGGGGGTGGGCGGGAGGTAGGGTTGTAGCCCGTATGTGTCTGAGATGTGTAGGCTGCAGGCTGCTGGACTTGTATTGGGAATGGCGGCTCTCTCTGTCTTGCCTGATCTCTGGACTTGCAAGTTAACAGAGTATCCAGCATCCTGAGACTGTGTATGGATCCTCTGTACAGGCCTATTTTTATTTTTCACTGTGTCGAGTTGTAAAGACCATTTGAGAACTGTAGAACAGTAGCGCACACCTCAGTTACTGAGCAATTCTGAATCATCTTGCTACAGGTATGCTCAGTTTCTTTGACCATAGAGATTTCTAATCTTATCCTCTTGGCAATTGTGGTTGTATTTGTTTTAGTTTAAGCTAAAACAAGTTTTAGTTCTCTTGTATTACCCTCTGTTTTAGTTTGCCTAAATACGGAGTAAACTGATTCCCCTTTTAATTTCTTTGGAGGGGGGTGGGTGGTGGGTGGTTTGAGTTTGGTTTACAGCTCTTTCTGTAGATTCAAGATTCAAAGATGATGTCGATTTTTTGGAACCATAAAGTTTATTGGTGCACTTTGGGTTGTAGTTGGGTGCGGGGGAGGGGGGGGGGTGTAATTGGTGGTACTAAGATTGAATTGCAACTTGTGTTGCTCAGCAATTTGTACCTGAAGAACTTTTATTCCCTTCTAGTTGTAAGTTTTAAGCTGTTTCTGTAGAAATTGATGTTTGTGGATAATATGAACTACGTAAACAAGAGTAAGTGGGAGGATTTGACCGGGGGGACTTGGCAATGGATGTGGGAGTGGATCGACTTCAGGCTTGTGGGTAGAGGGTGGGATAACCATACAGATTTAATAGAATTACTAGATTGGTTCAAAATGTTTTCAATCAAAGACCGAGATGTGACGACATGAATGTACATATCAACGCAGGCTATAGCCATGTACTGTTGATGGCATCGGCTAATCTAAGAATTGAATTTGAATTTAACGAAGTGAGCCATTAATCATGTCTAATTTAGATTCTCAGCTTCTGGAAACAATCTGGTGAACCATTTGAGTAGAACCATTCTAGTAGTTCTATTACTGTGTGTAACTCATGCCAGTGACCAGCCAATCTAGCTTCAAGATGTCCTCTTATGTACTCTGATGGCACCTAAAAAGGGTGTGTGTAACAATCACTAAGTCTGTATGTAATCTCTGTGTTGCAAATATGTACTCCTGATCTGCTCCCAGCTCGAATGCAGTGGAGCAGGAGTGGCATTGCGTGTCGTGCGGTATGTAGTGGCCCCAGCCCACGGGCTCCTGTGAGTGTTTGTTTCTGCACTGTGATCCATTCTTACCCCCTCGTCATCCTCCCCTCTTGGCTGGAGTGTTTGGACAAGCTCTCGCTCCATCCCTCAGGAGTGTGATGCCAGAATGGGCCTCTGGCCCCCCTGGCCTCCACCAGAAGGCCCCGCCTCTCTAAACACACGCCGACGGGTCAGTACTGCACTGGCCCCGCTGTACAAGGTGAAAACGATGAGCTGCAGCGTCTCGGCCATAGCAGACCCACAGCCCCAAAGTGGCTCACGTCTAGCTCATGTTACCACCCAACTGCTGCCATTACTGTTTTGTATAGAAAGAAAACTGGGCAAGTATGATGATTCTTTGCATGATTTTTGTTGACTTCTCAGTTGTACATAATATCAGACCTGCTGTTCCTAGTATATATTGTGCAACAAAATGGGGTATTTCTTGTAATTTGCCACCACAGCCCACAATGTTTTCCAGACGGCCATACGTGGGCTTACCTCAGGCTTTTCCCGATCTTTGTTATTTTCCCCTGCATAATGTAGCTATAGCTAGCTAATGAATGCAGTCACCTACTTGGCCCAGCACTGTAGACTTTGCTGCTACCTTTTTCCATGAATGGCTGTGAATTCTAGCAAACTGCCCCACACAAACACTCCTAGCTCCTATTTTTTCCAGCTCGCAGGTAATATTCAGGCTTGATGGTAGTTCGGTAGTTTTATTTGTAACACCTGTGGCATGTGTCTGACAGCGGGTGCTTGAAAGTAATTTCTGCATTAACATTGGCTTATACTAGAAAAGCTGTAGCTATGGAACAGGCACACACGGAGAGGCACACACTGATATATAGACACATGCAGACACACACAGACACACCTACTCACACACGCACACAGACACACCTACTCTCACACACAGACACTCCTGCTCACACAGACACACACACCAGTCCCGTTGTGTCCACAGGCTCACTGTTTCTGTTTCTGCAGGAACCTTGCTTGGGAGAGGGAGGCTGAGGCGGCGCCTGACCCTCTGACAAAAGGCAAGTTGTCGGTCTGTAGCTTGTGCCCTTTTTTCTCACCCTTTACACCTGCCGGCTGAGTCTCAGCAGCAACGTTTCCTTCAGTCCTGCAATTATCCCCCTCTTTCTCCCCTGCAGACACAAGTGTGGAGACATTGGCATCTATATGGGCCTGTTCACAGGACCTGCTGAGGCTCCCCCCAGAGCCTCACTGTGAGGACCACTGGATCTGCTAGCGCATGTAAGTGGTTGCTGTTAACTCGGCATGTCTTCACCCACTTCTCTCTCCCGATGTGCCCTGTGCGTCGCCCAGGACCGAAGAGCGAAAACCACCATGCACTGGGGTCCACCAGACCGAGAGTACGTGGCCTATTTAAACTCTATTTGTGACTCAAATGCTACAGTTTGAGTACCAAGTGGGGACACTGTCTATGCTGAATTGCTTCAGCAAATATCCAGCTGTATAAATGTATAAAAATGGCAAGCTTTGTTCTTTCGGGAGTATGTGCCAAGTGTGTAATGCCTGCAGAGGCCAGTAACGGGGGTCCATCTACTCTATGCCTGGAACACAAAATGGGAGTACCTTGATTTAAAAAATTAAAATGCTGGTTTAATAAGTGTTGGTGCTCTGTTCGTAGGAGTCATCCTGTTGCTTAATAAAACTGAGGGCTGCAGTGAAATTGACACAGCCGGACCCCAGTAGAATGGTTACTGCAGCCTGCTTTTGACTTCATCGGTCCTTTTCTCCTTTGCCTCCTCAGAGCCTGCTCCAGTCCAGGACTGGAAGTCTCGTCTTGTCCACAGGACCGTAGCAATGGACAGCTCAAGCTCAACAGCTTAAATAAACTTGCAATTCAACACTAAATAAACTCTTGTCATGAGTTTTTGTTTCTCTTGATTTTGTAAAGTATGTACATGGTAAAATAACTAGCCCTGACCTGAAGGCTGCAAGCTTTGCATATTCTATAGCTGCCATCCAGTCCTTTTACCATTGAGTAAAACAATGTGATTAAGCAGAATTGCACCAGTCAACACATCCAGTTGTATCAGTGGATGTTTGAAATGTGAGCGGTGTCACGCTGGGTATTGGGCCGTTTGCCAAGC